>NC_056728.1:1039003935-1039278935 GCF_019279795.1 Protopterus annectens | reverse complement strand
TATAAAAATGCATACACACATTAATGTTTAAAAATTTTCAACTTCAGTATACTGTTTAAAGATATTGTCTCATTCAAACCTGGGTAAAACATTACCCCAGTGCATATTTGCCAACTTAACTCAAGTTGCTCAAGACAAAGTGTAAGACTATCATCAACAACTGAATCAATTGCTTTGAACAAAAATGAATGTTGTGGATAGGAAATAATGTGTCTAGCCAGTGCATTTTGTCTGTTAAGGGTCTTTATTTTATATAGATGTCCGTATACTCATTCTTTTATCCTTCTATCCATTTTACCTATGTAAAACGCTGCACAGCATTGACACTGAGCTACATAAACCACAAACTTGGACTGACAAGTGTACTTCAATTTGATTTTAAAACTAATATTTTTAACTTCAATGTCTTGTCCTGTACTCATGTATTTACAGTAGTTACACATTTCGCATTTGTACATGCCACACTTCCACTGTGGGGTGTTTTTTTTATGTTGTAATAATTCCTTTAAATTAGTCCCCCTCTTGTAAATAATCCGGGATTTGCTTTTGACCTTGTAAGAAAGGTGAGGAGCTCTCCTAATTATTTCTCAATTTTTGTTCAAAATTGACATTATTTCCCTTGCATTACTACTATAGGGTGTTATTAAACTTAAATTCCATACTTCTTTTTGTTGTAATTCTCTGTAACTTATTATAACAATTTGTAAACCAATGGACAAAATGGGTTTATACAACCCCTGTTCTCTCTTGTATTTTACTTCTTCTAGTAGACACTCAAAAAAGTCTACTGGGTAACCTCTCTCTGATGCAGTATGTCAGTTCCCCTTGTCAGAATGTCACTCCGCTGGTTCAGGGCATTGTAGTCAAGGACATAGACTAACCTTTGGGGAATTGAGTTTGAGCATAAGTAACCAACACAGTTAGTAGTTAGTGAAAGTCACCCCACACCAAGGTGTTATAATGTATCTTGACAGACACAAGTAGATTCAAATAAGTACAATGGGTGCCCTGATTCATGGAGTTGCTCCTGTAGCTGACAATGGCTTGATTAGGTGCCCTACCAGCAGTGAATAGCACATGTAGTGTCTCCAGGGAATCACACTGTTTAACCAATCTGGATGTGTATCTATCTTTAACTAATATGGATACACCACCTGTATTATCTGGCACACTTTCAGTTTGCAGTCACAACATGTGGAAGGTTGTGTAGCCTGGTATGGCTGTGGTGCTGTTCACAGCCTTGAACCAGGTGTGTGTGACTGCACAAATGTCTGCATCTTCCAAGGTGGGGACACCTTCCAGTGAGTGATGTGCAGTGTTGGCATTCCTAGTGTGTAGCAGCATAACTGTGAGTTGTTTAAAGATGGCATTTCCTCAATGGAAAGTTTTCCCTTGAGACACCGCCTATAAGATGCACTATGGAGATGTCATCAGCCTTGGCTAGTACACAAGCTCCCAGGGGTGACAGATTAACACCATCTGTGGCAAAGCATGGAGGTCTGTTGAGCAAGTCATTCCTGGCTGACATGGGCTGGATACCCTTACAATGACACCACACGATAAGCCAGTTATTGACTTCAATAATTTTCCATGTGTATTCATCAATCATCCTAGCTGAAGGTGAAATGCAGCTGAAAGCTATGAGCATACCCACCACAGACACAGTCTATAAGCCCAGTCATGTGTCTGCATACAGGCCATTGAGGTATGTCTCAAGTTGTACACACTAACTGGACCTATGAAGTCATTATGTTACCTGATGTTGACAGACCTGCATGCATGTGTGGTATGGCATATCCTGGCACTTCAAAGACAGCTAAATGTGACATTTCACATATGTAGCCTGCTGACAGGAATATCAATGTGTCTTATGATGTAATCACCTATGAATAATATATTTGAGTTTGTGTTTTGCCTCAGGTGTTTGACCACTGAGACAGTGATGCATGCACTATTATGTGTACTGTGTTCTGCAGATGTATGATTATGTGTAGTGAGTTTGTAATTGTGTTTCTGAGGTGTCTGCTGTTTGCGTATGTGTCTGGTAAGGAGCTCCACACATGCAGGTGTTTGTGATGTGGGTGTGGGTGAAGTATGTGGTGAGGTGTGCATGTTGGCCAACTGCTCATTGTCATATGTGCTGATCAGTGTGTGAGACAGCATGGAATCAAGGTTTATAATATAGACACATCTGTCACATGTTGTGTTTGTGTAGCATAGAAGTACAGGCATGGGACACTTTCCACATCTCGACAATGGTCATTGATAATGCCATTAGCATCAGGGTCTTGCTTTTGTGTACATCACAGCAGGCCATCTCCTGACAGATGCTGAACTGTAACACATTTTCACCTTTATGTAGTTCTGCTAAGGAAACACAGCACCCGACAGTTTGCCATAATATGGTTGAGTGAGTACAATGCATTGCCAGGGATGTGGCCTTGGATTAACCATAATCCTATTATTAGGCATGGTCACAATAGCATACCTACAAATGTGAAATTATACAATTCCAGCTGTTAGGGTCATGCTGATACACCCTAAGGGTTGACAGCCTCAAAAACACTGTCTGTAGGCATTCCTTGCAGTGGAGATGTGGATGTCTGTGCATGCACAGAGACCTTGTTCAACTTTGCACTCATTACTTTGGCCTTGCTAGGATACAGTGCCTTTCAAGCAACCAGACAGCAAACTAGATGTTGTGTGACATGATGTAAGAACACAGACATGTGTTCTGGTTACATAAATGTACAGCATGACATACCCAGGACATGTGTGAGGTACACACACTTTGGCCAAAGGTGGCCACTTATCTGCAGTATGCCTCAGATACATGTCATGCAGATGTGCACTATGAAGTGGTTAAAGGTCAGGCTGCATGAACTGCTGTTAAATTGTCACCAACAGGGATCATTGCCGCTGTAGTGTTTGTTCGAGCAAACTTGGACGTCTATGTCACCGGACATTGAACATTATATTGCAACGTTGCAGCTGTGCTCTGACTCACCATCTGGTCAGTATCCTAGTGAAATCTTAACAATCCTGGAATACACGGCATAATACATGCCAAACTCAAATGAGTACTATGGTTGCTAATTAAGGCATCAACTTGAAAAAGGATATGTGAAGCCTAAAAAGCCTTGTATGATGTGAGACAACTATGTGGATGAACAAACAGTCTGTGGCCTGCTCCTCATGTTAAGCTTGGTACTAATATTTTGCTTCTGGTGAGAGACAATGTATAGGAGCATGGTATCCCAGGAGAGAGTGGTTGTGGTGAGAGCAACAGTAGCAGTAGATAGGCACCAGCATTGCAAGAGACTTCCCTCTTGTCAGCATTCCTCACAAGGTAACTGTGTCATTTCATTACACACTTTTTGAGTAGTGTCCTTCTGTAGAATAACTGTGTAAACACGCCCTCCTTACCTTCACAGGGTGTCTGTATGACTTTCCCATACATTGCTTGCCTGTGCTCTGTACAGACACAGACATATTGGATGACTTTCTTGTTGGAAATACTTAGTTGCACACAGGACATCTAGCATCCAGTGGCAAGCACTATCCCTAGATGTCTCAGTACTGTTATATTTAAAGCCATTTAAATCCATGAAAAGATGTATCATGGAAATGATCAGTAACAATGTAGAACACCTGCAGACACTGGCTCAAACCCAGTTTGTTTTGTTCAATGTCAGACTACTGTAACCATTGGACCTCATTGAGTGTTAAACTCTGCAATGGATGAGGAGAAAATAACTCACTCCACCTACCATGGCCTGAGAAGGAATTTGACAAGATTAAGCCATCAGGCATTGTTGAAACATTGTACAGGTTATTTACAAACAAGTATGTCAGCTGGTGGATAGCCAGGCATCTGACAGCCATTATCGGGGAAGATAGAATTGGGTAGTCCACCACTACAATGAGGCCAGTCACCAGTGGACTTCCCTCACACATCATTTCTGGGACTATCCTTCCTAGTCATACCCTTTTCTCTAGTCATGGCCACTGTCAGTGACCTCAGAATGAGTACATTTGCAGATGACTGCAAATTAGGAGCTCTCACTGAATCCCACACAAAACCAACAGTTATCCAGGATGGCTGACACACACATTCAGTTGTTGTCAGAGCCATTGACAAATACTAAATGTCAAGGAATGCACAATACTATACTTTTGGAAGATCCACCCCTGGAAAATATTGTATTGTCTGCACACCTCCAACAGCTGACCCATTAGTCAGGGCCTTATGGACACAGAGAATGATGAAGCCTTTGACTTTCACTGGTTGGTAAGATGTGGGGATTTATTCAATGTCGCACAACCTATAGCGAAAGGTATGGCATGTAAATCCCAGAATGTCATTGTTACACTGCATTTGGCACTCATTGCACATATCATGGAGTCCAATGCCACCTTTGCTATGTAACTACACAGGCATATCTGACAACTGTAACAGACACAGAGGTTCCACACTAAACCAATACACAGTGTACATAACATGTCCTGTGCAGACTGTGTCAAGGTCATAAGTATGTATTCTGTCTCCTACATGCTTTGGAGGGGAGGTGTATGGCTGCTTGATCCCACTGTGTACCTCCTGCATATCCAAGAAAAAAATATCATGAGAATTAACTGTTCTACACAGCTGCACCTTGACCATGGTATAAATAGGACATGATGGAGAGATGGGTATGTAACCCTGACACTACACACTATATGTAACAAGCTCCCCATCCATGTGAAGCACACTTTGGCTGTAATGCACATGTGCAAGTTTCACAATGGGATGCTGAACAAGGCAATTGTAACTGGTTTAGGACAAATGTCTGTAATGGACACAGGGAAATTGTAGCTGGTTCATCTTGTACACCACAGCTTGTAGGTGTGTCAGCTCCCAAAACCCTGCTTACATTTATCAAGGGTACCAGACCTTTACAGAGATTAGGGATGCATGACTAGGCTGAAAGAAGCCATTGTTCTTGTTAGCCTGTTATGTACATATGAATCTATGGAGCCATGCACCTATACTGCTTTACCTTTCTGAAGACATTTTTCTTCTGGGCTGACATTCCATCCTGTGCTCTGACATTTATGGGTTTATTGTACCTGTGTACCCATAGGTGTGTCCTACACAATCCTGAAACTGAAACATAAACAGTTCCATGAAACACCTTTCACTGTGTAAGTATATAGCCAGTACAACATCATCCAACATAATGTACACAAAATAATGTGGTTTACTCATTACAAATGGCAGCAAACAATATCTGTCAGTGACCAGTACAAG
Organism: Protopterus annectens; assembly: GCF_019279795.1. Lineage (NCBI taxonomy): Eukaryota > Metazoa > Chordata > Ceratodontiformes > Protopteridae > Protopterus > Protopterus annectens. Next base: position 1,039,273,645 of record NC_056728.1, on the reverse strand, counting down.
TGGCATGTCAAAGGCAATAATGGATGAAACAAATATATAGTAACTTAGATAGTCACCCTGTGCATCAGACACACCTTTATTTCCCTGCATCAAAGACAAGGATGACAGTGTTGTGCAGGGTGCAGGAGCCCTAGGCTAACCCAATAGGTTGGCAAGCATGTGTGTGAGCCAGTAAGGGAAGCAGGCAAGATGGACCATGGAAATGTGCTTTGTGTGTCTGTAGGTGACCTGATTGAGACAGTGGTGTGCGAGTGTCTGCATGAATACAGTCAAGGTCAGTGCTAGCCCTACATGTTAGTATGTTGGACAGCTTTAAACCATGCATGGTAGAGCTGACAGTTCATCGTCTCCTCCCCCTAACATGGAAACTGGCTCTTCCAGGAGTTGCACTAGCACCTCCATGCCCATGGTCAGATGCTGGGCTAATACCTGAGGGTGACTGCTGCCTACTGGGACCGTGTCCTCCACTGGAATGCCCAGGACCATGAGCCCATAGCCTGCCATGTCTTGGTGTGGACAGCATACTCCCCCCTGGTGTGCTGAATGTACTGCCACTATGGCAGCAAGACTGCACAGCCACGTGAACTCTCAGCAGATGTAGTTGCTGACCTACTTCCATGAGTCCAACGCTCAACTTCAACCAGATGTTCCATCACAGACAATGTGCATTCCAAGACAGATATTCTGCGATCTGTCTCATATCAACCTTTTTCCACTGCACTTATCAACTGATCCAGGATATCAGCAAAGTGGTGGAGGCAGTCACAGATGTCAGACTGTGCTACATCCATAACCCTGAGCATTCATCTGGAGTTCCTTTTGGAACATGCCTGTATCTTCATGATGGCCCTAAACATGCACAAAGTGACACGTGCCGACACACCTGCAACAGGTGGTGGAAAGACAGCAAGCCTCCTACAAACACCCCTATCAATCCACCTGTGAGGAACCTCTCCATCTCTATGGCTATGGCCAGTATCGACAGTCACTGCAGCCATAGTAGCCATACTTTCCTGTTCAATGCCCCTACCCTCTGACTGTCCAATACCTGTGGCATCAGGGGACTGGGTATGCATAGGCATACTGACTGTGTACAGTGATGATGAGGGCAGAAGAGGGGAGTCAACCTCTGTGAAAGATTCAGCCCATACAAACCCCCACATGTGCCTCACTTTGGCCACCATCATCATCCAAGTCTGAAGAGACACTGACATCCGGTTGTGAAGGAGACAGAGACCAACCCCCCTCCCCCCGATTACCCTTGATAAAAAAGGAAAAGCAGTACATTAATACCTCACTACTATGCTATGCAATACTATCTTGCAATATATGTTAAGCTGTATACAATACTGTCAGTATTACAGACTTGTTTAACCCCGACCTCATATACTAGGACATGAGGACATAATTTTCTAACAAACATCTGTGGTTACTTGTAAATAAAAAGTTCTTTAATCAAAAATCTCATGAGCAACATTGATGTACACTGTTGACATTTGGCAAACCTCTGCACAGTTGACACATATGGGAATCTATAATGTCCTGAAAATACTGTCAAATCTACCAGTGTGGTCACATCTACAAGGCATAGGTAGGATTCTAAACTGTGCTCAGTTGGAAAATATCTGTGCAGTTGGCAATGATGCAGACAGTTCATCAATCCAGCTGTTAGCCCTGGGATGACACTTTAGTGAATACATAGCACTAAATCTACACCTCTAACAAAACAGTGCTGTGCTTACCAGGAGCAGGTACATGGCCATGTCCAATTCCTGATGGCACTGTGAAAATTTGAGGAAGAGGTAATGTACACAGCACCAGACGTTGCATTATAACAGTCTAATACATCCAAATATCTCACATGTACAGTAGCTACTATGTTAATTGGTATGTTGGTCACAATATGAGCATGATTTTCAAACTGCAACTAACCCTCCCCAAAAAAATACCTGACACCCATCTAAAACTATGTACACCCTGACACATTGAATGCTGCAGTATTCCACTGCAGATCTAACTAAGCATACCTGGATGCTCCTCTTGCATGGAAATGGTGGCATCCACATCCACGACATACCATGTGATGGAAATGGTGGCACCCACATCCATGACATACTATGTGATGGATGCCTGAAAGCTGTGTTCTTAGGTTTGCCAGGAATTCCTCTGTGGCTGACAGTGGTTGTTCCACTATAGGCCCTTCACTAGTGATATCACAATCGCTGGCCATGCTTGATGCTCTTCTGCGTGCCATGGTGTTTCTCATATTGGTGGCATGGTGTCACACCTGCTCATATGTCCTGCTATGTTGACTGATAGCATTCACCTCATGAACCAGGTCATCCCACAGTGCTGCCCGCTCTTCCCTGTTTGGCCTCCCCTGGACAGCAGGAGTTGATGGTATTCATGCAAGGCCTCCAGGATGATGTCATTTTCAGCATCTGTAAAAGCGGCCTAGCATTGGGGATACATATTTCCTGAAAAGCAACAAAATGGGAACACGTTAGGATCATATACATGGGAGTACAGTATGTATAGATACAGCAATAACAGATGGCTACCAGTATTCACTGGTTGCTTACACATCTCATTTTCAACACTGTGCAAATATAGTAAGGATGTAGATGAAACTAGGATAGTACCAACAGGCAGCTATTCCTGTTTGTGCCATGAGAGATACTGATGTATGCTCACACACTCAACACAGGAGTCTAGTAAAGTGTGGCCCTTGGTGTAATCCTCCCTTATAATATATAAAAACAACAGTGCCAAACAAATAACAGTATAGTTTTACAACAGCTATTATGGGAAATGTCCAGGAGACCGGTGCACCTAATTAACAAAAAGCACTCTACCCTTACTGTACTCTAGTTCTTCTTTTAGTGTAATATATTTGGAGATAAATGACATGTCATCATTACAGTTCTATGAAAGGCTTAATTATCTAATCCCCATTCCCTCTAAGTATATTGCAATATATGCATCATGTTGTAAACAAAATGGTTACATACCTGATGGAGCACAATACTCCTCTGTTGAAAGGTACAGATATGTAAATGTTGTGTTCATGAGTTCACCCTGTAAAGTAATTCTCATACACAGTGGTTCCCCCAGCTAGCTGTTTGCCTTTTTAGCATGGTTTGCATTAGCAAATGTTTGCCTCTGAACATATCTGTGCCTCTGAAATGATAACTGCAGCCAACACAGCTGATTTGCAGTATAATCAGCCAATCCCATCCAACCACTGAACAAGATATAAGGCCTCAATGTAGGTCACAACCCCTTTCTCATATGTTGGGTTGGAAATTACTGGGGTACAGATACTATACCATGGCAGAGAGAATGTCTGTAGCAGCTACTTTTTACATATAAATGTGTGTGCTACAGGCTGAAGCTGAAGGTGAGGCTGCAGGCAACAGACATAGGCAGAGGGGGTGAACACTTTGCAGGACAACAAGCTTTAAGGGTAAGTGTGGGCCTGTAGCAGCCTTGTTGTATAGGCAGAGCCAGACTGAGGGTACCCATCCCACTGGGAATTAAGGCATGTGTCTCAGGTATGTCAGCCAACAGTATCAGTAGCACAATACAAGGAAAGATGCTTGGTGTGTCTTAGAAAAAGGTAGGGAATACATTGACCGTGATGTTATGCAGTTGGATGACTGCCACGTTATGTGTTATGTCATGGTAGTCCTCTGTTCACTGTGTGCCAATAACATTTGTGTCTAGCTTAACCTCCATATATGTAAGTTACTTGTGCAGCTCAGGTTGTGCGTGATATCACCAGCAAATCATTGTGATCTACAGTCTGATATTACTGGGCCACAACTTCAGTACACACCCCAACATCCTCTGGGAATTCAGGCTAATGCATGTCCTGACATTCTCTGCACTTTCCACTGTTGTACTAAGACTAGTTAAGAGTGGTCCTATCTGTAGACCTATGACCTCTATTATTAAGATGCAGATATTCCAATTGTACTGCTTTGGGTGGATAAATAGGTGATGAGATAGACATACATATCACAATTTATAAAGCTGAGATCCACATACATGTATTTTCATTGCTAGATGCAGCTTTAATTGAACCCAGGACCATGTGTGCCAAAAAGTAATGTTCTCAATGCATTTTGCAGACTGAACTACAGAGTCACTGTTATAGCAGGTGTATCTTTGCATGTTGTAGTTATCATTACACAGTTATCTGTTGTTAAATACTGCAATTACATCTATTAATATGTGCGTGGCTTTAGAGTACTGTATTTGTATACCAGAGTCCCAGTTAAAATCCTATTTTCCATTAATGTTTCAGCAAATGTATTCTTACATGTTGTACTTATAATTGCAGGGTTACCTGCTATTAGATACCTCACTTATGTCTAAGTTTATGTGTGTGGCTTTATAGTGGTGTATTTCTCTACTAGAGTTCCAATTACAGTACTATTTTCCTATTAATCTCTTAGCTGATTTGTACAGTGCGGCACCATGTGCAGTATCACTTCAACATGCTTAATGATGGGAACTTGAGCATCACTTTGTTTTAATTAAAACACCTGCATTAATTAGCAGCTGTATGGCTTGGCGGGTTGATCCAGTGTTCTGCAGGTGCAATGGTCCAGCATTCGAAATTTATTATTTATTTTATTTATTTAACATTTGTTGACTGGGAATGTCCGACTAGGTTCCACAGAGCCTGTTTTCAGCAGAGGCCCGGGGAGAAATGCTCCAGATGCATGTCTTTGGAATAGGGCACAAGTGTACTTTTTGAATGTGATTAATATTTTTTTCAAAACCATATATCAATGTGGCGCTATTTAGCACAGCTAAGCAATGTGGCACACCACACCGCATCACACAAAAAAATCTTTAAAGAAAAGAAAAATGGGGAGATAGGACAGTGGTGCAATAGGGTATAAGCAGGGCAAAAACATAGGGAAAGGCAGCTAGGGATGTGCAGGGCGGGTTTAGGACAGAACCATAGCTATCCATTTCTTCAACAGCAACAACTCTGCACTTTCACAGATTTTTTAAGCTGAATTTGGAGTGTCACCCCCAGACAGGGGTGGCAACAAAAGTGCATTGTCAACCAATTGGACCAAATTATGTGTGTCCAGTGAACATGTGTGCAAAATGGAGAGCAATGTATGGGACAAAAAAGTTTGGGGGGGACTGGTGATCATTTTTTTAAGGTGAGAGTGGAATGTTGGGGGAGGAACATAGGTACTTGTGGGGGAGGTAAGTTGGATAGGTGAGGAAGCTTTTGCAAACAGATAAGACAGACAAGACAGCATATGGTTGGTGTGTGACACAAGAGGGGGGTGAACACCTTGGATGGGGAGGGTATTGTGGAATCCCTGTCCCATGAGCATCACACACGGCAGCAGTATGACTCAAGTCCTCACCCATGGGACTGTCGGCACTGCTCCTTCACTGTCCCTGTGTTGGCAGTAGTGGATGCTGGCATCCAGGGCAAGGCTACCCCATCAGGATGGACAGCATGCTCTCCATCCTGCATAGACATGCACCAACACACCATACCTGGCAGTTCCTTAAGGGTGACAAAATCATCCCCTCCACCTTACTCCCAGAGGGGGGCCCAGCCCCATGCTGTGGGGCAGAACTACCCGATGCCACAGGTAGTGCAGGGGCAGCAGAGGGGGCACCACCAGACTGTGGCCCAGATATGCTGGGACCCGGTGCCATGGATGGGGGAGCCAAGATAGGTGGATTGCCAGGAACAGGCCTAGCTCATCGCGCTCTAGTAAATGAATTATAAACATAAATTAATGAAAAGAAATAATCAAATAAATGTTAGTATTAACATAATGGATGATAATATTGATTAATCAAATGACATATAAAGAAATATTATGAGGAACGCAACAACAAATTGCAATAAGGAAAGTATGTTGACAGCAAACCATTATGAAATAATACATAAGGCCAACATAACATCAGTTACAAATAATATAGTAATATCAAATCATAATAATAAATAACATTAATAAATTAAAGAAGATAATGGGTGGAAAGAGAGAGGAGAAACATACCATTAGTAACTTTGCAGTTAATATTACTACACAGATTACTAATAAATACTTCTAAAGCTGTGCAATTTCAGTTGTGAGTACAGTGACTGCAATTCTTGTATAGATGATGTTGCACATACATACCTCTCAACCTGTTAGCATGGGACAGTATGGGCTAAGCACTAACAAATGCTGGTACACAGGCACAACTACAGGAAACTGTTTTACATAGAGTGCTCATACATTACAACCAAGATGATCTGTAATCGGATTTGCCAATAAATTGCATTCCAAGTAATCATGTATTTGATAATCAATGGTCAGTCATATGGGGCACTAGTCATTACATTCTTCAAAGGCATGACAGTTGAGAGGTATGTTTGTGTACACTAAGTACACTAGACAGTTATATGTTAGCTGGCTGCCATGGCATTTGAACCCAGTAGCAGCGACTGCAGGAATTATGTGCACTTTATTTCAATATTATGAATTCTCAAAACACTATTCTCCTTTACGACTTTTATTGCAACATTTTGTGTGAAACCCTATATTTACACACATGCATAGCTGTGTGTGGTTTCACATTGGAAACCAATGCAGTGAACACATGAATAATGAGCACTTAGGTTCATATGTTCATAGGTGTGTGCTAGGCTAATGGCCATGGAGCCTTTACAAGCCTAGCCTATAGGATTACCCTGGCATCATGCCACCCGACCTTAGTTCCCAGTGCCTCTGTCGAGTAGAGCCACTGCAGTGATCCCCGGGGTGAATTTTCTATTTCCCATCCACTCATCAAGATTTCTCTTGAAGAGGGTCAGTGAGCTGTTCTGTTTGACATGTATGAGAAGTCTATTCTATAGCATGGGCAGTCTCTGGTTATAAACCTGCCCTTCCAGCACATTCTGTTGATTGTGGTAATGAGGTTGAGGTCTCTGCAGCATGTGGTGTGGAGGGATTAGGATTTCTTTAGATGTAGCATTTCTAACAGAGCTGGGTTAGACATGGCTTTGTAAGTCAAGCAGAGATCACCTATGTAGGTGATATGAGTTGTATACAGTAGTTATCAGACCACAATCCTGTTTTAAACTTTACTGATAATGTTCCTTTAAAATTGGCATTTAGACACACAGACAGCAGTCCAGCACTTCAGTTACCTTACCCATATACCGTGTTCATTGCCTTGGTGGAATATACAGCATTATTTCAGACAAAATGAGCAGAACACAGACTTGAACCTTACTCTGGTTATTGCACTACATGCATTTCAGACATTTGTGGCTACATTCTTTATTCATTAACATTTAACAGTTGGCTGGTGTCAGATTAGAACATACATGCAGTGATTACATTAATAATGAAAAAAAAGTTATGTAGCTACCATAACGTTCCATGTTAGTTGTCTTCTTCTCGCCTTCTTTCTTGCTGGTTGGGTTCAGATCAAAAGCTCGAGAGCTGCTTACTGGCTCGAGGCCCCCCATATCCCATGATGCCTGGCACTAGATACCCAGATCTCGTTTGGTAAGTCTAACTGCAGACATAATAATAAAGGAATCCTATCCTAGAATGCATAAATCCTACTGGAGAGACTACTAGCCAAAAAGGAATAGCCAGAGAAGACTCAGCCAGTGAAAAATCAAGAAGAACTCTTCTCGGTCCACTAGGATAGGGGGATGGAGGGTGGGACGCAAGAAAGAAGGCGAGAAGAAGAAATTAACATGGAAAATTATGGTAGGTACATAACTTCTTTATGTTAAGTTGTCTATCTCGCCTTCATTTTTGCTGGTTGGGACAGCATCCCTAGCACCTAAAATCCTGGGTGACTCATTGGAAAAGACTCTTCAGAACAGTGGAACCAAAATCAGCTCTGCTCCTGGAAACAAAATCCAACTTGTAATGTGAAATGAAAGCATGTGGGTTGGTCCATGTAGCCACAGCACAAATAGATTCCATGGGCAACCTAGCCTGAAAGGCCACTGAAGTAGCTAAAGCTCTGGTGGAGTGACCTTTTGGTTTAACTGGCAATTCTTTATTCCTCAGTTGATATATGAATGGGATGATAGAAGTCAACCACCTGGATAAGGTTACCTTGGAGACCGGAACACCTTGTTTACCTACTGCATAAGACAGGAAAAGTTGATCTGATTTTCTAATGTCCTTGGTTCTATGCAAATAAAAGCATAGCTGCCTGAGAACATCTAACTGATGCGACTTATATTCTGCCCTGTTGGAGTGGTTAGGGAAAAACACAGGAAGGTCTATGGACTGATTCAAGTTACTCTCTGAAGAGACCTTAGGAAGGAAGGATGGATTAGTCCTAAGAGCAACCCTGTCATTGCGGAACACGAGGTATGGGGGACGGATAGAAAGAGCCTGTAGTTCCAAAACTCTTCTGGCTGAAGTAATAGCTACCAGAAAAAGGGTTTTCCAAGATAAGAACTTCAATGAACAAGAAGCTGCAGGTTCAAAAGGGGGCAAAATTAAAGAAGCTAAAATCAAATTTAGATCCCACGGTGGTGGAGGATCTCTCACTGGGGGCCTGAACAGAGTGGTTCCTTTGAGAAAGGCTATACACAGCTTATGAGACATGATATTGTTTTCCAACAGGCCAATGTGAAAATTTGAAATTGCAGCTAACTGAACTCTAATTGTAGCGGAAGCGGACCCAACATGGAAGAGTTCCACAAGAAATTCCAAAATGCAGTGTACAGGGGCTGAAAAGGGGTCTATAGTTTTAGACTCTGCCCAGGAAGAAAAATGTTTCCACTTACTAGCGTAAGTTTTTCTGGTCATAGACTTGTGTGATGACAAAATTATTTTGCGCACAGAGGGGGAGATATCTGGAAGCCTGGCTAAAGTTGGAAGTGGAGCGACCAAGCCATGAGCTGGAGAGAACGTAGGGATTGGTGCAGCCCACCCGATTGATGAATCAGGAGGTCTGGAACTAGGTCCAGAGTCTAAGACTGCTCAAGAAGATAGCGATGCAGGAACGGGAACCATATTTGTAGAGGCCAGATAGGAGCAATGAGGATCATTTTGCAACCCAATGCGGTAGCTTTCTGAATTAGCTTCAGGATTAGGGGAAAAGTCCCTGAGGCCAATCATGGACTAGAGCATCTCTAGGGGAATGCCCGGGAAGTGGAAGGAGAGAAAAGAAATTGCTGCACTTGCTGTTGAAGGGAGTTGCAAAAAGGTCGCAGCAAGGTTGGCCCCATTTGCAGAAGATTTGGTCCGCAACAACCTGGTTCAGAGACCACTTGTGAGGCATGAGAATTGCTCTGCTCAGTCTGTCTGCTATGACGTTGGACCTCCCAGGGATGTGCATTGCAATCAGAGATCACCCACTGCCAGAGTGTGAGTGCTTCTTGACATAGGGGTAGGACCTGGTTCCACCCTGCTTGTTGATGTACCACACTACATACATATTGTCCATTTGAATTGCAATGGTCCTGGTAGGAAGAGAGTCCTGAAGAGCCTGCAATGCTAAGAGTACGGCCCTCATCTCCAAAACATTTATGTGCAGATGGTACTCGTGAGGTTGCCAGGTGCCTTGGACTGTTCTGCCCTGATAATGCCCCCCCACCTGATCAGGGAGGCATCCGTGGTCACCGTAGCAACTGGAGGGGGGAGAACAAATGGTCTGCTGTGGAGCACTGATGTGGAGACCATCCACCAAGCAAGGTGCTTCTTGCATGCTTGTGTGATCATAATCATGTAAGACATGGGAAGTTGCTGGAAGGACCATTGGGTGAAAAGAAGCCACTGGAGAATCCTCATGTGAAAACTAGCTAGAGGGACAAGTATGATCGCTGCTGCCATGAGACCCAGAGTTTGAAGGACAAACTTGGCTTGAATTCTTTTGCATGCTAATAAAACCTTCACATGCTGACGAATCACTAACACCCTGTCTGGTGGGAGGCTCGCTAACATGTCTTTGGTATTTAAATTTGTGCCTATAAAGGTGATAGATTGACAGGGCGAAAAATGCAGACTTTTAGAAATTTATTGTGATACCTAGCCTGGAGCAAGTGTTGATGGTGCAGTCTCTGGCTTGCAGAAGGTGATGTCTGGTGGTAGCAGTGAGGAGCCAGTCATCAAGATATGGAAACACCTGGAATCCTTAGCATCTCAGATGAGCGGTAACTACTGACATACATTTGGTAAGCACCCTGGGGGCTGTGGTGAGACCAAAGAGCAGAGCTCTGAACTGATAATGGCTGGCTCCCAGCCAGAAGTGAAGGAATCTTCTGGAGTGTCTGTCCATTTTGATGTGGTAGTACGCATTCTGAAGATCTATCGAGCACATCCAATTGTCCTGACCCAGGAAGGGCAAAATGGACTGTACCGTGACCATCCAGAACTTCATTCTTTGTACAGACCTGTTCAGTCTGCTGAGATCCAGAATGTGTCTCCAGTCCCCTGTCTTTTTTGGTACCAAAAAGAACCTTGAGTAAATTCCGGATCCTTGTTGGTCTGCTGGGACTTGCTGGATGGTCCTTTTTCTTAGCTGTTTTGAGACTTCTTGAGCTGCTTGGTCCCTTAGATTGGGTGGAATGTCTGGAAGGGACTTGTTTGACCTTAAGGGGGTATGAACGAAGGGAATTCTGTAGCCTCCAGATATGATGGACTGTACCCATTTGTCTTGTGTTATGCCTTGCCAGGCTCTTGGGTACAGCAATAATCTTTCCCAGACTGCCTCAAGAGGTGGGCAGCCGGGCAACCCTTCAGGGATGCTGGAAGGGCTTCTCAGAGAAGGATTCTCTGCTGCCCTGGTTTTGCGGACCCCCTCTGCCATGAGGGCGGCATCTGTTATTGTTCCCTCCTCTGCCCCTGGATGGGAATTCACCACGTGTGTCCGGCAAGGCTCCCTGGGATTTCCAGAACCACATCTTTCCACTCTTCTGACCCTTAGGATATGGTCTGGAAGGAGTGGAAAAACGGACTCCTATGGCAGAGAGAGTCTTGCCTTCCTGCTCACACCTGGTAAGGGTATCCTTCACCTGTGATCCAAAGAGAGAGGAACCATCAAAAGGGGTGTTGGTGAAAGATGCTCTGAAAAGTTCCGCAAAGTTACATAGCTGCATCCAAGCGTGCCTCCTTTGGGCCACGCCTGTGCCTGTGGCTCTACTTGCACCATCGGCTGCATACGAAATGAGCCTCATGGAGGAGTTTACCACTGAATTAAGAGTAGCCAGCTGGGAGGCTGCTTTAGCCTGGGCCCCCTCAGCTGATGGATCTTGGAGGGTATCTCCGAGCTCTTTCAGGAGATCCCTCTGAAGATGGGTAAAGTGGCAAAGATAATTCAGGGACCGCATGGAAAAGGTCGCTGAAGAGAACATCCGCTTCCCATATCTGTCCATCGTCCTGGACTCCTTGTTAGGAGGATGGACAGATGAAGAAGTTTCAGGCAACTCCTTCTTTGTGGCCACCGCTACCACCATGGCATAAGCGGGGACACCTTTGGCCAAGAACTGTTTGTCCTGCGGTGCAGTAATGAATTTGGCAGGTCTTCTAGGGGTTGGTTCCACTGTGTCTGGAGCCATCCACGCCTTCCAAGCCACCACAGACATCAGTGAGTCAAAAGGCGGAGACACCCAGGAGGTGGAAGGTCGGGATCCAAACGCGTCCAGGAATACCGACTCATCCTCAGAAGGGCTTAGGGCAGTCCAGTTCCCCCTCTGCCTAAGCATCTCAAGGATGTCTGAGAAGGAGACATCTTCAGAGGGGGATCTTGGGGACCCTTCAGACTCTTCTAAGTCAGTATCCGATGTGACAGACTCGGGGGAGTCAACATGCTTCCTCTTGCATTTCCTCTTGTGAGGTGGCTCCTCTGAATGATCAGGGGAGGCCTTGGAAGAGGCGGATACACCCAAAGGGGTGTCCTGGAGCACTGGATCCCCATGCTTGGGGTCTGGAAGAGGGGCAGAGGCTGACACAGGCACCCTAGGGGGAGCAGCCGATGAGGTCGATCGTGGGACTGACTCAGGGGCCAGTACACTCCTCATCACCTTGAAGGCGTCCCTGCCTGGACGCAGAGAGGGCTCCAGTTCTGAAGAAACCAGAACCCCTCCCCACACCAAGGGGGACGGCTCTGAGGCAGATGTGGGAGCCGAGCTCACCTGAGCCAAAGCACTGAGAGGGAGAGTGGGGTCAGACAAGGGTCCAATGCTACTCGCCCCCTCGGAGCTGACAAGGGAGTCTCGGTGCCCAGATCCCTCCAGGGAAGGTACCATGGAAGGGATCGGAGCCGACGACGGAACCGAAGGAGAGGGTATTGGAGCCGACGGTTCCACAACTCGAACCCCAGTGAACTCCGGCTCCAAGCTCATAGGATGAGTCAGAGGAGGAATATCTACAGCTGTGGATGGAGCCGACACCTGATGAGAGGGGCTGGACAACATTTTGGCTAGGGCCTGCGATTTTAACAGCCTACTGACCACTCTTTCCAAGTCAGGGTCCGAAAGTCTAGAGGACCGAGAAGAGTGGGATGAGCGATGACTACACTCTGATTGGAGCAGAGGCGACTTTGGAGCTGAATGTATCGACTCTAGAGAAGGAGACCTGGATCTTTTCCGACTCTCAGATGGCTCCAAAGAACGTGTCGGAGCCGACTGGGAGGGAGGAACATCGGTTCCAGCTGGAGCCGAGATGGATTGTATGGCTTCACCCAACAACTGCTCCAAACTAGGAGCCGAAGGTTTAGGTGGCCTGGAAGATTTCACAGGCTGAGCCTTCACCGGTGAATCTTGGGGTTTAAGCAAACCCCTCAGGATCAATTTACTTTTGTGCTCCTGCAGAACTCTTAGACTGAAAGCATGGCAAATCAAGCAAGAGTCCTGCAGGTGCACGGCACCCAGACAATAAACACAAGAAGTGTGACCATCTGTCAGAGAAATCTTCTGACAGCATGAGTCACACTTCTTGAATCCTTATGGTTTAGGATCCTTGGACATCCTGGAGGAAAACCAAGGACAAGAAACACATACAGAAAGGTTAAAGTAACTTGCCACTAAAAATAACACACTACAGTTACCACAACCAAACTACAAGTACTACTACAAACAGAAACTATAGTTAACTATCACTAAACACTAACAGTGATAATAAAGGATTTGTTTTTTAAGAAGGAGATAGAGAGAAAAGGCTATCCTCTAACTTAAACAGAAAACCTTTCTGAGGTAAGGAAAGGGAGAGAAGGGGGGAGGGGAAACTCTCTAACTTAAACGAGTTTCTTGAGAAGAAGTAATCGGAATCTAGAGAAAACTAGCTACAATACAACAGTCTAATCTAACAACAAAGTCTACACTAAAACTAGCGTTTTGACAAGAAAAATACAATAATAATAAAGTTTTATACAGCCTGAGCCAGTATAACAACCTCGCAGCAGAAGCGGCAAACGAGATCTGGGTATCTAACGCCGGGCGTCATGGGATATAGGGGGGTCTCGAGTCAGTAAGCAGCTCTCCAGCTTTTGAAGATGGCCGAGTCGGAGCCGAGGATTGGCTCCAAACCCAACCAGCAAGAATGAAGGTGAGGTAGACAACTTAACATCACTTATTTGAAAAGATTACTTGTCAAAGCACACTCTTGAGTTAAACTGTATTGAAAATATTCCCTAATATCTGCCATTTAGACAAATTATAGCATTGCCTGGGTGGAACATATAGCACCATGTCAGGCAAAATTAACAGAACACAGGCTTGAACCTTACTCTGGGTAATGCACTACATTTATTTCAGACAGTTTTTCTGCATTCTTTATTGATTTACATTTCACAGTTGATTGGTGTCAAGATTAGGACACACATGCAGTGAATAAGGAATAGTGAACACTTTTTATTTGAAAGCATTACATATCAAAGCACCATCACCCTTTAGATTTTATTGATTAATGTTGCTTCAAGTCTGGCATGTAGACCATGGGTAGCTGTGTAAGAAGTCTAATAAATAACCTGTATATCCTGTCCATTAATTGAGTGCAACCTACAACATATTTCACAAAATGAGCAGACCAGCAGACAGACTCTTAATGTTGGTAGCCCCAACATTAACTGATGTTTGGAAGCTATACTACACAGTACTGCATGTTTACCTGATTTAACTTGCTCTACCATTTCAGGTAGACAGTGACACATTGCTAAACATGTTACATATCCCAGGTATGTCATACCTGACTGTTAAGATTGCAAACTCTGTAACTAATTTATTATAAGATTATGTTATGCATTATGTTATTACTTTGATGTTTCCCTACTTATCACACTTTTACCTCATCCTGGTCAGGTATACTGCATGGGACTGAAGATTGTGAGCCCTCTCATTTGCAGCTGCTGAAAGAGAAGCAAACCATTATTCATAACAGTTTTGCATAGATTCAGCTTGTATATTTCTAAAGTACTGGCAAACATGCTTACATATCTGTGGGGTCTACCCAGCCCGAGCTTCTTGGACCCAGGTGTCCAAGGTTCCCCCCTTCCTTGCTTCAGGTCATTGTAGTGGTGATGGCACTGCTCACCAGTGTGGGGGATACCAGTAGCACTGGTAAGTTCTCTAGCCAACTAATCCCAGGCCTCACACTAACATTCTGAGCCCTGGTAATTGCCCTGCACCAGCCAGGGTTCATAATTTTTGAACCAGGAGTCCTACAAACACTTTAGACTCCTGCATACACCACCTTTGTGCCCAAAAGCGCACTCCCTCTCCAACACCACAAGGCATATCGACAGCCAAGTGAGGACTCCAATGAATGGCGTGAAATTCATGCCTATTGGACTTTATATAGGCTGCATTCTCACCTTTACACATTATACTGCAACTTTCAAAAAATGCACCATGTTGCTTAGTTTCACACAAACTCTCACAAACCATTTCAGCGAAGCTGAGCATCACACAAACTCACGCAAGCCATGTTTAAGTGTAGCATAGCAACATGCAAACATTGTACACCACTGACCATGTTTAAGAGGTGCATAGAATCATGCAGCTTTTCTAAATGTAACAATTTTTTTAATTTTAAATTAAACTGATGTTTCAGTCACGACACATTTTCAAAGCAATAAATGTAAAATATGTGACTGGTTACGACTCAGACCTAGGATCTACTGCACTGTGCGTTATGACTCAACCTATCTAGCTACTTGGATAGTACAGGGAAGCAGTATATCTTCAGATATACTACTAAGATGCCTCATAATGTTATGCAGCAAAGCTGCACGGGTTTGCAATTTCCTAAGCACAACACAACTACAACAATTAAATGCATCCAGTTTCTATTTTTAGATGCCTGACAACATTGCTAAGCATCGCACTGCACCATGCAAACAGGGAGAGACAAATAAAAAAAAAAACTTACAATTGATTAGATCTGGTTTCTATTTTTAGATATATAGCAGATGTTAGGTGTATATGTATAAGCGCAGCTCAGCATCGCTAAGCACCGCACCGTACTGTGCAAACAGGGAGAGACAAAAAAAATTACAATTGATTACATCTGGTTTCTATTTTTGGATATATAACAGACGCCAGGTGTACATGTATAAGCGCAGCTCGGTATCGCTAAGTACCATGCTGCACCACGCAAACAACACATAAAAATAAAACAAAATAAAATAAAATACTGTCCTGTGCTTATCACCTGTCCAGATCTTTTCTGGGCAGTCCACAAGTACAGGACAGCCTCTACACTAGAGCTTGCAAAGGTTCAATATCCCTGTTAATGTCATCTCCCTCGGCAGCATGCCATAATTAATATTTATGGAGCGCTGCCAGTGAGGAACTGTGGCTGTGTACCTGGATACATTCCATGTAGGCTCTACATGGACCCTACATGGATTTTACTGAATCCTGAGCACTGTTTGTTATATGTAACTTGGGACTTTTCTCTCAGTTCTTCTGCTGAAAACAGGCCTTTTTGGACTATGTCACACACTCCTGGTAAACAAATGTAAAATAAAATAAAATAAATAAATAACTAATCTCCTTACACAATTGTTGTTAGATTTATTGTCTCATTAAATGTCAACTCAGCCTCTTTGACTATCCTCTCTGCTAAATAAACACTAACTCGAGTGTGCAGAAGGCTAAACTTTGATTTTTATAGCATGCTGTGACTCTGTCTTCTACAGTTTCAGTCTTTCTCTCTCAAACACACACACACACACACACACACACACACACACACACACACACACACACACACACACACAGTGTCTGTCTTTGAGTTGTAGTCTGAGCTGCATTTTTTCCATAATAGATTTTTTCAAGATTTCAATTTTTAGCCAAATAAATGATGTATTTCACTTTGTAGGCTCAACCGTATAGTTATGCATAATATTTAACATCAGTAACTTATTTACTAATGAAGGGCTCAGGCCACCTCAAAAGCTTGAGTAATTGTAAAACTTTTCATAGTCCTGTAAAAGGATTAAGTATTTTAAAGGTTTAACAGCAAGTTTTAGAATCTCTGTTCTTTTTTTTTTTAAGTCTCATATTTCCAAAAGGAAACCTAGTGAATTATCAAATACAAAATATAAAAGTGGCTTGCAAGTTAGAATAATACCCGGTGCATCCTTGGGAAAAAGACAGCAGAGGCAGGGAGGTTATCATACAACTGCTGATACCAAATCAAGCTGCAACAAAACAATAACATAGAGGTTTTGGGATATCTACAGGGGAACATGAGGCAACAGAGAAAAGAATCTGAAGGAGGTTAACTGTACCGGTCAGGAAGGTTAGACGGAAAACTTGTCTCTTTCTGTCAGCCATAAAGAACTGTGCTAGGCAATCTGTTTAAATGTTTGGTTGCGCTACAGAATCTTTCCAGTGTAGCAAGTGAAATGTTTGGCTAGACAAAGTAAGTGTGTGTGTGTGTGTGTGTGTGTGTGTGTGTGTGTGTGTGTGTGTGTGTGTGTGTGTGTGTGTGTGTGTGTGTGCAGAAACGTGTGTGTACGTGACTGTGTGTGGGGGGGGGTTGTGCAAGTGTCTCTCTGTGTGCACATGTAATTGTGAGCATGCACCTGAGTATCTGTGTTTGTGCATGTGTGTGTACATGAGTGCATGTGAGTGTGTGAGTATATGTGTACATTTGTGTGCTCACGTGTGCACTGTGACTTATTTATAAATAGACTCATTCATCTGTCAGTACACACTCTCTCTGCCACAGTGTGACATGAATGGTGCACTGTACAATAACACCATTCATTACAATGGCATATTGAGCAGTGTAATGCAAAAATAGTATTTAGGGGAATGAGACTGCAGCAGTAACAATATAAGAGACACACATTATGAAGGAACTGAGGATGTGGGACAAAGGTAGATGTCATAGCAGCACATTCACCCATGTATGAGGAATGGTGTTGGCTCTAAAGAGAAAAAGGAAATGTATGGGAGGGAGCATACTTTGTGTAATGTAACAGATTTATAAACATTAAGCAGACCGGAGGTATTATACCCTAGGTCAGGGGCATATCCATGTACAGGGGATGACAGGGGATCACTGTACCTCCTCACACAACACCAGCATTCTGTCATCTCACACACACACACACACACACACACACACACACACACACACACACACACACACACACACACACACACACACACACACACACACACACACACACACACACACACACACACACACACACACACACACACACACACATCTTTAAATATGCAGACATATATTTTACATTCACACATATACTTCTTATATGCATACTTATGTGTGTGTGTGTGTGTGTGTGTGTGTGTGTGTGTGTGTGTGTGTGTGTGTGAGAGACAAACAAAGAATGGTGGATGGTGCATAGCTTGTTGTCTCTGTGACACTTGTAGATCTGCTGACATAGCAGTGAAATGACTTCTGTTGACTTAGAGTAGCATTTTAACTAACTCGTAATGCTAATTCAGGGGAAACCTATACTTGTGTTAGCAGTGTTATTCATGCTAAGTTGCTCATTTGCATGGATACTGGGTAGCATCTGCCAGCTTTGTGGTAATAATATTTTTCTTCTGCAGCCCGATTATTTAGTTGCCTATAAATCCCATGCAAGCATTTTCCATGCTTGTTTTCTATGCATTAACCATGCTTTGTCATACCACATCTAGGAATGTCACTTTGACTCACTGTTGTGCATGTTCATGTAATACATTGTCCTGAGTTCATATTCTTTCTGTTGTATGTCAGTCATTAAATGCATCATATCTAACTAACCAAGTATTAAGGATGGTAACATGTCTGTCCTTGACCATTACCAGACATGCGTTTTAATTGTAGACTCCTTAATACGTCTTCCTTATCTTTATTACTTTTTGCTATAGAGTCACTGCCCCAATATTATAATTAACTCTTTTTTCCTTTGCCATGCCATTCACTTCTTTTCACTAATTGCATAATATAACTCACCCTTCACTGCACTCCACAAGTTCCTAAAAAGTTTGCTTCACCTTCTTTACTTCAGTTTGCATTTTTTTATTACCTTTTTCTTGTGTAGATGTCCAAGCTTGTTGTTAAGAAAGTGAATATGTGCTCCATTATACTTATGAAACACATTTTAGACCTTCCAGCTTGTACAAAATAAAAACACTCATGTTCTACAATTCCCAGACACAGTATGAAAAACAGGCATGTCAATCTGCTTGGAAAGTGACATCATGCAGAGGGTATTGTAATTAGGTTAGGACTACTGTGGACATAAGGTAATAATATATAACATGGTATATGTAATGATATAAGGAAATTGCTAGGACTAATGTACTATAGGGTAATAATATATAACGTGATATATGTAATATTGATATAAGGATATTGCTAGGACTAATGTACTATAGGGTAATAATATATAACGTGATATATGTAATATTGATATAAGGATATTGCTAGGACTAATGTGGATAGCTAAAAAGGCAACTAAAGTATTCTCATTCCTTTAAGCACCATGCATTTTGGTCATTTTCTCTCACCATCTGTTAGCCTGATTGTTACTGCAATGTTACAGCATGTACACCAGTATATGGAGGCAGTAAAATCAATATGGAATGATGTATTTAATAAAGAAAGAACATTCGACTCAGATACTATAAATGTCCTCAGTTGCTGGAATTAATCTTTTCTGCAATGTTATGACATCTGAGTCTTTGCAATGCTTTAGTAACTTTGTGACTAGGAGCCTGAAAAAAAATCTGAAACAGTATGCTTATGAGCATACATGGCTAAATTCCTTCTCAAAAGAATCGTAACATTTCTGAGGAAAAGAACAATTTGTTTTAGTCTATGGTTGGCACATTCACTTATCTAAGAAAACATAGATAGTTATATAAAAATGGTTAGTCAATGGTTAAAAAAGGGAAACATTGCTTGGCGCCTGGTTATGGTTCATTTTAATTGTTATTATGCTGGTACCAATCTCTCAATGAATTTATTGTATGTGGCAAAAATTGCATGGGAGTGTGCATGCTGAATGCAATCCATGCCAGGCATACAACATATCTTATACTGGTAGCATAGCAGTTGATATAAAAAAATACTTATTATACAGCACAGATGGAGTAGTCTGATAGGCATTTTATGCTCCAGTGGACAACAGGATAAGGAAAAAAAGGAAGATAATATAAGAAATAATTGTTTTAATGTAGTCCAGTTATTTTCAGGTATGTCAAACTCAGAGATCTAGATAAAAAAAAGAATGTTGAATACATTAGTGACAATTAAAAACTACTTTAGGAGATACGTGTGTAACATCCTCCAGAATGCAGGAAATATTAATCTTTACCTATGACCGAAAGCAAATTGCAGACCAGAGTTAGCAATACTGACTTTTAGCTTATTTTATTCATTTTAGATTGTTGACTACCCCCTTGCTAAATTAATTTGATTGTTTCTTAATAATTAAGCAAAATCATTATTTCTTTACAAAGATTTGTTCACATTTAAACTGCATTTTTCAAGGGATCTGTCACTATCTGTCAGCAAAGTTAAACAGGCAGCTCATAGATCTGTGGGTCAAGAATTTGGGGTTCTAATCCTTTACTTATCTGGATTCACAGCATGTGCATTGCTGCTCAGTGCAAGATACAGTTCAGTATTGTCATCAGCAAGTAATTCTGCCTGGGCAAAGTGCTTAACCATGGTCTGTCACTCTCATCTTCCATGCTGTCCTGGGACACATGACAGACCTAAAGAATTGGTTGCAAGAGTAGAGTGTTTAACACTGGCAAAAGTATGGTTCATCAAAACCAGTTTTATCAGTGGACAATTGTGCTCAAAGGCCTGCATACGTCCCACGGTCATGCAATCACAGAATGTGTATTATTAAATAACAAATGCAGGAGGTAACGTTCCCTGTACAGGGTACATTAGGGGCTTCCCCCTATATCATGTTTTAACTCTTTTCAGTGTTTGACAAAATGATTCCTCATTTAAAAGGGTCACAACACACACAACCATGTCCATTTACTCCACCTCTCTCCTTAAAATTGTTCTTACACTATATCTGGCATCTGTAATTATTCAAGGCTAGTTACTGATGTTAATGATGAAAGTGGCTACTACTTTACTATGAGCATCCTCTTTCTTACAAAATACAGTGCAATACAATGTGGACAATAGTACTGTGTATAGACAGAGTTAACATATGCATTGTTCACTATTAGGTAGACTAGATAAAGTTGTTTGCTTGCTTGTTGATCGGTTGGCTAGTTTGTTGATTTGTTATTTACTCAAAAAAGAATCCCCCTGCACAGAAGTAATTGCACAGCTCAAAAACACATGGTAGACAAAAAGCAGAAGCCAGCAACTGTGAGCTGTATGAACTAATTTAATTAGTTATAAAATAAAAAAACACAAAGATAACAGACCGGCTTCGGCTATGGTGTTAACCTAGCCTTCATCAGTGTAAATATTCATAACATTTTGAGGTTCTTTTTATACATTGACATAATTAGTCACAAAGTTTCATTGGTGAGCTCATGAATGTTCATCAGCATACAAAATCATAAATATTCATTAAGGCCAGACTGGAAAAGTCCACAAAATTTGACAATCCATTTCTTTTCATTTGTATTTAGTTTACTGTGCCACCCAGATTTGTTAGATCTGTTGCCAATTATTTTATCAATGATGGTAAAGTGAAGTCTGGCTGTAGTGTATTTAAGAGTGTGTTTATACAAGGCGTTACTCATTATTTTACATTTTACATCACTAAGGTGTTCTGAGATGCGTAACTTGAGAGGCCTAGATGTTTGTCCTATGTAAAATGCATGACAACTACAAGAGGCCATGTAAATAATCCAATCTGTGCTGCAATTTGCAAAAAACCTGATGTCATATATCATGCTGCAATTGCTACTGGAGAATTGTTTAGTTTTAAGCACATGTTTATAATGACTGCAATGACCACATGGCATGTAGCCCACAAGTTTATCTCCAGAAATTAGGGTTTGGATCATATTCTGATTAATAGCATCATGGTGATGTTTGTAGTGACTGAAATGAGATCCAAGATTTTTCCCCCTTCTAAATGAAAACATACAAGTTTCGGATAAATGCTGTGACAAAACATTGTCAGCTAGGAGAATGTTCCAATGTCATCTGATAGCATCAGTGACTCTGTTTGTATTTCTACCATATGTAGTGATGAATTGTAAATTGTTACTTTTGTTTTGTTTTTTGGGTTTGTACTTAAGAAGGTCTTCCCTGTCCACATTTGCAGCATGATTGCTTGCTGTATGTACATACCCCATACTGTAGTCCCTTTCTTCAAACCTGTTCAACAAATCCTTACGAAAATCCTGGAAGGTATTTTCTTCTGAGCAAATATTTCTCATCCTAATGAATTGAGACTTGGGGATGTTTTTGGTAATATGTGCTGGATGAAAGCTGGATGCGTGGAGTAAAGTGTTGTATTCTGGATATTTTCTGAATACTTCTGTGCTGAGGGTATTATCCTTATTCCTTTTTACCAGCACATCCAAATATGTGATGTTTTGTTGGTCATAGTTAATGGTAAAATGTAAACCCCATTTGTTATCATTGAGATATTCAACAAATTCCATCAGGTATTCTACATCAGACCTCCACACCATCCAGCAATCATCCAGATATCTACGCCAAATATCAATTTTCATTAAATATATATTGTGTGTAACATCATAGATAATTTGTTCTTCTATGTATGCCATATATAGATCTGCATAAATGGGGGCAAATGATGCGCCCATTGCAGTACCCCGTATTTGAAGATAACATTGTTTTCCATAGAAGAAAACATTTTTGGTGAGAACATGTTCAGATAGGCATATAAGAAAAGTGTTGAAGCCAGGTTTGTATAACTCTGATTTGTATAGCCAATATTCTACTGCATCAAGCCCTGCCCAATGTGGTATGTTGGTGTATAATGCACTAACATCCAAGGTGCATAACAACCATTCATCTTCAATTTGCATATCATTTATTATACCTAAAAATTCTGTAGTGTCCTGAATTCTAGATCTTACCCATCCCAATAACGATTTGAGGTGTTTGGTTAGAAATTCAGAAAGTGGTTATGGTTTGAGGTGTTTGGTTAGAAATTCAGAAAGTGGTTCGGTTAGAGAACCATTGCTTGCCACAATTGGTCTGCCTGGGGGATGCAAAGGATCTTTATGAATTTTGGGCAGAAAATAGATGTATTGGCTATCGGGATCAGATATAATAAGATGACTTTTGGTGTTTTATGTAATGATGCCATTTTCAACTGCTGAATCCAAAAATCTATCAATTTGTTGTTTGAACATAGATGTTGGCTCAAGAGGCATTTTGGTATAATATCTGGCATCTTCCAGCTGTGTCTGAGCCTCAGCATCATATTGGGTCCAATTCATAACTACCACAGCACCACCTTTGTCTGCAGAGATGATGACCACATTTTTATTATTGATAAGTTCCCGTAAAGTTGACATATCTGTCTTTGAGAGATTATTAGATTTGGGGTGAGTCATACCCAAAGTAAAGTCTAGATCTTTGAGAACACTATTTTGGAAAATACTCACACAAGAATGCATGGGTGGGACAAAGGTGGATTTGTGTTATTTGAAATTGTCAACAGCAACATCATCATGTTTTTGTCATGAAAATACAATTTTAAATTAAGCAATCTACAAAATGCTGTCACATCTTGTGCAAATGTGTCTTCAGGAACAAAAAAAAACTGGTATAAAAGAAAGACCTTTATTTAATAAAACAGTTTGTGAGTAAGATAATGTTACATCAGAAATGTTTAGTACATTTGTTCTAGCATGCTTGTTTATTTGCTGGTCAACAGTTCCATTAGGCCCTCCAAACTTCTTATTTTTTTATGTTTCCTGCCTCCCCTCTTGTAAGGCCTAAAGGGGCCACACTATTATGTTTGGGGGTGGAGGAATCTGAGGTTTGCTGTGTGTCCAAATCTGTACCAGAAGAGGAATCACCCCCTGATGAATCAGTACGTTTTCTAAGGATTGACTTGGGACGTTTACGTTTGTGGGTGGTATTGATTTTATGATAACCACCTTCAAACCTGACATGTCTAGTATGTTGAAAGGGATGGCCTTTGTCATAATCTGTTTGGTCTCTCAAAATTATTGAGTTTCCTATCCTTAAGTTGTTGTTCAAAGGTAAGTAAGTCTGAGCTAAGTTTGGACAATAGGGTGGAAAAAAACGGTTGGTCCTTGTATTGATTACAGTCATCACATGATCTGCTGACATTAAGGATTTCCCTATCAATAGTACGTTCATAATATCTGGATAATGTTTCCACAAATTTCATGGAGCAATTTTGTTGTATTGTTGACCATTCACTGGTTAATTGTTTATCTAATTCAGTTACTAATGGCTGAATTTTAATTCTAAGCCCTCTGGGAGTTATCCCTTTGGCCATGTACACTTTGAATAATTTAAGATGCCATACATTGGACCTTAGTGTTTTCATACTTCTATTCAGTTGCTGAAACAACTATTCACGGTGGATTTCGAGATTATCTATGGTATTGAAACTGTTGCCATTGGGTCGTTCTCCTATCCCAAAAATGCCCAAGTCTTCTTTGTCAGAAGAGAGCCCAACCAAGATCCGATTCATATCCATTATGGAAGATAAAAAAAGGGGGAAGTTGGATACAAGGGTATAAGAGAGCCACACAGACCCAAATGTTGGTCAGAGACAAAATCAAAATAAAATATGTGATCAAAGACAAAAGACAGATTCACACCTGTGTATTAGCCAAAGATCAATTTCAATTATAGAAAAATTTTAAATATAAAGAAAGTAAATGCAGTACCACATCCTAGAGATTGAAAAAATAATACGTGGAAGCTGGGCAATGATGGCCAGTCAAACTTAGTGAAATATTTAGTCAAAGACAAACGTTTTAAACCATATAAGGTCTATGTTGTTAAAAGCAGCCCTGGCAAGAATGGTCATATATAGATTTTGTCTGCTTGCACTGAATATATCATTAGAATGTTTATAAGTATAGCCTCTGATAATTGACAAAAAGCTTTGCCACGTCCAGATCCACTTATAAATAAATAACAAATATTAGGACAATAATGATAACTGCAATGTAATTATATCGTAATGGCCCTTGGCAAGTACCAAATTCTTTATAGAAGAGTCCAAAGTTGGCTAAAAAACATGTGTGAATCAATAGAATATAGTTGTCTATGGTCTACTGTTGAGTCCATCAAAGAAGGCCCATTATCTATTTAGATTGGAGTCCTATAAATTGGACAAAATGAACTGACATGAGGAAATATAATGAAATATATAATATATGTATATGTATCATTCCTTCAACCACTATGAAGTAAGCTGAAAAATAGGACCAATATATATCTTGCAAAATAATGCTGAGTTATATAATCTAATTTGGTGTGACCATACATATAAGTGGTCTCAATATATCCAATAAGTTCAAAATGATTGACAATATTATTAGCATCTGAAATATATAAATTCCTAAAGCTATATTAATGTGAATGACTTAGATATGCTAACCATATAAGTTATCCATAAGGGAAATATTTAACTGTTACCCTATTTTGTTACAGATCCACACTACAAAATATGTTAAATAATACCTAAAATATTTATAGTGGTAAGAACAACATTAATTTAGACCATGTCAGGCATGTAATTATGTATAAATGGTGCAATAATGATTGACAGCATGAATCTATATCTCAGTTCCAAAGTTATATTAGCCTGATCTCTTAATAAATATGTCAAAAAATAAACATAGATCTGTTATAAAGAATATTCCATGGTTAGCTGTCTGCACTCCAGGTACAATTAATCCTGAATCGTAGGACAAAGAAAGTGTGATGCTTGATGTAATAACGGCCTATAGATAGACTTATTATATCCAATCATATAGATGTATAACCGTTATATCAGTTAAGCACACAATCATTTATTTGTCCCTAATAATTCCGAAACAGCCCTCAACCTTGTGTATTTATTAAATCACAAGGTGATAACCCCTCCACCTGCAACGGATGACACAGCTTTCCATGTTGGTAAATCAAATTGCCACATAATATAGAATGCTATCCATACCCAAGCACCATAAAAAATACATATGTTAATCAGTCCCAAACAAAACACAAAATAATATCTTACATTAAAAGATGGTACTGTTTGCTTGTAAAGTTCAAAAGTTATTGTTTGAATATCATAAAAGATGGCCTGTAGTGATATAACAGGTGTCCAGTAGCAAAAATGGTTCCGCACAGAATTCCTGATATAATCCAAAAGTTTAATGACCATTCATTGACCATAAATGTTATTGGTATATGAAAATCCACTTAGACATGCTCACAGCCATTTTTGCAAAAGTCCTATGTTCACACAATACAGAGATAAATGAAGTTTGATGACTGAACACTAACTACCAATGTTAAACACACTGATACACCCTAATACACCTCCAATAGTGTCCAGATGAAATATATAGTATGAACTAGTAATTTAACAATGTTTCCATATTAATATAATCTGAAAAAATGGCCCATGAGAATGTAAAAAGCTGAACAAAATGGCCGATAGTAAAATAAGTTTTGCCCCAAGTTTCTGATAGTATCCAAAAGTTTTGTAACCATTTGTTGTCCAAAAATTGTTGTTAGGATATAAAAATCCACTTGGACATACTCACAGCCATTTTTCAGAAGACGTATGATCGCGCTATATGGAAGTGTGTAAGGTATAGCCAGTAGGATCGAGCTACCGCCAAACTGTCAATGTTAAACACACTAGTAAGCCTTAATGCACCTCCAATGTCCAAATGAAAAACATCATGTAGATATGGATTTGGTACCAAGCGACTGTGGTTAATAAAGTCCTGGATTAGGAAGGCCCAGTTGACTACAAATGTAAACATGAGAAACTATACACAAAATAATTAAATTTGTAAATCACAGTTATGGATTGTTGAAAGAAAGTCCTTGGATGTATAAAAGGCCAATAGTTATATCCAGTCAAGGTACAAACAGGAGCTCAAAAATAGTGGGGAATCTGGTAACGATTCTACCCAAGCAGCAAACCACAGACTACCAGCAGGAAACAGAATGTGCACTCGAAAAAGAATCCCCCTGCACGGAAGTAATTGCACGGCTCAAAAACACATGGTAGACAAAAAGCAGAAGCCAGCAACTGTGAGCTGTATGAACTAATTTAATTAGTTATAAAATAAAAAAAACACAAAGATAACAGACCGGTTTCGGCTATGGTGTTAACCCTTATTTAAATTTTACTTTTAAATTTTTAAAAAAAATTTATTTGGAAGGGGAAAAAGGGAAAAACTTTTAAAAAAAGGGAGGTATTTTATAATTTTTTTTTTTTTAAAAAGCAAAATTTTTAAAAATAAAAAAAAAATTTAAAAAAAGGGGAATTTTTTTTTTAAAAATTTAAGGGGATTAAAAATTTTCCCCAAAACTTTAAAAAAAAAAAGTTTTAAAAAAAATTTTTTTATGAAATTTTTTAACCCAAAGAAAAAGGTCTTTTTTTTGGTTTTTTTTTAAAAAAGAAAAAAGTAATTTTTTTTTTTAAAAGGAAAGGTTTATTGGTTTTTTTTTTTTAATTTTTTTAATCATGAGGCTGAGGGATAGGGTTAGAGAACATGTGTACGATATTAATAATGAATCAGTGAGAAGTGCCCTTTCTAAGCATGTTAGTAGCAATACCCCAAATCATACTTTTAGGTTTCAAGTTATGCAGAGGAATTTTCCTAGTATTAGGAGGGGAGACATCAGAAACAAAACTGAAGAGTTTGAAAGTCGGTGGATTATTAGGCTTAGAGCAGATATTGCTCCAGGGTTGAATGATAGGGTATCCATCAAGCCAGTTTTAAAAGGTAGACCGTTAAGGTAATGAGTTTTTAAAGGTAATATTGTTTTAAAGATCGATTAGTTATGTATTAATTTTATTGTATGACTGCTTTATTAAATAATTTATCAGATAATTAGATAATATATTACTAATGGATCTTTTCACCACTGCTTATGTAGTGTAACATATATTTTTTATATTTTTATTTTTTATTACTTTTGTTTATTATTTTTCATATATGTTTGTTTTTGATATGAATGCATTTATGTGAAATCGTTATTCATATTAGGAACATTTAATAGATTAGATTTAGAAGGATATAGTGTTTTATGTAACCTTTTATGTGGTGTTTTCATTTATTGTTTTGTTATTAAGGTTAATTTTTTATTTTGATGAAATGTTATAGAATAGTTTTAAAGTATGTGTGCTTTATCACGAGAATAGTGGTGAATGCACTTTAAATGTAGGAATACGCTCATTTTATTAATTGAAAGTGGAAATGATGTCATTGCCTTGTAAAGTATTTAAAGGCATTATTTTTAATGAATTTTGTACTGGCCTGATGAAGCCTTAAATGGTGAAAGCGCTTGCCTCTATAGTAAATACTTTGTCAATATAAGAAAAGTGTTGAAGCCAGGTTTGTATAGCTCTGATTTGTAAAGCCAATATTCTACTGCATCAAGCCCTGCCCAATGTGGTATGTTGGTGTATAATGCACTAACATCCAAGATGCATAACAACCATTCATCTTCAATTCCCATATCATTTATTATACCTAAAAATTCTGTAGTGTCCTGTATTCTAGATCTTACCCATCTCAATAACAGTTTGAGGTGTTTGGTTAGAAATTCAGAAAGTGGTTATGGTTTGAGGTGTTTGGTTAGAAATTCAGAAAGTGGTTCAGTTAGAGAACCCACTCTTGCCACAATTGGTCTGCCTGGGGGATGCAAAGGATCTTTATGAATTTTGGGCAGAAAATAGATGTATTAGCTATCGGGATCAGATATAGTAAGATGACGTTTGGTGTTTTATGTAATGATGCCATTTTCAACTGCTGAATCCAAAAATGTATCAATTTGTTGTTTGAACATAGATGTTGGCTCAAGAGGCATTTTGGTATAATATCTGGCTTCTTCCAGCTGTCTCTGAGCCTCAGCATCATATTGGGTCCAATTCATAACTACCACAGCATCACCTTTGTCTGCAGAGATGATGACCACATTTTTATTATTGATAAGTTCCTGTAAAGTTGACATATCTGTCTTTGAGAGATTATTAGATTTGGGGTGAGTCATACCCGAAGTAAAGTCTAGATCTTTGAGAACACTATTTTGGAAAAGACTCACACAAGGATGCATGGGTGGGACAAAGGTGGATTTGTGGTATTTGAAATTGTCAACAGCAACATCATCATGTTTTTGTCATGAAAATACAATTTTAAATTAAGCAATCTACAAAATGCTGTCACATCTTGTGCAAATTTGTCTTCAGGAACAAAAAAAACTGGTATAAAAGAAAGACCTTTATTTAATAAAACAGTTTGTGCGTACGATAATGTTACATCAGAAATGTTTAGTACATTTGTTCTAGCATGCTTGTTTATTTGCTGGTCAACAGTTCCATTAGGCCCTCCAAACTTCTTATTTTTTTTATGTTTCCTGCCTCCCCTCTTGTAAGGCCTAAAGGGGTCACACTGTTATTACGTTTGGGAGTGGGGGAATCTGAGGTTTGCTGTGTGTCCAAATCTGTACCAGAAGAGGAATCACCCCCTGATGAATCAGTATATGTGTTGCGTTTTCTAAGGATTGACTTGGGACGTTTACATTTGGAGGTGGTATTGATTTTATGATAACCACCTTCAAACCTGACATGTCTAGTATGTTGAAAGGGATGGCCTTTGTCATAATCTGTTTTAGTCTCTGAAAATTATTGAGTTTCCTATCCTTAAGTTGTTGTTCAAAGGTAAGTAAGTCTGAGCTAAGTTTGGACAATAGGGTGGAAAAAAACGGTTGGTCCTTGTATTGATTACAGTCATCACATGATTTGCTGACATTAAGGATTTCCCTATCAATAGTACGTTCATAATATCTGGATAATGTTTCCACAAATTTCATGGAGCAATTTTGTTGTATTGTTGACCATTCACTGGTTAATTGTTCATCTAATTCAGTTACTAATGGCTGAATTTTAATTCTAAGCCCTCTGGGAGTTATCCCTTTGGCCATGTACGCTTTGAATAATTTAAGATGCCATACATTGGACCTTAGTGTTTTCATACTTCTCTTCAGTTGCTGAAACAACTTTTCACAGTGGATTTCGAGATTATCTATGGTATTGAAACTGTTGTCATTGGGTCGTTCTCCTATCCCAAAAATGCCCAAGTCTTCTTTGTCAGAAGAGAGCCCAACCAAGATCCGATTCATATCCATTATGGAAGATAAAAAAAGGGGGAAGTTGGATACAAGGGTATAAGAGAGCCACACAGACCCAAATGTAGGTCAGAGACAAAATCAAAATAAAATATGTGATCAAAGACAAAAGACAGATTCACACCTGTGTATTAGCCAAAGATCAATTTCAATTATAGAAAAATTTTAAATATAAAGAAAGTAAATGCAGTACCACATCCTAGAGATTGAAAAAATAGTACGTGGAAGCTGGGCAATGATGACCAGTCAAACTTAGTGAAATATTTAGTCAAAGACAAACATTTTAAACCATATAAGGTCTAAGTAGTTAAAAGCAGCCCTGGCAAGAATGGTCATACATAGATCTTGTCTGCTTGCACTGAATATCTCATTAGAATGTTTATAAGTATAGCCTCTGATAATTGACAAAAAGCTTTGCCACGTCCAGATCCACTTATAAATAAATAAAAAATATTAGGAAAATAATGGTAACTGCAATGTAATTATATCACAATGGCCCTTGGCAGGTACCAAATTCTTTATAGGAGTCCAAAGTTGGCTAAAAAAAACATGTGTGAATCAATAGAATATAGTTGTCATAATGGATATGAATCAGATCTTGGTTGGGCTCTCTTCTGACAAAGAAGACTTGGGCATTTTTGGGATAGGAGAACGACCCAATGACAACAGCTTCAATACCATAGATAATCCCGAAATCCACTGTGAAAAGTTTTTTCAGCAACTGAATAGAAGTACAAAAACACTAAAGTCCAATGTATGGCATCTTAAATTATTCAAAGCGTACATGGCCAAAGCGATAACTCCCAGAGGGCTTAGAGTTAAAATTCAGCCATTAGTAACTGAATTAGATGAACAATTAACCAGTGAATGGTCAACAATACAACAAAATTGCTCAATGAAATTTGTGGAAACATTATCCAGATATTATGAACATACTATTGATAGGGAAATCCTTAATGTCAGCAAATCATGTGATGACTGTAATCAATACAAGGAGCAACCATTTTTTTTCACCCTATTGTCCAAACTTAGCTCAGACTTACTTACCTTTGAACAACAACTTAAGGATAAGACACTCAAAAAAATTTCAAAGGGACCAAACAGATTATGACAAAGGTCATCCCTTTCAACATACTAGACATGTCAGGTTGGAAGGTGGTTATCATAAAATCAATACCACCCCCAAACATAAACGTCCCAAGTCAATCCTTAGAAAATGCAACACATATACTGATTCATCGGGGGGTGATTCCTCTTCTGGTACAGATTTGGACACACAGCAAACCTCAGATTCCCCCACCCCCAAACATAATAACAGTGTGGCCCCTTTTGTCCTTACAAGAGGGGAGGCAGGAAACATCGAAAAAATAAGAAGTTTGGAGGGCCTAATGGAACTGTTGACCAACAAAGAAACAAGCATGCTACAACAAATGTACTAAACATTTCTGATGTAACATTATCTGACTCACAAACTGTTTTGTTAAATAAAGGTCTTTCTTTTATACCAGTTTTTTTGTTCCTAAAGACACATTTGCCTAAGATGTGACAGCATTTTGTAGATTGCTTAATTTAAAATTGTATTTTCATGACAAAAAACATGATGATGTTGCTGTTGACAATTTCAAATAACACAAATCCACCTTTGTCCCACCCATGCATCCTTGTGTGAGTCTTTTTCAAAATAGTGTTCTCAAAGATCTACACTTTACTTCGGGTATGACTCACCCCAAATCTAATAATCTCTCAAAGACAGATATGTCAACTTTACAGGAACTTATCAATAATAAAAAATTGCACATCATCTCTGCAGACAAAGGTGGTGCTGTGGTAGTTATGAATTGGACCCAATATGATGCTGAGGCTCAGACACAGCTGGAAGATGCCAGATATTATACCAAAATGCCTCTTGATCCAACATCTATGTTTAAACAACAAATTGATATGTTTTTGGATTCAGCAGTTGAAAATGGCATCATTACACAAAACACCAAAAGTCATCTTACTGTATCTGATCCCAATAGCCAATACATCTATTTTCTGCCCAAAATTCATAAAGATCCTTTGCATCCCCCATGCAGACAAATTGTGGCAGGCAATGTTTCTCTAACTGAACCACTTTCTGAATTTCTAACCAAACACCTCAAACCATTGTTGAGATGGGTAAGATCTAGAATTCAGGACACCACAGAATTTTTAGGTATCATAAATGATATGCAAATTGAAGATGAATGGTTGTTATGCACCTTGCATGTTAGTGCATTATACACCAACATACTACATTGGGCAGGGCTTGATGCAGTAGAATATTGGCTATACAAATTAGAGTTATACAAACCTGGCTTCAACACTTTTCTTATATGCCTATCTGAACATGTTCTCACCAAAAATGTTTTCTTCTATGGAAAACAATGTTATCTTCAAATATGGGGTACTGCAATGGGCGCATCATTTGCCCCCATATATGCAGATTTATATATGGCATACATAGAAGAACAAATTTTCTATGATGTTACACACAATATATATTTAATGGAAATTGATATTTGGTGTAGATATCTGGATGATTGCTGGATGGTGTGGAGGTCTGATGTAGAATACCTGATGGAATTTTTTGAGTATCTCAATGATAACAAATGGGGTTTACATTTTATCATTAACTATGACCAACACAAGATCACATATTTGGATGTGCTGGTAACAAGGAATAAGGATAATACCCTCAGCACAGAAGTATTCAGAAAATATCCAGAATATACACCTTACTCCACGCATCCAGCTTTCATCCAGCACATATTACCAAAAACATCCCCAAGTCTCAATTCATTAGGATGAGAAATATTTGCTCAGAAGAAAATACCTTCCAGGATTTTTATAAGGATTTGTTGAACAGGTTTGAAGAAAGAGGCTACAGTATGGGGTATGTACATACAGTTAGCAATCATGCTGCAAATGTGGACAGGGAAGACATTCTTAAGTACAAACACAAATCACAAAAGAAAAGTAACAATTTACGATTCATCACTACATATGGTAGAAATACAAACAGAGTCACTGATGCTAACAGACGACATTGGAACATTCTCCTAGCTGACAATGTTTTGTCACAGCATTTATCCGAAACTTGTATGTTTTCATTTAGAAGGGGGAAAAATCTTGGATCTCATTTCAGTCACTACAAACATCACCATGATGCTATTAATCAGAATATGATCCAAACCCTAATTTATGGAGATAAACTTGTGAGCTGCATGCCATGTGGTCATTGCAGTCATTGTAAACGTGCTTAAAACTAAACAATTCTCCAGTAGCAATTGCAGCATGATATATGACATCAGGTTTTTTGCAAATTGCAGCACAGATTGGATTATTTATATGGCCTCTTGCAGTTGTCATGCATTTTACATAGGACAAACATCTAGGCCTCTCAAGTTACGCATCTCAGAATACCTTAGTGATGTAAAATGTAAAAGAATGAGTAATGCCTTGTATAAATACACTCTTAAACACACTACAGCCAGATTTCACTTTACCATCATTGATAAAATAATTGGCAACAGATCTAACAAATCTGGGTGGCACAGTAAACTAAATACAAAAGAAAAGAAATGGATTGTCAAATTAGGTGGACTTTTCCAGCCTGGCCTTAATGAATATTTATGATTTTGTATACTGATGAATATTCATGAGCTCACCAATGAAACTTTGTGACTAATTATGTCAATGTATAAAAAGAACCTCAAAATGTTATGAATATTTACACTGATGAAGGCTAGGTTAACACCATAGCTGAAACCGGTCTGTTATCTTTGTGGTTTTTTATTTTATAACTTAATTAAATTAGTTCATACAGCTCACAGTTGCTGGCTTCTGCTTTTTGTCTACAATTTGTTATTTAACCTGAAGTAACATATGTAGGACAATATATGGTTTTACAATTATTAGTGAAAATCTGTCATAAACAGTTGGTACTAACAACAAATGAATAGTTAACAAATTAGATATGTTTACATAGTCCAATTAAAACACTGCACGATAATGTTCTCCAAATATATGAGAGCTGGGTATGTAGGCTGTTATGTATGTATTTTGGTCTGTTTTGCAAGGAAGTTTTTAAAGGTAGAAATGATATGTATACAATTTACTTAACTATATTATTCACTCATTAAAATGTTTACATGTTAAATATATGTGATGTCATCAATAATTGTGCAGTATTTTATAGATAATAGCAGTGTATATTTACAGGAAACATTAATATAGACATGAAATGAACAGGAAGTTGTATAGATATGCACTTAAATAACCACAAGAAAGGATATTTTAAGCATGATAACATATTTGATATTAATAATACAAGCCCGTATGTAAGGATTGGAAATACTTATTTTAGGCATTTGCCAAGTACCTGCTGGATGATAAGTCAGTAAAATATTTGATTAGTCAATCTAAATTAGCAGTTATGGATGTGATGCTGATTTGTTGAGGGGGAAATTCATACCTATTGGAATTATCTTTGAGAAGGCAAGCAGGTTTTATTAGTGCATGGGAACCTACATAATTATATGCAATGAGTAGTGAAGTGTATTAGCTTTAAGTTCCATTGACTAGTACTGGACAGTAGCTGCAGTTATGAAGTTTAAATGTAATACAGGATAATAACAGAATGGTTATTTTAGTGTCAGTTTTGTTTGGGAATGGTTAGAAAGCAACACACTTCATGAAGTGGGATCCACTGGATCTCCCTGAACCAACCAAACTCAGATCACAAAAGTTCAGCAAATAATGCTTATGCTGCATAAGCTTCAGAAATAATTGTGAACATATGTACTCAAGTTTCATGTAATATAAGCAAATCAAATAAATTAAAAAAATGTTTTTTGCAAGTTAAGCTACCCCCCTTGCTGGACCCCAACATCCCTTAATGTTACAATTAAAATTAAAATAAAAAAAAATGTTGGCACTCACAGAGGCAGCAGCTTTGTTAGCTCTTCAGGGAGAAATGTTTATTCCTGTTTCTTTTGCACAAAAAATCCAAAAAAAACATCACTTTCCAGACATTCTGATGTGGACACAAGTACTTATACCAGAAGGAAATTACTGGAAATTAAGCAGATTGCTAGAACAAGCTGCTGGCTTGAATCTCTATTGTCTGCAGAGTACTCAGGGCCTATTTCACTTGCAGAAATCCTAGATCTCTGCATTTTAAACAGGAATGCCATCAGAGCCCTGAAACTTCACGGGTATGTTTCTGTAATGTCCCAGCACAGTTACAAAAGAAAAAGATGTGAAAGAACTAGCAAGAGAGGCTGTAGAGGTGGAGCTGCTGCTAAACTGAAGAGAAACCCCCACAGGCCTGTATTACCTTCAGTATTACTTGCAAATGTCTGCTCACTGGATAATAAAATGGACTATCTGAGAATGGAGCTCACAAAACATAAGGTGAGGGACATTGTTAATTTTCTCTGAAAATTGGCTGCATAAATTACATTAGTGACAATGCTGTGAACCTAGATGGACTAACTCTCTTTAAAGCAGATAGATGTAAAACTCAGAGTGGTAAAGCTAAAGGTAGTGGTGTATGCATCTATGTTAATATGGTGCAAAGACTGTAAGCTGATTCAGTCATACTGCTCTGAAGATGTGGAAATATTGACACTAAAATGCAGACCTTTCTATGTACCAAGGGAAATCAGTGTGATATATGTCACAGCAGTGTACATCCCTCCAAGTGCTAACACCACTAATGCTCAAAATAAACTCCATATTATCTGTGAGCTACAAAGCAGAAACACGAAATTTGCACATGTTATACCAGGTGATTTCAACAGAGCTGAGCTTAAAGAGGTCCTACCCCATTTTTATCGGTATGTGGATTTCCCCACCAGAGGGGAGAATACCTTAGACAAAGCTCTTACTGCAACATTAAAGGAGCCTTTAAAGCTTTGAAGCACCCCAACATAGACAGCTCTGATTATACTGCCATCCTGCTTCTGCCTACCTATAAGACGGCTTTGATCAGAGAAAAAACAACAACTAAACAGATCAGAGTCTGGCAGGAGGGTTCCATGGATTGCCTTCAGGTCTGTTTAAATACCACCAAAGAAGCAGCTGTGCACAACCTCCAGTTAGTCATAGACATCTATACTGAATCAGTTCTTGCCTACAGAAATAAATGCATGGTGGATGTAACTACCATGAAAGCCATCACTGTAAGAGCTAATCAGAAGCCCTGGCTCACCAGGAATACCTATAAGCTACTGAGGGAAAGAAACATAGCTTTCAAGGCAAATGACAAAGAATGGTTAAAGGTGGCCAGATCAAATCTGAAAAAGGGCATCAAAGAGGCAAAGAGGGAGTATGGAAGGAAAATTCAGATCTGCTTCCAAGACATGAGGGACATGAGAAGCCTATGACAGGGGATATAGCAGCTCACAGACTATAAGCCAAAATCACCCGAATGTGATGACAACGTGGAATTCCTAAATGAAGTGAACTCATTCTTTGGCAGATTTGAGAAGAACACTACCATACCTTCTAGAACAAACACTGACAAAGAGGAGAGAGAGCTCACCTTAAACTCTGAAGAGGTGAGACTTCAGCTTAAGAAGGTGAATCCTAGGAAGGCTACTGGACCAGACAACATACCTGGCAAGGTATTGAAGGGATGTGCTGATCAGTTATGTCTGATACTGACAGACATCTTCAACTCATCCCTTGCTATGGAGAAAGTTCCCTCATGTTTCAAGGAAACAAGTATTTCCCACTTCCAAAGAAACCCAACCCTACCTGCCTCAATAACTTCAGACCAGTCACCTTAACCTCAAACGTCATGAAGTGCTTTGAGAGGATTGTGAAGAAACATCTATCTGCAAGTTTGCCTAAGTCCTTCAATCCACTCCAGTTTGCATACCAGGCAAATAGATCGACTGTGGATGCTATATCAGTCACACTACAGCTTGCATTAAAACACCTAGAAGGGAGGAACAACTTCATGAGGATGCTGTACATAAACTTCAGTTCTGCATTCAACTCTGTGATACTGATGCAACTGGTGGATAAGCTCATGAAACTCGGGATAAACAAGCACCTATGTAACTGGACTCTTGACTTTCTGATTGGTAGACCCCAGTGGACATGCACTGGAAACAACACCTCTCAATGCATAGTCCTGAATACTGGTGTTCCGCAAGGTTGTGTGCTCAGCTCCTTGCTCTTCATCATCCTCACCCATGACTGCACTGCAAAACATAAGTCAAACCATATTATAAAATTCTCTGATGATACCACAGTCGTGGGTCTCATTAGCGGTGGGAATGAACATAACTACAGGGATGAGGTGAACACTTTGATTGCCTGGTGTGACAGGAACAATCTGGACCTGAATGTTAATAAGACCAAAGAAATGATTATGGACTTCAGGAGAAAGACAACACTTCACCAACCACTCACTATCAAAGGGGAGGTAGTAGAGAAAGTCAAAACAACCAAGTTCCTGGGCCTTCACATGTCTGATGACCTCTCCTGGGCTGCTAACACCAACCGTATAGTCAAGAAGGCTCAACAGAGGCTTCACCTCCTGAGAAAGCTCAAAAAGGCCAGGCTCCCACTGTCTGCTCTTACCACTTTTTACAGGGGAGCTATTGAGAGCATCCTTACTAGCAACTTCATAGCATGGTTCAATAACTGCACAGCTGCAGAGAAGAAGAAACTACAGAGGGTGGTGAGGGTGGCTGAGGAAAATCTTGAGCACAAACCTTCCTTCTATTCAGGAGATTTTCTATACAAGAGCAAGAAAGAGAACATATAAAATACTTGCTGATTCAACCCATCCGTCTCACAACTGGTTCTCACAACTTGCGTCTGGAAGGAGGTACCACAGCTTCCATTGTAGGACTACCAGATTCAGGAACAGTTTGTATCCTACAGCTGTGACACTTATTAATACAGACATCAACCATAATACCTGATACACTGAAATCTCCTTTTTTTCACTTAATCCTGCTGCTCAGAGCAATTACCACCAGCATTACTTTTATGTAATGTGATGGCTATACTGAGTCACATCTAAGGTTAACAAGTGCAATATGGTAACTAAACAGCTGCAATTCACTAGTCTCTATTTATTCTATATCTTAACAGTGTATGGATTTGGTGGTGGGTATTTATTTTTTATCACTGGATAATGGGTATTGAATGTTTATTTATTATTTTATGTATTCATTTTACATTTGTTAACCGGGATGGTCTGACTGGACACGGTCCATTTACAGCGGAGGCCCAGGGAGAAAAGCTCCACTTAATTAATACAATAATAATGATATACATAATGTAAAAAACAGTAAAAAACTTCTCATCAGGAATAATTACATATATACATTTTGTTAGTTGTGAAGATAAGGACAGACATCACAATAACAATACCGTATGTCATGTATTTATGTAATGTGAACAACTTCTTGTATGTCATACGTGTTATTTTCTTTCTTATGTTATTCCTTAATACTGCTG
Organism: Protopterus annectens; assembly: GCF_019279795.1. Lineage (NCBI taxonomy): Eukaryota > Metazoa > Chordata > Ceratodontiformes > Protopteridae > Protopterus > Protopterus annectens. The sequence continues at coordinate 1,039,235,342 of NC_056728.1, read as the reverse complement.
TATCTACATTATTTGCATTGCATTTCTGTCGTGAGCTGACATTTGTAATTTTGTTTAGGCTGAACTTGTGTGGACATAAATGACAATAAACTTTCTTTGAATCTTTGTATTACTTTAACTCTATGGTTGCTGAACTTTAGAGAAAAGCTTGATTACTAGGAAGCAGACTGAAGGCAGTCTCAAGTTTTCTCTACAAGGCTAAAAAAATCACCAACCCGTCATGCTCATATAGGAGTAAAATGGCACAAACAACTAAAATTCAAACTGACATGCATCAGTAATTGTGATGGCAGCTTAAGTAATCTGAACAACTAGATGTAAGACTTATTCAGACCTATTTACTGAATATATATGTCATTTGAGAACTCAAGGGCTATTAAAGGTAAGACATATTCTACATTGAGGATTAATATGAAATTAGTGATAGTTGAGAATGTTCTTTAAGTAATCTACATATTTTATAAGTTAATATTAGCTGAGTGAGGGCTTTCTGGTTGATGTATTTGGTGACTAAAGTGAGTGAGAGGTCTGACCATGAGCTTCATCACTTGTATGGAGTAGCACAGGTTAAGGGAGTATTGTTGGGTTAATGAATACAAAGAAAAGCATGTTTTGATAAATACTATGCAGCTCTAAACAGCAAAGGCTGAATTTTGGTGAGGCTAATTGCTAGAATATGATTATTATTATTTAGCCAGAAGCAAATGTAATTAAGAGTCCATTAGTAAATACACTTGAACATCTAGTGAAATCTTTAAGTATCAGCAAACCACAGAGGCAGTATTTAAATTCCATAGTGTGGGAAGTAAGCCATTTATAAATGGTAAAAATATGTAAGACCAAAGCTAGAAAACTGAGGTACACTGGTGGAAGCAGTAACCATAAGTAGATCCAGCTGTAGTAATAAACAAATTAATGATTCCCTACAATCTGACTCAGGAATCCTTCACAACTCCCAGCTATTACTAAATGCTAGCAAAACAAAACTAAACACTTCGCTCCCAAACAGCTTGCAATAAAGAAGTCATCCTTCACTGTTACCTCTTCCATCAATATTAAAATAGAACTTGTCACACAAACCAAACTACTAGAAGCTTACACAGACAAAGACCTAAAGTTTGAATTCCACATTCAATACACATTGAAAAAAAAACACACCAAAACTAAGCACTCCTACAGGGCAAAACCCTATCTAAATAACAATGCAAGATGTCATATCACCACTACCCCCCACTACCTGCTCTTCTCTACACTGCACTAATACTGACAAATATCCAACTAACCCTATTAAACACACTCAGGCAGTGCTACAACAAAACAAAGTTGCAAACTTTTCAGCTGACCTCCCCTATAGATCATATCACTGTTTGGCCCTCAGAGACCTCCAGTGGCTTCAACTACCTCACCAACTCATATATTCCCAACTCTCTATTATCCACAATTTAATAAACAAAACAAATGACTGTTCATCTCTAATCAACTTTGCACAACCATACAATCCACCCAGAAGCTTCCATGCTTCTAACAAAGACCTTATACATATATCAGAACCTGATAACTTTGTAGGCTGCTCCCTCTACTACCATCTACTACAATCTAGTGTCAAAAACCTGGAGCTTTGGGCCCCCAGCAGTCACTAAGTCATTCAAACTACAGTTAATGTCTCAACTTACTCATCTCCAAATTAGCACATTACCCCTGTTCAACCTCATCACTGCTCTGCTCCCTCCATACCCTATATGGTTACTCACTGTCTTTCCCACTCTTGTTATACTTCATCACCCTCATCTACCTTTATTTTCTATTTCTCAATCCTACCTCTCTTGCACTATACTTTTTGTAAGACTTATATCTCTCTTTAGAAATTAGCAATGATATGGTTGTCTGTTTACTTATTAAATTTGAAATGCAGTTCTTTTGATTTTGAAAGATGTTGTAAAGACTATTGTTTATTATTGCCTTTCAAATGTTAGTGCCACTCTATTATTCTTGTTTCTACATTGGAGCCTTTCTTTAAGGGCCTCTGCTTAAGATGGGTCCTGCTCCCAATCAAACTTGGGAACGTGATGCTGAAGACTCTATTTAAGGGTGGCTCTAATTGCCCTTTGTTCAGAAAACCAAGTGTTTATGTACCTAACTTCTAACTTAAGTCCTTTTCTTGAAGCTTTTTGTAGAGTTTGTGAGAATGATTTGTTAGAAGCTTCCAATACTAAATGGAAAGGGAAAAAAATTCATAATTTCAATAAACTAGAATATCAAGCCTTACAGGATATGCAGAATGATCACAGTTTGTCTATCCACCCTGCTGATAAAGGCAGTGCTACAGTTGTGATGGATAAACATCATTATTTGCAGGCTATGCATGAAATGTTAAATGATATTATTGTTTATTCAATTATTTTTAAGTCTGAAATAGAATGTATGTGTAGAGCAGCATTTGCATCATTATATGATTGCCTGCTCAGGGGGATTTATATCCCCAGATATGTTTGTTTTACTGTAGATTTTCCAACAGTGCCTGTGTTACATGGCCATCCTAAAATACATAAAGATGTTGCAAGACCTCCAATGAGATCTATTGTCTCCGGTCAAGGTTGGCTCACTGAGCCATTATCTATCTTTGCAGAAAAGAATTTGAGACCTTTGTTAAATTCTTTTGTTACTGTGTTATGTCACACTAAACAATTTTTACAAGACCTGCATGCTCATGTGAATGCTATGCAGGAATCCCTAAGAGAATGTTGTGTGATGGTTTCTTTAGATGTTAACTCCCTTTTTACAGGGATTCCTCATGTTCAAGGGATAGATGCTGTGAGAATTTATTTGAGAAACAAGAACCAACACAGTAATAGTAAGATAGATTTTATATGTTTGCTCTTAGAGTTCATACTTGAGAATGTTTTTCTATTCAATGGTGTGTATTTTCTCCAATGATTAAGTGTAGTGATGGGCACTCCATATGCCAATAGCTACACCAATATAGTTTTGGCTCAAAGGGAAGAGAATATAGTTTTGAAGAATAAGATTTTTGTAGAGTATATTAATTTCTATCCCAGGTTTGTTGATGATATATTTCTGTTGTGGACAAGTTCCATAGAAATGTTAAGTGACTTTGTTACATTTCTACATCAGACTACTGACTATTTGAAATTCACACACAAGTTTTCTAACTGTGAATTCTATTTTTTAGATGTGAGAGTATTTAAAGGACAAAATGGTGTTTTCAGTACTGGATTATATAGAAAGAGTTGCAGAAGAAATAACATTTTGAGAAGAGATAGTATGTACCCTCTTCACATTTATAAGAATATCTAAAGGGGGCAAGGGATGCGTATCTCCAGGCTGAATGATGATAATCGGAGGTTTTATTCAGATATGAATGCTTTTAAACATAAGTTGCTAGATCAGAAATACAGTATTAAGGAGGTTGAGCAAATCAGTGTGGGTGCTATACATCTGTGAGAGGGCAGGACTAAAACTCATTTCTCTTATGTCAGAAAAGCTCTGTCTACCCATTTCTAATAATGTACAGCAGGCTCTGGCTGTATCAGTCTGTTTGCAATATTTGAGGGATATTGATAGAGTATGCCAGATTATTAGGAAAAACTGGTCTATCTTGACATCAGATTAACGATTTAAAGATATAGTGGGTGAATGTCCGCATTTTCAGTTTAGGAACAAGAAATCATTGAAGAGGCTTCTGTGTTACAATGAGTGCAAGCATGATGTAGTACAGAATACTAGAGGAACCTTACTATGTGAGGGGTGTCGTTTTTGGGATTTGATTTGCATTTCAGATAGTTTTTTACACCCTCTGATGAACAACATTTTTAGGTCTAATGTTACAGCTAATTGCTCTACTAAGAAAGTTATTTATTTAGATCAGTGTGGACTATGTCACTCTTTCTATATTGGAAAGATAAACTGTTCTCTAAGAGAATGTATTAGGTAGCATCTGGTGGCTAAATACAAGTGAGAGGATGAGTGCCTTAGCCAAACATGCAATAGATTGTGGCAATGCATTTACTTTCATGGTTTTTGAATGCTTAGTAGAGTGTCTACATATGAAAAAAAATTAAGAACATCACAGAATAGTATGAGGTTAGGTGGATTGTGAAGTTACGTGCCGATAATCCCCCTGGACTGAATGGAAAGGTTTCCTTTGAAACCATCTCTCAAAGTACTTCCCTTATATTAATTATGATTGTTATATTTAGTTTTTATTTAGTTTTTTGTTACAGGATGTTTATTTATGAATGAGAGTGATCCTTTGATGTTACTGGTGGTTTGACATCATGTGACTAGTTTACACCTCCTAATGTAATGTTTCATTTTCAGTTATGATGGTTCATTCATCTTTGAAGATAACTCTGATTTGCAGCTTAATTGTGATGTGATCACACGCACCTCTGTAACCTAGCAGTTTGATATGCTGACTCAATTTGTTGTTATCAAGTATTTGCATATATTTCTAATTGCTTTAAATTATAATCAGTAGAGTTTTGTATTTAAGTGCACACAGTTACTTCTTTGTATATTCTGATGAAGCATTGTTTATCAGTGTGAAAGCGCTAACCTGTTAATTATGTTTCGTCCTTCTTACTGTTTTATCATTCTTTGAGCATTTTTATTGGAGTTTGAAGGATGTTCATTCACAGTGGAGTACCTGGTTCTCTGTTGCAAATCTTTATTACACCCAAAAAAGCATTTCCATGTTCACAAGACACTATGACACTAATAAAAGCAAAAACCTAAATATACCTTTTATCACAGTCACATGACCCAATGAATGAGTTAATTTTATTTTGATCAATTTAGGTTTAAGACTGCAGCATTCATTTAAACCAGGTTCTCCAATTGCATTCAGCCTGATAAGTCAATCACATCCAAAACCTTTTGTAATGATTCTAATTTTAACACCCCTTAAACTCAAAAAATAGAGTTTAAATGTATAATTATGTTTTTTCTCACTCATACATTTCTTTATTTATGTATTTATTCATTCATTCATTCAATTTGGTAACCATATAGAGCACTGCTCCAAATGTATCTATTCCAGTCTTTGCCTGGAGGCCCCAGACAAATATAAACAACAGTAGACAAGCGAGCTAACAAGAAGTTGTATAAATACAGACATGTTGTGTGAAGATACTAGTGAATCAATAACAGTAATAATAATAGAGTACACAGTTTCCGTGAAAATAAGAAGGGGTGGTTAGAGTGAAAAGGAAAGAAGAAGAGAGTGAAGTAATGAAGAGATAGAATACAAAAAGTAAATTATAGCAAAAGTAAGCTAAGGCATATAGTGGTTATGTGTACATAATATATAAAATGTGAAAGAGATGTGACATAGTGTAGGAAAATAATCTGAGGGAGACAAAGGTGCCTGATGTTGAAGGGGAAAGTGGGGGACTAGGTGATGTGTGCAGAGGGAAAGCATTTACAAACTGGACTTGAAATGATCTTTAAGCTGAGCATGGAATGAGGGGTATGAGATGAGGTGAGTTCTTTAAAATTATTAAGGATGGAATCCCAGTGGTTGGGATCTAGGATGGAGACTGTATGGTTACTGTAATAAAGTCTGGTTCTGGGATGTTGAAAAAGTGGACCAAAGTGGTTAAGACTTCTTAAATTGTAACTGGGGGTCATCTGAATAGGTTTCATGCAAGTTAAAGACAGGAGTGTTATTTGAGGAGCTTGTAGAGTTTAAATCCAAGAAGCAGATTACCATGTTGTTGGATAGGTAACCAAATGACTATTATTAAGTGATACCATAATGCTCATTACTAAGGGAGAGTGTAATGAAATAGCAGACAGATTTGCTTATAGTTTGGATGGTGGAGGAGTTTTTGTTCGGTTCTGCTGCAACCAGTGGAAGTCCATATTTAAGTTATGCCAGTAGACTGCCTTTGTTTATGACATTCTTGATTGGTCTGGAGAGAAAGAAGGGCATTTAAGAATGCCAAAATTGGAGGGAATTTATTTTCTTTCATATTTGTTCTAGATGAAGGTGAAAGTTCAGTGTGCGATCAAGCCACATACTAAGGTATTTGAAGGAAATTACTTAATCAGTGGGGTTGTCAAGTTGGTCACTGATAGAAGAGCTTGAGAGTTATTCTGCCATTTAGGGAGGTACCAAACAGCATTATTTTAGTTTTGGAAGTGTTCAGAATTAACGTTTTTGTTATGAAACAACTTCATAAGAGAAGGGATTTCATCTTGTAGTTGTTGTATGGCTATGGAAGTCAGGTTTGAGTGAAATAAGATCATACCATCAACATAAGGTAAGAGAGAGAGGTGAGGGAGGTCAAGTGTTAGTTTATTAATAAAAATGGAAAAAAAGAAACAGAGCCAGGAAGGAGCCCTAATGGACTCTAAGAAGAGGGGGGGAGCATAGAGGGTGTTTTGAAAGTGTACAAAAGTACCAGTTAGAAAGATCATTTTTAAACCAGGAGCCTGTATCTAGGCTACTTCCAGTTTAAGTTAGGTGATCTAAAATAATGTTATGGTAAACTAAATCTAAATTTCTGGTGAGGTCCACAAAGATGGCACCAGTGAGGAGGCTTTTGTCCATAGCCAGAAGGGTGTTATCAGTAAGTATCTAGACTGCAGTAGAAGTACTCTTACCAACCCAAAAGCCGTGCTGTTTTTTGGATAGTACATAATATTGAGGATGCAATGGGTGAGTTGATTGTAAACTAATTTTTCAAGGATTTTCTAAAGTCTGATAAGAATAGAGAAGAGATGGAAGTCAGTGGTATGGTATGGGTTAGTTTTTCATGGGAGGGGTTTAACAATGATTGTTTTACAGATATCAGTCATGATGTTTTGAGTTAGACTGAAAATATAAATGTGAAGAAGGCGGGAACTATGATGTCCTTACACAGAAATAAGAATCACAGGAGAAAATTGTTAGGACCAGCAGGTGAGTTAGTTTTATTTATTGTATTTATTTATTTCCAGTTTGGTTACCGGGGAAGTCCACTGGGCCAACATGGCCCATTTTTAGTAGAGGCCCATGGAGAAAAGCTCCAAGAAAGCATTGTACAAATTCAGTTACAATAAAACACAGGAGTATACAAGATAACAATTGTAAAAGAGTTAAAAAATAAGAATATTCACAAGCATAGTTAGCAGAATTCCTAGAGAGAGATGTTACGGGTTATACAGTTTCCTTTAAGCAATGGTACTGAAGTGTTGAGTGTGGAAGTCAGTTACATATATAAACAGAGGAAATTTTGGATATGCTTGCTTAAAATGCACATTTTTGAAGTAGAAAACTATTCACAGTATTTACATTATTTACAAAGTTGATTTATGTGAGCATAGTTGTAGTAATTGTTAGAAGGTTAGAGGGAGTAAAGTTAAGGAGTTATAGGGAGCTTGTGAAGGGTAATAGGTATAAGACTATGGGAGATTGTAGAGAGTTAAAGTATGAAAAGAAGGGACCCCTAGGATATAGACTTAGAAAGGAGATTAAGTAGGGTGGAAGCAGGTGCATTTCCATTTAGTGGACAGGTGTTTGAAAAGCTGGGTTTTGAAGTTGTCAGAGTTAGGAGTGGTTCTTAGTGAGGTAGGGAAGGCATTCCATTTTTTGCCTAGAGCATATGAGAGGAGAAGCTGGCCAGCAGGATGATTAGGTTTGTGGATAGCAATTAGATTCTGGTGCTCTGATCTGAGTGTTCTATTAGGAATATAAGGGGAAAGGATATTAGCTAGAGTAGGGCATTTTGTAGGATAAATACAAGTCTATGTGCTGTGGATAGTTGCAGGTAGTCAAGATGGTTTGAAAGTTCAAGCCAATGTAATGATTTAAGGGTAAGGCAGTGGTGGGTGGAATTTTTTGAATTTGTGGAAACTTTAGAGATTTTATTGTAGCAGTTTTCTAGTTTGGAGGTTGTAGAGGCGGACAAGTTTGTTAGGAGAGGAGCCCTGTATAATAAGGAAGGGAGAAGATATGTAGTGGCTAGAGTATGTCTAGTGGAGTGAGAGAGAGAAAGCGATTGCTCCTATACAACATACCTAGCTTTTGGTGTTTTTTTTAAATATTTTGTTGTATATGTGTGTTGAACTTGAGGTGTTCATCCACAGTTATGCCTAGGAGTTTTGCAGAAGGCACCACTTCTATGGGTGAGTTAGTTTGGCTAAGAACTTTGAAATCATTTTTGTTGAATGAAAAGGTCTTAGAGGGGGGGAATAGTAGGATTTTAGATTTATTTGCATTGAGAGAGAGGTGGTTATGGTGCATCCAGTTTTCTGCTGTGGAGAATGCAGCTTGGGTTTTTGTCAGCAGTTTGGAGAGGTTAGTAGCAGAGCAGATTAAGGTAGAATCATCTGCATATTGAATAATTTTTGTGTCAGGAATAGCAGTGTGAAAGTTATTGATGAAAATGTTGAAAAGCATGGGCCCAAGGATGGATCCCTGAGGAACTCCAGTTGGGGTAGGTAAGAAGGAAGAGGTGGAGTTCTTCCATTTGACTGCCTGAGATCTGTCAGATAGATAGCTGGAGAACCAGGATAATGTTTTTGGTGAGAGGTGAAGGTTTGAGAGATGGCAGAGTAAATGCTTGTGGAAAATGGTGTCAAATGCCTTAGACAGATCTAGTATTACGGTAAAAACTAGGTGACCTGAGTTTCAGGCTTGATTGACAGTTTTAAGGAAGGAGAGAAGAGCGGTAATGGTGCTGTGGGCAGGGCAGAAGCCATGCTGAGTGGGTGTGAGGAGGCTGTTTTGGGTCAGGAATGGCATAAGTTGGTGGTGGATGCACTTTTCAAGGATTTTGGAGAGTGGAGAGAGCAGGGCAATAGGGCGGAAATTAGAGGCACTGGTATTTTTGCCACCTTTGTGTAGAGGTATGATATAAGCTGTGCACCAAGGTTTAGGGACATAGGATTAATTTATGGATCTGTTTATGATGCTAATTGGGAGAGAAATACCATCAGCAGCATAATTCAGGTAGCAGGGGGGAATATTGTCAGGTGCGTTAGTACATGGTTTAAGTTTGGATAAAAGTCTTTTTATGAAGTTAGTGGAGATGGGTTTGAGCTCAAACAGTAGAGGAGGGCTGTTAGATGGGTTTGAGGGGGAAGTGTGATGGGCAGTTGGGTTATTGTTAGGAAAGAATTTGGTAAGGGCAGAGATGGATTCGGTGAAAAATAAATTGAATTCAGAGCCTAGTTCCAGATTGGATTTACTTGGGTCTGGACAGGGATTATTCTTTGAGCCTGGATGGAGGAGCAATTTTATTGAGTTCCAGAATTGCTTTGGGTTTTTATTGTTATTGGACTGGAGTGTGATATAGTAGGATTTTTTGTCCTTGGTTTTTAGCTGTTTTGCAAGGTTACGAAGCTGTTTATATTGAAGCAGGGTATTGGGCAGTTTATTATTTTGGTAGAGCTTCCAAAGTTTGTCCCTTTGGTGCATGACCTGTTTTGTTTGTTTGGATAGCCATGGAGCTATGTTAGTTTTTATTCTTTTATATCTTAGAGGGGTTAGGGAGTTTAGGATGTCAAGGAGGATAGAGATGAAGTAGTCTAAGGCTTTGTCAAGGGGAAGTGTATTTAGAGATTGCCAGTTCATTTGTTTGAATATGTTTGAGAAAGTTGTAGGGTTAAAGTTAGTGAGGTTACAAGTTTGAATGTATTGATGCTGGTATGGGGAAGAGTTAGTGGAGCGATGGATGAAGGCTGGGAGGTGGTCATTAATGGCATCAGGAATTGTGCCAGAGTTAGTTATTTTATTAGGATTTGAGACTAAGATCCAATCTAAAATGGTTCCAGGGGGATTAGTTGTATTTGGTCGAGTGATAGTGTGGATTAATTGGGTAAAGTTGTAGAGATTGATGGATACGGATGGTGAGTGGCTGATGATTTTATTCCAGTCAATATTAATGTCACCTAAGATATAAGTTTCATAGTTAATATTGGTGGATGCCCATAGGAGGATTTCTTCGAGAGTTGAGCAATTGTTACCAGGTGAGATATAGAGGGCAATGAAGCATATATTTTTGTGCTTGTTTAGCTTTATTAGTCCAGCAGTTAGTTCAGTGCTTTGGAATTGTGGGATTGGAATTTGGAGGGGAATTAAGTTGAGGAGGTTAGAGTAGACTAAGGAAGTGCCGCCACCTTTTTTAACTAGTCGGTCATTTCTGAGAATATTAAATCCTGGGGGTAGGATTTCTGAGTCAGAGATGAAGGGTTTAAGCCATGTTTCGGATATAGCTAGGATGTGAGGTTGGTTGTGGCTTAGCCAAGTGTGGAATTGGTGGGTTTTCTTACTAAGACTCTGTGCATTGATGGTGAAGATCTTTAGGTTATTAATATGGGAGGGAGAAATTGAGGGGTTGGTGTTGTTGTTACAGTGTGTAGGACCAGGGTTGGGATGGATATCTCCAGCAAGGATTATGTTGTTACAGGCAAAATCCTTTAGCCATTTGGGTTTGTTGTATATGTGTTTAGGGAGAGTTGAGATTAGGTTAGGTGAACATATGTTAACTTTGCAGGGGAGGAGGAAGGTTTTAGGGTCGAATAGGTGCATTGCATTGTGTTGAATGAAGAAGGGAGAGATAGAGTGGAAATGAGGGTAATAGTGAGGATGAGGTGGGATTAGTGTGGAGGTTACCTTTGTAGGTAATATTGGGCAAGTAGAGGAGGAATATCAGCTAGTATAGAATAAGGGAATTAGGAAAAGTGAAAAGAGGCAATGGACATGTAGGGGGTGGTGTTTTATGGAGACTATGTCGAAGAGGAGAGAGAGAAAGATATGTGTGGATTTTTAGGGGAGAGAAGGCTGTGGAAGAAAGGGGGGTTTATAAGGAAAAGGCAGTAAAGTAGGAGTTAAGTGAGAGAGGAGGAGGGAGTAGGAGATGGGTGGAGTATAAGTGGAAGAGTATTGGTGTGGAGGCAATTGGTGGGAGGTATTGTGAGGTGGATAGGTATTGGGTAGTGGGGATAAGAGTGAGGAGCAAGAGAAGTATAAAGGTAATTGTTCAGGGGGTGGGTGGTAATTGAGGGTAGGGTAGGGGAGCAGAGTGAGCCCGCAGGGCGAACGGAGCTGGAAGAGCTGGAGAAAAGGTGGCTGGCAGAAACCAATCAGCCAGCTATGGGATAAAAGAAAGGCTGTGAAATACTGAGCCAGCAGAGGTAGGTCTGGGCTGGAGAGTGTGAGGGGAGAAAGGCAGTAGAGCAAAGCACAGGGTAAAGCAGGCCAGAGGGGTAAGTAAGTAGTGAGTAGAATAGGAAAGTGGGTAGACTTATAGGAAAATGGAGGAACAGTGCCACCTAGTGGTACAAAAAGTATATGTCATAGAGCTTAGAGGGTAAGAGAGTAAAGGGGTAAGCTGAAAAAATAGCTCAGTAGGCTGCTTGGCTAGTGCAGGAAAAGTTTGGGCGCTGTGGTAGTGAGCACAGGTAGTAATTAAGTTTACAGATGAAAATACATACACTTTATATATATTGAGAGGGGCTATCGGTTTGAAGCTCTTTGAGGAGTTCTAGTAGAGTCTCGCTTTAGAATCTCTTATAGGGGAAGGTTTCAGTGGATGTAGTGAAGGGGTGGAATGTAGCTTGTACAGCTGTAGAGAGAAAAGCAGAATAATACAACCATTAGTAAAGCAGGGGAGAGGGAAAACAAACAGGCACAGAAGGCTACAGAAAGAGATAAATACAGTAGGCTAGAGGAGAAAGAGAACAAGGCTAGAATAAATGAAGGAGGAGGGAGTGTAGAGAGAGCAGAAAGAGACAGTGGAGAAAATAGTAGAACATCAAGTGTAGAGAGCTGACAATACAGCAAACAGGGTAAACCCAAACCTTCGTAGCAGTTGTTAAATGAAAGCAGTTGTTACTTTAAGGCAGATAATCAAGTAGCTATTAATGTTCACATCAAACAGGGTAAACCAAAACCTTTGTAGCACTTATTAAATTAAAGCAGTTGTTACTGTAAGGCAAATAAGCAAGTAGCTATTAATGTTTACATCATTTATAAAATGGCACAGTAGATGGCAATAAAGTTAAGAGATTAAAACTAAACTTTCTGTGGCACTTGTTAAATATAGCAGTTGTTGCTTAAAGCAAAAATCAGGTAGCTATTTTACTGTTATCACAGTTTTAAATAACACAGTAGAATGCGTCAGTACAATTCCAGGTGGTAATGCCAGTAGATATAATAGTTCGTCGACTACATTGTTTGAATAGCTAGTTGCAAAAATGTAGTTCAGCCTTAATTATAGTTAAACAGGGGATGAAATGCCAGCTGTAGCGATGCAGAGAAATAGCATTTAATTTATGAGCAAGTAACTTGCGATACCAGGTAGCAGTCTATGCTTAAGTCGCAGTTATGACTCCGTAGCCGTTTGAGAATGCCTCGCTAAGTCTGAGCGAAGTATCGGGCTCAGAAGTGTGTTTTGCAACCTTATCTTGAAGCAAGGTTGACTTAACAGTAGTAGCTCAGGAGTCCAAAAGCTATGAAGACTAACTGTATTGCGAAGCAGTCGGCAGCAGTGGCACAATTAGACTGCGCTATACTATATCATAGATCAACATAGGCGAGTTGTAATTAGGGGCTAAGTCACAAAACTAAAAAGAAGATTGCAGCTCCACCAAGTCCAATGAATATCCAGAGGATAAGCAAAATTCACCCACGAAGTAAAGTTTAATAGCAGGAACAGACTGACAAATACAGACTAAGCACAAACGCTTTCGCCAACAATCCGGCTTCATCAGAGTCATTAATTAAAACAAACCAAAACTTTTTAAACAGTGACATCCTCCACCATTGGTTGAACATCATACCACCCCCCTATCAGAATCATACAAAATTTCTTAAAAAATGTGTATATACAAATTATACATTAGAATACATTCCTAAATACAAACCTAACACTAATACATATTAATAAAAGCCCTTCATAATAAATAAATAAATACAAAATCTTACATAACACCTATCACAAATCCATATATATATATATATATATATATATATATATGTGCATAAAATGTTAATTACATATAATCATGAATATAAAAAAATATATAAATATATATATATATATATATATATTTATATAAAAAAATTTTTTTCAAATTTGTTGAGATCTGAGTTTCAACAAAGGTTTCAAAGAAACATGGTCATTTAAGCCTGGAGGCCTACAGGCATCTAATCTAATTTGCCATTCTGCCTCCAGTGCCCCCACCTTATTAACTACATCTCCACCTTCCCCACAATCCAACACACGTCCAATAACAAAGAATACAAATTTGATAAAATCTGTGCATCTTGTACTGTGCAAATAAAGTGCATTGTGCATATCTTTCTTTTTAATAGACCTCATACTCATATGCTCGGCTATCCTGTCACGTAACCTCCTTATAGTCTTGCCTACATAATAAGCATCACAGGAGGTGCAGGTAGCTAAGTAAACCAAATTCTTTGTGCAACAATTGCATTGTCCAGGACACGGAATCGTGTATTTGTACCCTCTAACACATACATATGAACTCTCATTTACGAATCTACACCACCTGCAAAAGCCACATTTCTTCATAATAGACTTATAGTTTTTCTTACTTTTCTTTTCCAAAATTCCCTTCAAATTTTCTCCCCTACTAAATACAACATCTGGCCTCACCCCCATAATCTTTCTAATCTCTTCACTAAGGGAGAGGTTCCACGCTTCCTTCACAATTTCAATAATCTCAGGCGTCCTATGATTGTATTTCAACACCAGTCGTACTTCCCCTCTTGTTTCTGCTAAATCAGCCTGTTGTTCCTCCACTAGTGTTGTTCCTGCAAGTAAAATCGGGGCATATTTACCACACCTTTCTTTAAGCACGTCTCTTTCCACACTAAGCAACAACTTCAAAGGATACCCACGATCTAAAAACATGCCAATAAGTTTAAATAATTCTTCTTTAAATACTACCTCATCACTAACCAGCCTAGAAGTTCTTACCATTTGTCCTTTAATCAGTCCCTTCCGCTGATGGAAAGGGTGACAACTAGTGAAATGCAACAAAGAGTTGGAGTAGTTCTCCTTTCTGTAAATGTTGCTTGCAAAGCCCCCCTCACTTTTGCAGATGGACAAATCCAAGTAGTTGATAACATCCTTATGCCAATGAAATGTGAATTTCAAGAAGTTTGTTGTTTTCCCCAAAAATTCAACAAACTCATTAACAGATTCTTCATCTCCTTCCCATAGGATCAATATGTCATCTAAAAATCTGTTATACATAAGTATGTGTTCTGAGTACCTATTAGATGCAAAAATGTGCTCTCTCTCCCACGTCAGCAAAACAGCATTTGCAAAAACCGGAGCACATTTAGCTCCCATGGCAACCCCTAAAACTTGCTGAAAAGTTCACCTTCAAAAGAAATGAAATTGTTCTTCAGGACAACCTCCATTAGTTCCAACAAAAAATTGGCCTTATGTCCTTCAATTAAACCACTTTTAACCATTGCTTCATAAAACATATCCAATCCTTCCTGTTGTGGGATAACTGAAAAAAGGTTCACAACATCAATTGTTAGAAACCCAAAATCACCGTCAACATTCTTTACATTCTTAAACCTTTCTAGACAATGCCATGAATCCCTTAATATGTGCTCAACAGCATTAATCATTGGTTTAACTGAAATATCAATATATGCTGCTAAAGTTTCTGTCTTGGACCCCTTAGCTGACACTATGGGTCTGAATTGCAACCTATCCGCCCCTTTGTGCACCTTCGGAATTCCAAACAAAGTCGGGATTTTAGGAAACTTAACTGTTAAAAAATCGTACTCAACTTCATTTATGTTACCCTGAAAAAGTGCATCATAAAGAAACACATCAATTTTGGAATAAGCCCTGTTAACTTCACTCCTTGAAACAGTCGCGTATGTGTCATCCCTATTAAGAAGTGCAGATATCTCAGAAATGTAGTCAATTTTTGACATAATTACCATTCCCCCACCTTTGTCCGGAGTGAAGTTGAGTACGATTTTTTAACAGTTAAGTTTCCTAAAATCCCGACTTTGTTTGGAATTCCGAAGGTGCACAAAGGGGCAGATAGGTTGCAATTCAGACCCATAGTGTCAGCTAAGGGGTCCAAGACAGAAACTTTAGCAGCATATATTGATATTTCAGTTAAACCAATGATTAATGCTGTTGAGCACATATTAAGGGATTCATGGCATTGTCTAGAAAGGTTTAAGAATGGAAAGAATGTTGACGGTGATTTTGGGTTTCTAACAATTGATGTTGTGAACCTTTTTTCAGTTATCCCACAACAGGAAGGATTGGATATGTTTTATGAAGCAATGGTTAAAAGTGGCTTAATTGAAGGACATAAGGCCAATTTTTTGTTGTAACTAATGGAGGTTGTTCTGAAGAACAATTTCATTTCTTTTGAAGGTGAACTTTTTCAGCAAGTTTTAGGGGTTGCCATGGGAGCTAAATGTGCTCCGGTTTTTGCAAATGCTGTTTTGCTGACGTGGGAGAGAGAGCACATTTTTGCATCTAATAGGTACTCAGAACACATACTTATGTATAACAGATTTTTAGATGACATATTGATCCTATGGGAAGGAGATGAAGAATCTGTTAATGAGTTTGTTGAATTTTTGGGGAAAACAACAAACTTCTTGAAATTCACATTTCATTGGCATAAGGATGTTATCAACTACTTGGATTTGTCCATCTGCAAAAGTGAGGGGGGCTTTGCAAGCAACATTTACAGAAAGGAGAACTACTCCAACTCTTTGTTGCATTTCACTAGTTGTCACCCTTTCCATCAGCGGAAGGGACTGATTAAAGGACAAATGGTAAGAACTTCTAGGCTGGTTAGTGATGAGGTAGTATTTAAAGAAGAATTATTTAAACTTATTGGCATGTTTTTAGATAGTGGGTATCCTTTGAAGTTGTTGCTTAGTGTGAAAAGAGACGTGCTTAAAGAAAGGTGTGGTAAATATGCCCCGATTTTACTTGCAGGAACAACACTAGTGGAGGAACAACAGGCTGATTTAGCAGAAACAAGAGGGAAATACGACTGGTGTTGAAATACAATCATAGGACGCCTGAGATTATTGAAATTGTGAAGGAAGCGTGGAACCTCTCCCTTAGTGAAGAGATTAGAAAGATTATGGGGGTGAGGCCAGATGTTGTATTTAGTAGGGGAGAAAATTTGAAGGGAATTTTGGAAAAGAAAAGTAAGAAAAACTATAAGTCTATTATGAAGAAATGTGGCTTTTGCAGGTGGTGTAGATTCGTAAATGAGAGTTCATATGTATGTGTTAGAGGGTACAAATACACGATTCCGTGTCCTGGACAATGCAATTGTTGCACAAAGAATTTGGTTTACTTAGCTACCTGCACCTCCTGTGATGCTTATTATGTAGGCAAGACTATAAGGAGGTTATGTGACAAGATAGCCGAGCATATGAGGTCTATTAAAAAGAAAGATATGCACAATGCACTTTATTTGCACAGTACAAGATGCACAGATTTTATCAAATTTGCATTCTTTGTTATTGGTCGTGTGTTGGATTGTGGGGAAGGTGGAGATGTAGTTAATAAGGTGGGGGCACTGGAGGCAGAATGGCAAATGAGATTAGATGCCTGTAGGCCTCCAGGCTTAAATGACCATGCTTCTTTGAAACCTATGTTGAAACTCAGATCTCAACAAATTTGAAAATATTTTATATATATATATATATATATATATATATATATATATATATATTTTTTTTTTTTATATTCATAAATGATTATATTTCATTAACATTTTTATGCACATATATATATATATATATATATGGATTTGTGATAGGGGTTATGTAAGGTCTTGTATTTATTATGAAGGGCTTTTAATATATGAATTTTATTAATATGTATTAATGTTAGGTTTGTATTTAGGAATGTATTCTAATGTATAATTTGTATATACATTTTTTAAGAAGCATTGTATGATTCTGATAGGGGGGTGGTATGATGTTCAACCAATGGTGGAGGATGTCACTGTTTAAAAAGTTTTGGTTTGTTTTAATTAATGACTCTGATGAAGCCGGATTGTTGGCGAAAGCGTTTGTGCTTAGTCTGTATTTGTCAGTCTGTTCCTGCTATTAAACTTTACTTCGTGGGTGAATTTTGCTTATCCTCTGGATATTCATTGGACTTGGTGGAGCTGCAATCTTCTTTTTGGTATCTGCCCTAGTGGGTGTGTTTCTCTGTATTATAAGTCACAGAACTAGGTCCAAGAGTAGATAATAAAAACACAGTTCTGAAGCCACCCGCACAGCGGCACTTCCAGACTGTGCTATGGGTGTGTAGGAAGCGATACAGGGCCAAGAGAGTACAAGCAGTACAAGGGATGAAATCGGCTGCAGATAACAGGGAATAAGCTACTTTTTTAGTGTTTTTAGTTCTAGTAGAAGTTGTACTGTGTTGCTTTGAAATGAAAAGAGGAAATATAAGGGGAAAATAGAGGTAAGAGGGAGAGGAGGAGTTATTAATGGAATCAAGGATGGGAATTGCACTGAAGTGGAAGCTAAAATCAGCAGTTGTGAGGTAAGATGGATAGTATGTGTTAGCTAGATTAGTATGGCTTGTTAGCCATGAGACTTTTGCACAAAATTGTTTAGGTGATTGAGATTGAAAAGGGATGACTGATACTTTTTCATAATGTGACTTTTATGTTGTCCTATTACCTATTTAGCTAGATTTCTTACCCTAGTATAGTGTTGCCCGGAGGTTGAGGATAGGCTATTTTTCTGAGTATGCTAGGCATTAAACCTGAGACTAAGGAGGGATTTGAGTTTGTACATGAGACAATTGTTTACTTATTTTTTTGGGGGGACTAGTTTATAGAGTCGTGTAATTTTATGGAAGAGTGAGGATTTGAGGTTAGTGAGAATTTGTGAGAATACTACATTGATACCAACAATTATCCAAGGGTTCAACAGCCAAACAAAAATGCAGAACAAAGTCCCCAGGAAAGACCACGATCCACCAGCTTTTCTTGTAAAAAAAACTGCTTTATTGTAGCGATAAACCAAAACCACAGTGCCAAACCAGGTTAAGCGCTTTCACGTATTCCCATACACTTCATCAGAACAAAGATGAATGGGAATGGCACACATTAAATACTTAAAAACCCGCCAAATTTCATCCTTAATTAAATAATTATACAACAGTGCTTAAAGTGACAGCTACTAGTAGCAACCTAAGGTAGCCACAAAATTTTTTATGCAAGTAGATGCAAAAATAATTAATACAATACTCCATACATGACCATAAATCTTAAAAAATTCATTTAAAATACATAAATTATTCTTTCCATTTATACAAAAGTATATATTTTTTTGTATATATATATACTGAAGAAATTAAATACATTTGTAAACAATCAACTTTTAATAAGAGGCTTAGTGGAAATCATTTCATTAAGACCAGGGAAGCATGCTGCATTTAATTTTAATTGCCATTTAATTTCTTTTTCTCCCACAGTTTTTTTAATGTCACCACCCCTAGGATTAGACTTCACCTTCTCTAAAATGGCAAACTGGAAGTTGTGACAAGTACTGTTAGTAACCACGTGGCAAGATAGAGCATTGTTTTCGTCCTTTTTCTTAATATAATACTGATGATCATATATTCTGTTCTTAAACTGTCTGTCAGTCTTCCCGACATAAAAACAAGGACAAGTATTACACATAGCTAAGTATATCAAATGACTAGACAGACAGTTCCCTTTGGCAAACCAAATAGTGTTCCGATTAATATTATTTAATGTAAACCTCTCACCCTCAAAAATAAAAGAACATTGTGGACAATGTCCACATTTCTTGGTGCCCCTGTTTGTATCAAACTTTTTAGATGTCTGCCTGTTGGATTTCCACTCAATGATCTTTTTTATGTTAAACCCAGTTTTGTGTACAAAAGTGGGCTTGTCACTGATGTATTCCTTAATGCCCTCATCACTGGTAATAATGTTCCAGTTACTCTTAATTATGTCCTTCACCTTACCAACATGTTGCCCATATCTTAAAATGCAAGATTTGGAGTAATGGAACTTACTCCCATCTTTAGTAGTGTTTTTCAAAACATTAGGAATATTACCCTTCCCTAATAAAGGCAGATATTTTCTGCCCCATTCTTGCACTACATAACCAGTCACGTCTTTAATCAGGTGATCAGGATACCCTCTTTTCTTGAACAAACTACCTATAAATTCCATTTCTTGTTTCATCTTCACTTCCAAAGAAGTCATCCTAGCAGCTCTGATACACTGCCCTTTTAATATACTGCGTTTCTGAGAATAAGGGTGTGTGCTGCTAAAATCTAGGTATCCGTTACTAAACGTGTCTTTTCTGTAAATCTGAGATTGGAAAGTAGAACCATTATTGTAAATAAATACATCTAAATAGTTAATACCTATTCTATCAAATTGATGCACAAATTTAAGATAGGTAGTGGTATTGTTGATGTATTCAATGAAGCTATCAAGTTGAAGTTCATCCCCCTTCCACAGAATAAACAAATCATCAAGGTAACGAACATAACAACCAATACATTTCATCCAGTCTGAACTGAGAACAAATTCCTCTTCCCAGTCCAATAAAACCAGATTGGCGTATATGGGGGCACAGGCTGCCCCCATAGCCACCCCCGAAATCTGTCTATAATATTCACCTTCGTAATAGATGAAGTTGTTGTCAAGTACAATTTCTATGAATTCAGTTTTAAGTTGTATTTTGTCCCAGCAGTGGCCACTGTGTTTAGACAAACAGTTGGTGAATCTTTGTATTCCCTCGACTTTGGGTATACATGAAAAAAGATCTTTAATGTCCACAGTAACAAAGATCATATTGGAACTCCAAAGATCTTGGGTAAAAATACCCAAAAATTCCCATGAATCTTTCATGATATGTTTGGTTCTACCTATGATATGTTTGAGCCAACAGTCAACCACTCTACCAAACGGAAAGGTCTTGCTGTGGCTCCCAGAAATAATGGGTCTAAAAGGAGGATCCAATAAATCTTTGTGGACCTTCGGTATTCCAAAGATAGTGGCCAACTGCGGGAAATCTACTTTCAAGAATTTGTATAAATCTTCATCAATTCTTTCATCTAATAAAAACTCTTCCAAGTAAAGATCAATTCTATGGTAAGCTATGTTAATTTGATTAAGAGATGATACCTCATATTGGGTGGAATTGTTGAGAATGTCAAATATTTTGGCTGTATAAACATTCTGATCGTATAACACAATCCCACCCCCCTTGTCAGCAGACATTATCCGGATGTTGTGTTCACAAAGGGTATCAATAATCATCTCCATCTCACCATTGTTAACTCCTTGAGTTCTATTACCTCTCACTTGATTAAAAAGTGCATATACTTCCTTGTTAACAACATTTTCAAAAGATGTCAATGTTCGATGCATGGGTGGTGTAAAGGTGTTTCTTTTTTTGAGGGTATTACTACTACTGGGTTTGACAGAACTGTCACGAAAAAATATATTCAAATTTAATTTTCTCAAAAATAACTTAATTTCAACAAGAGTGTCAACCAAATCAAAGGGTTTGTTAGGAATGTACTTCATACCCTTAGAAAAAATAAAAAAATGTTCTTTGTTAATTGGAAAGGAGGTGTAATTAAACACTCTAAGGTCACCTTCAACATTTACAACACTATTTGGTACACTTTCTGCATTTTGAGAAAAAGCTTCAATACAAGCCCTGTTATTAATTCCTTCTAATTGTACCAGCGTTTCCTGCTCCCCTGCTTCATAGCTGTTTCCTGCCTTCTGTTGTACCCCCTCCCCCCTGTTGATAAAAAATCTTTACCATCAGTAAAATTATTAAAACCTTCACCCTCTACATACATATTGTTGACATTGTGTTTCTCCATATTACTCTTAGACCATCTATACACATTGCCATTTTCATATTGTTTTAAATCTCTAAGAAATTTTCTTGATTTCCTATCGAAGCTCTTTTTACCACTGTTCTCAGCATACTCAAATTGCTTAACAAAAAGTTTTTCCCATTGTGGAAACACCAAGTCATTGGTGATAGAATGACTGATATCTTCTGCCTCTTTCAACATACCACCAAGCTTGTGATCATTGCAGCCTAAAATAAACTCCATGAATTGCTTCCCAAAATTGTCAAACATCTGATTACATTTACTAATATTTTCAGCATTCAAATCAACCCCAATGGGTTGTTTGAAAACCTGAGCCCCATAGGAACAATATTACATTCTAAACATTTCCGTAAATACATATTATCTACCTGCAAATTCTTAATTTTATTGAGCTTGTTACCAAAAGTAAAAATCTTTTCTTTCAAGGTAGAGTTAGACATCCCATAATTATTATGTCTGTCCTGAACTTTACCCTCAAAACCAAATTCAAACGGCAAACGTAAAAATTTGTCAAAATTGACTTTAAAGTTATCATTATTCCCTTCTCGGGAATTGAACATAGTCTTGTTGACAGTACCTTGCGTATTTTTGTATAAACCACTCTACATTGGTTTGAGTCAGTAGAAGAAAGAATAGGAGACAAGTCTAATAAGGCCAGAATTATCTTTCATTTGAGAATATTGGATTGGTATTTGTTCCTGAAGGATATGCAAGAGAGAGGCACTTTGTTTATGTGATAAGAGATACTGAAGCTGATTGGACAATGGTCACAGAAGGAAGGAGAGGAATGAGAATTTGAGAACTAATATTAGGATTATTAGTAATAATAAGATCAAAAAGTAAGTGATGAGAAGAGTTAGGGTTTGGTCTGGTGGGTTCAGTAACCAGCTGTGTGAGTTTGAAATCATTAAGGATTTCTAAAATATTGTTTTTAATAGGGCCAAGAAGGCTGAGATTGAGATCCACTAGTAGGATAAAGTTTTTGAGATTTTTTTATTGAGGGAGGTAATTTCAAATAGAAGGGTTTTGAATCTGGTTAAGGAGGCAGGAGGAGAGATGTACATAACAGCAAGATGAATAGGAAAGGACACTGAGAAGTTACCAGTGAGGAAGAGAGTCTGGGGTTGCTTTGAGCAAGGAGTTGGACATTACATTTGATTTAAACAGTAGTGCTACACCACCAGGCCTAGAACCAGGTCTCCCATCAAGAAAATAGTTATACTCATGGAAGAAATGGTAGATGTAGGGATAGATGGGTTTGAATCAAGAATGTGTTACTACTATGAGGTCAGAGTGGTAGAGGGTGTGCAAGCTGTATAGTTGGTCTGTTTTGTTTTTGACACTATGGACATTAAAACACAATATGAAAGAGATGGGTGAGGGTAGGTTCAATGAAGCTGCATAGGAGCAGGAGTATTATAGGGGGAGCATATAGAAGAATCTGGGTAGTTTAAGGAAGTAAAACACCCACCCAAAACATTACTGTGTAAAGATGACTTCTGAACACAATAATTAGTAAATGCTCAAAACGGCACTAAATCCACATTGGACAATAAAGACCCATCAAAAACAATAAAAATGTTATTAGATTAAGTGCTTTCATCCAATAGCCATGTGGACTTTATCAGAATCTAAAATCTTTCATCATAAACACCTTTTTATACAGAAATATATCCAATAGGATGTGCTCATACTCACCAGTTACCATCATGTGTTTGCATCTCTTAAAAAGAAAACAAGTGAACTTTGTTCATACAAACTTATTAAAAACTGTTAAAAGTCTGGTTAAAAAACAACCCATTATTTTACAATGAATTGTATAAATTCAACATTAATTAAAACCTTGAAATTTCTAAAAAAATCACAAATATACTACCTAATAATAACACTATAAAAATATAAAACTAATGAGAAATCCCAATGGCTGTATAACATGTTACAAGTAGCACTCTCACTACCTTGGCTAGTGTGTGTATGAAAGACATGAGTTAAAGGTGATTTGATCCATCAGGTTTAATAAATGGTCTGCAAGCTACTATTAATAGAACTGTCTTGTTTACTAGTACTAATTTTTTGCCTTTACCAGTGAAATATTCTTGCCGAGTTAAGACTGAAAGCTGGTTACTAATTGTTGTGTTCATAAGTAATTCAAGGAAGTGTCTTCTTTATAAGAAATTGTATTGAATTTTAAAAAGCTAAAAATCAATGACAAAAAAACTGCAATATAGAAGTTTAAATAACAATACAAAGAAGAAAAAACAATTAACAACTGAAGTATTTACAAATGTGTCTACTAACTGAGAATTGCAGAAGTCCATCATACAGATCAATTATTCTTGAATGTTTGATAATGGTTTGTCTAACAGTTTTTTTATCTTAGTTGACAGGTTATAAGATGAAGTAATTCTGATGGATCTTGTTTTAATGATAATCAGTTCCAAGTGACAAAGTTCAGTTGCAATCTTCTTAAATTCTGTAAAACAAGGTGAAGTCCCACTCTTCCAATTTCTAGTTATGACCTTCCTGACAACAGAGAAGTGGACTATAACAAAGGATATTTTATTTTTTTAACACAGTCAGTAATCAGTGTATTAAACAGAATCAATGATTTGGTTAAATCAAAGTTATCAGAAAATAATGCCTATAAGAAAAGATTAATATTGCACCAGTAAGATTTAAGAGCTACACAGTCAAAAAACATATATGACCAATCCGCCTTAGTCTCCAATTTACAGCTCCAACAAGCCACCTTTTTCTTACTGATTAGCTCAATTTTATGTGGTGTAAAAAAGTACCTAAATATAATTTTCCAGGAGAACAATCTTAATTTAATAGAAGAAGTAGTCAGTTTAGATGATACCAGAATTGTTCTTTTATCATTTTCATTAGGTGGATTATTGTTAATGTACAGTAATCCCAATAACTCTCAGTATAATTTTTTTGTTTAATTTCTAATCACTTTATATAGTTTAGACAGCATACCTTCATTAGGTAAATCCTCTATATGGATATTATCAAAAATGTAATGGCTTACGGACAGAAATTCTTATTCTTAGTGACATTAAGTCAATTTTATGATCCACAAACTGTCTACAAGATTGCATTTCACACCACACATCATTACTTAAGTCATATTTACTAATTAAGTGATCTACTAAGTTCAATTTATCATTAGTCAACAGCTGAAACCAATAAATGATATTATTTGCCTTAAATAACATCATCTTAGAGAAGTTTGAAGAAGGAATATTGCTTTGCGTAAAAGCAATAGGAAAAAGAAGGAACATCCAAGCCTTATAAGCTGTATTTCTATAAATAAAATGTCTTAATGTCTTTAATTGAGGTGACATGTAATGGAAAGTATTTGAAAATTATTAGCTGCTAAATAATCTTTTAACACCCAAATAAATGAATTATTTAATATTAACATTCTATTAGAATTAGATGTCTTACTAGTATTAAAGCAAAGGATTTCTTGAAACCTTTTTCCATTTGGCTGAGTAATACTTGTTAGTTAATAGAGAAATAGTTTATTATTACAGTAGTAATGGAGTACAGTTATGAACCTGGCAAATTTCTCCAATAGACCAATCTCTTACATAATGAGCTAAAACTACTCTAGGTTTATTAGGAAAAACAAAAAAAAATGTTAAGAATAATGAATTGAAATCCTTTATGTATGATTTAGGGGGTGGTAAAGGCAAAGACTATATAATATATAATATCTTTGGTAAAATAATAATTTTCATAATAGAAAGCCTTTGTCCATTTGTTTACTAGAGTCTCTATGATGGTTTGACTATTATTATAGTTAAAAGCTATTATATCTTTAATACTATTAGCTAATATTATTCCTAAATATGCTAGTCTGCCCTCTTGAGCAATATGTTTGGTAAATCTCACAATCAAATTATTAATATTAGAGTTGATAGGAAATATTTTTTACCATATCATTAAGGATTAGACTATATTTCCTTTGAAAACTTTTCATAGTCTCAAAGATAGCAGAAAGGGAGCCATTATTTCCTTTAACAGTAAGAAGGATGTTGTCTGCAAGCAGTTGGATTTTAGACGTTACATCAAAACTTAATTTAGTACCCTCAATTTCTGAGTTCAGCCTTATATAATTCGCTAATGTCTCCATAGCAAGAGTGAAAAGCAAAGGGGATAGAGGATGACCTTGTTGAATGGATTGAGAGGTGGATGTACCTATCTTAACATAGGCCTGACATCCTTTATAAAGTTGATTAATAAGTTGTATGAAATTACTAGAGAAATTCAGTTCTTTCAAAACAATGATAATATAATCCCAATTAACAGAATCAAAAGCACAATTTATGTCCAAGCTGATTAGAGTCAAATTATCTTTTGAATTATTAGCAAAATCAGTTATGGTTAGTACTCTTTTAATATTATCATATGTATTCCTATTTAAAATAAATCCTGTTTGATCTTCATCAATCAAAAATGGGAGAACTTTCTTTAATCTATTAGCATGAATAGACATGAACATTTTATAATCAATATTTAAAAGAGAAATTGGCCTATAAGAAGAACATTTAGTAGGGTATTTATCAACGTTTAATATGGGAGAGATAAGAGTATTCTTCCATGATGGAGGGACATTAGACAAATCTTTACATAAGGAAAAAAACTTTACGTAATAAGTTTAAAGCTTCTTTATGCATTAATTTATATATTCCAGGAATGATTCTGTCATCACCTAGGGCCTTATTTTATTTTAAAGCACTAATTTGAGATTGAATTTCAAACACTGAAATTGGTTTGTCAAGCATTTCAATTTGAATTTCCAAGAATTTTTTTGTATGTTTTTTAATAAATGAACTGATTACTTCTTTAGGATCTAATAATATAGATTCTTGATTAAGTTTATTAAAGTGGTCTCTGAGTTATATTAGTATATCCCCTATCTCAGTACTTTAGGTGAGTAAATCTCTTTAATGTGACTAAGCTTAGAAAACCTTTTAGTCCTAACTGCTAAACTACTCAAGGACTCCGGATACAGATATGTTTATAATTTTGAACCTCTCTAAGTTAATCATAGTCTTATGATTTAAAATTTCTAAATATTTCCTATTTAAAGCATTAATTTCCTCTGTTTTACTGACTTTAATTTTTTGGTCAAGTAGTTTTAATTTATCTAGTTTCCCCTTTCCTTTGTATCTCACATTTCTTTATCCCACTGCATTTTCTTATTCATATGCCAGTTAGTAATTCTCCCATACAAATAAGCTTTGAATGCATCCCATACAGTATAAATATTTCCGAGATTTCACTGATACAGTTAGACTTAATAAAAAGCTGAATTCCTGATGTAAGGAAATCTATAAAATCTTTTAAGTTGGTTATAGAAGTTAGAATTCTTTTAATCTGGAAACAACTATTTGATCTAAGCATCAATTCAAAATAAATAGCATTATGATCGGAGAAGGAGCATGATATTACTTTAAACTTACCCAAACTGTTAATCAACTCATTTGAAACATATACTCTCTCGATTCTAGAATATGTACCATGCTTATGAGAAAAAATAGTGAAAAAAGAGAATCTGGTCAGAATAGTCATTAATGTCCCTAATATGAAATGTATAAGTAAAATCTTTCAAGGCTTTAGCTAAGGGTAAAATTCTTAATTAACAGAAGTATTTGAATTGTTGTCTGTCAAAATACAGTTAAAATCTCCTGCAACAATATAATTTCCTTTAGATACTTGAACAATCTAATTTAGATGTTGTTTCATTGTGTTAAGCCCACTTTTCTGTTAAGCTCTAATGTAATTGAGCCAAACATACATTTATTGTCCTTATATGAATCAATAACATTAAGTATAGGCAAATAATTTTTTCCACAATATCGCTACTCCTCTTTTCTTTTGAAAATGGTGAGAACTAGATAACACAGAAAAAAGTTTAGCATTGAGTTTATTTATATCTTCAGACAAAAGAAGTGTTTCTTGTAAGAAGATAACTTGGGAATTAAATAATTTCAAACATTTGTGTAGACTTCCCCTCTTACAACCATTATTTAAACCACTGATATTAATAGATATACATTTTAAGTATTTCATGAAGCATAGTAAAAGAGTTTACATATAACAGTTAATCTTAATTTGTAAAAAGACATAAGTCTTCACTCCATCTGCTCTGATGTGAATATGAATAAACCTGTGATCAATCATAATTGAGACACTAATATAAATCAAAATCGTACAAGTAGTAGACACCAAAAAAATAATAATTTATATGAAATAAACCAAAAGTTCTGTATCCCAACAACCCCTCCATGGAATCAAATACTCCTAGCCTGAACAGCATTCACTGCCCAAGCAGACCACCTAACAAGCAACAACAGTTTATTTCCCCTCACCACTTGCTAGAAAACATATTTACATAGTCATTTCATAGGATATTTTAAACTCATATAAAGCTAAATTGAACCATTCAAGGAAACATTTCTTATATTTGAAAATAAACATTAACCACAAACTGGAACAGATGTAAGATTTTGTGATTGCATTACTATATAGTTGTACAGTAAGATGCATTCTTATAAATGACTATTTAAGGAATATATTGTATTAGTTTGATAAGAATAATAATATTAAATATAAAGCAAGACCAAATATAAGACAAATGCCACCAATTCCAGAATAAGTAAGCAATCAATGATTAATTAGATTATCTTTAGTATGAATTAAATAATACAATTCTTAAAAAGAACGAAAGGGAGGCATTAGGTATCATTCAATGAAGAATATAAAATGCAAAAACAGATTCACCAACACCCCTTTTAACTACCGTTATTAAAATATAAAGATTAAGAATTTTAAATGTTTAAAATCATTTATAAGTGTCAATGTAGACATATGAATCATGGTACTTAATAAATCATGTATATAAATCCTATGGAATGTGCAATTACATATTGAACCACACACCCTTACCCATTTCTTTAAAAAGTTATATGTGATCAATGTCTATTATTAGTTTATATTATTTAAGCTGTTTCATCTTAAATCTAGACAATAGTCATTTATAAACTATGGACATTACCCTGATACCTCATAAGAATAAATGGTAGACAAGATGGTGCCAAAAGCAATAATAAAATAAATACTCAAGCCTCAAAAAATGCCAATAATTATGGAAGGATGACAACCATGCCCCCAAACCTGCCAGATCATATAATTCAAATAGAACCACACACAAAAATATGTCAGGAGCACTAAAAGGATGATTTCCAAATGATGCTTCTTCAATTTATATTCTCCAAAAAGCATGAATGCAAAAATCAAAATAGTATCTTTACTCGACTTTGATAGCATGCCTTTCACCATTTAAAATGAGAGATCAGGACAAAACTACAAACAACAGCAAGTCAGAGAACCCAAAAATAAAACCTATTCCCAAATATATTTTTTTGAATTCAGGTAGGTGGATAAAACAACAAAATTTACATCAGCACATGTTCTCAGAGTGGTACAAAGTCAGAAACTCAAACAACTACTGCCAGTCTTTGACATCAGTCCTAGATGGTTTACTACTAACTTGCCATAAAGCCATGGTTTCACTAGTAATGGATCAAAATTAACAGACAAAATTGGAACATTTTGCAGAAATCTATTTAAAAGGCATGAACTTCAGATTTTACAGGTTTGCTACTAACCTGTAAACTTCATAAAAATGAACCAGAGATGAAAAATAAAAACTCTAACACTCTAGAAAAATCTGTATAGTTGAGAGGCATGGCAACCATCCAATACTGATAATATAAAATAGATGATAAAGCCATAGAAAATGTTCAAGAGCTAGTGTAAAAAATAAATAAATAAATAAACTTTTCCTAAGCAATGTGATCTGTGATTATAAGATCTACTTCCCTTTTAAATAAATATATAAACAGCCAACCAATCATAACTCACAACAGTTGAGGAAGTAACGAATTACGTCAATCAGCTGACAGTAAGTCCAAATATGCAGTTTTCAGGGGTAAACCCAGTACACTCAAGCTATTGGAGAAAACATCAAGCTTCAAAAGGCACAGAAGGCTCAAGCAAGAAAAAAAACATGGAACTGTACAAAACAACGCTAGAAGTAGAAAGAAAGAATCACATCCATACTTGCAAGCAAACTTGACTACAAGATACTTCAACAGGAAACACGACTGCTCATCCAGTGCAACCACCCTGATCCAATGAAATGTGCTGAGTAGAACCATATTCACAATCCAACAAAATGCAAACAAGTCAACCCACAGGAAACAGACCCAAAAGTGCAAATGACTGCAACTCCAAACACACATGCAAGCAAACAACTGAAGCTTAGCTCATTCAGGACACAAAAATGACCGCATGCCCCCCAGACTGGATACACACCACAGACTAGGTGCACATCAAACCAAACAATTCAAGTAAGATAATAAACACACAATGTACATTAGAAGTAAATAAGGAAGCAGCACTGATGTCAAAACCACAAATCTAAAATTATAAGTTGCAAATCTTGTTAAGTTATCCGATGGGAAGATACGTGAATAAGGTTAAGAAAGCAATTAAGGCAAAAAAAGAGGTTATAGAAAGTATTAAAATAAGAAAGACTAAAATTACTACTTATATGTATAATGGACATAAAAGCATTAAAAGAATAACATTGTCAACAGAGAGAAATATTTAAGGACATACTTGTTAATTTTTATGAAAGGGCATCCACAATACCTATATCATTTTCTGAAATACACAGAAACCAGATATGTATCAAAAATAGTTTGCAAAAAAGAAAAAGGAGTGACACATTTTACTACTATGAATAAAAAAAACAGAAAAAAGAAAGTTAACTAATAAGTCATTTATCCTTCAGTTTCTTCTTGTCATTTGACTTCCAATTATTATTTTCTGCAGCTCTCTTCAAAAACACATCAGTCCAATCCATATCTTCCATTTTATCCAGAATCTTATTGGATCTTATGTATGTCACAGTTGATTCCAGGTCTTCAAATATTTTAATTCCATCAGCAAGAAATATTTTCAGTCAGGCAGGGAATAACACATGTACCTTTATTTGATCCTTTTCAAGTTCTTTGATCAAGGGCAAAAAGTGCTTTCATTTAGAAATAACAGCAGCTGAGTAGTCATTGTTAAAATGGATGATATTGTCATTTATTTTAATTGGTGACTTAGACTAAGTAGTTTTAAGGAGAAGTTCTTTATCTTGGGATGAAAAGAATCTTACTATTGTTGACTTAAAAGAATGATTATTCTTGAATGAAGATGACACTAGGGATCTATGTGTCCTTTCAATTCCATATGACAGTACCTCCAGTAGTTCTAAGACTTTAGGTAACCAAGAGGTCAGGAAATTCACCATATTATTACCTTCTATGTTGTCCGGTATTCCAAAGATGGGTATATTGTTTCTACGGGACCTGTTTTCCAAGTCATCCAGTTTATTCAACAACAAAGTATTCTGTATCAACAAAAAATCAGTATTATTTTTTCCTTCATTTAGCCTTACATCTATGTCATTGAGTGATAGTTCAATACCCACAATCTGGGTTTTCTGCAGCTGTAAACCCTCAAAAATCTGTTCTATCTGTTTTGAACACTTCTCCTTAAGATTATCCAATTTAGTGTCCATTCTATCTAGTTTCAGTGACAACTCCTATATATTACCTAGGAGAGACAAACTCTTTTCTGAACAAGGAATCCTGAGATTTAGCCTTAGAGAAACTTATCTTTCAGTCAGTCTGATGAGTAGAAATAATCAAGTAATTGTTTAACAGGAAAATTTCAGAAAAGGAATACATTTTTTGATACAATCCTACGTGACACTTAGAAGTATCAGAATCTGTACAATTTACTCAATTAGGATTGCTTGGAAATAAAAATTCCTGTCAGAAATCTTTAAAGTGGCAGAGCTCAATAAAACTGCTGCAAACCAGAGCTCATCTTGACCACTTCCCCCTCTTTAAGGAAGTGTCTTGTAATGACTGGGTTGATAGTATAAGCAAGTGAGAGTGGACATGACATGCAGTGAAAAGTCTGCAAGGGGAGGGGATATAGCATGTGTAAGGGAGTGGATAGGGAGTGTGCAAGGGAGGGGTTACGGTTGGGGGATGTTCTTACCTGGGTACATGAATAGGAAAGTTCAATGGAAAGAGCTGCATATGGGAGGAATCCTTATTTCTGTGTGTGTGGAAGAGTAAGACAAGAGCAGAAGAGTGCAAGATGAGATGAAAAGAGGGGATGACATTACAAAAGAGATGACCCCCTCAAAGTTTTTTGGGGGGCACAAGTAGATGAGTCTGAAAAGGTTAAGAGGTAGGGTAATGGGTAGTAACATGTTTGGATGTCACAGATTACGAAAAAGAAAATGGTGACGCCTGGGGGATATGTCTGTCTGTGTAGCTATATTCTGTGCCCCTTTAAGTTTCACTTATGATTTAAGCAAAAATGGGAGAGGATAAAATGCAATAAAGGTGTGAGATTGTGAGTTGGCTGGGGAACTGAGGGTGAAAGGGGAGCAAAGCAGGCTGAGGCACATATCTGTGTATGAGTCAATCAGTTTGCAAATGTACAGAAGACACTGAACCAACAGGAGAGCAAAAAGCCTTCCAAACTTGGTATAAAAATCATCCCCTCTTTTCATCCCTAATCCTGGCCCAACCAATGCCTCTACAGTAAATATTCACTGCACCACACCCTCAAACCTTCCAACCCAGACCAAACTCTCCAACTCTTTACTAATAGGACATCTCAATATCCGCAGTATCAACAACAAAATTGCCCATCTCCATGCCCTCCTTGATATTCACGCTTTGACATCTTCTGCCTTACAGAAACTTGGTTAAAACCTGGAACTAAGGATAACTAAATTATCCCCCCAGACTATAACATATTAAGACAAGACCACTTAAAATGTAAGGGTGGGGGAGTAGCACTCCTTTATAAAAATGGCCCACAGATCTCCTCTATAATGTATAACCCACCTCTGGACAGTAAGGCTGAAGTCCTCATCTCCAGACTTCAAATCAACCCTAACAAATCCCTTTACATCATCTGTATCTACCTACCCCCCAGCAATAACAACATTATAATAGAAGATATTCTTAGCTAGGTGTCCTCAACTTACCCACAAGAAACAATAATACTAGGTGACTTTAACACTGACTGGAAAACTGTCAATACTAATAATCCTTCCTCACATATTAATCTTTATGGCTTTATTTAAACTATCACCTCAACTACCAGAATTAACAAACCAACCAAAAAAGAGAGCACCTTAGACTGGATATTTATTAATAAACATCCACATACTTACAATGTAGGAACTTTGCCAGATGATCTAAGTGATCATACTCTAACTTACATTATAAGACAAAAGAATGACATTTCTAACACCCCTAATTATAGGATCTCATGAACCAAGAAACACTTTAACCCTGTACTATTCCAAAATTAACTCAATGCCTGTGACTGGAAACCTCTAAAAATTCTTCCATTAGATGAGGCTGATAAATATTTTAACTCTAATTTACTAGCAATCCTCAATGACCACGCACCTAAACGATCTATTAGAATGAAATCCAAACCAGCCCCCTGGCTTTCAAAAGTAACCAGACAGAAAATTCTACTTAGAAACAAATCATGGGCTAAGTGGAGAGCTAACAGAACTTCTCTTGAACAACAAACTTTCAGACAGCTAACAAATATAACAAAAAAAGCTATACTCACTGACAAAAAGAACTACTATTGTAAACCACAGCAAACACACCAAAAGAATCCACAGAAATTTTAGACTAGTTTAAATAGACTCCTTCACCCTGACCACTCTAGCACACCATCCCCTCAAGATGCTAATCATAATACCCCACATCAAATGGCCAACAACTTCAACACCTACTTCACAGAGACCATACAATCTCTAGCCAGTCAGCTTTCCACTGACAACACAAGGCTCCCAACCTCTTTACCTGGATCTTTACCAATATTCCAATTTCAACCTATCTCAACCACTCTCATCTACAAAATCTTACTAAAACGTAAGCCTTGTACTCCTTGAGCTGATCAGTTACCTTCTGAATATTTGCAAAAAGCAGCCAAAGTCGTTGCCTTTCCCATATCCATCCTAATTAACAGAACCATTAATGAGGGAATCATCCCAGACATCTGGAAAATCTCCCACATCATCCCCCTACATAAAGGTTGTAAATCTAATGATTATTCTAACTACAGGCCAATAGCTCTACTATCACCCTTAGCAAAAGTCATGGAAAAATGCATTCACCAGCAGCTATTAAGACCACTTAACTAAACACAACATACTGGCTAAGTGCCAGTATGGCTTTAGGCCATTTCATAGTACTACCACCGCTCTCCTATCTTTCACCGACTCCATTAATAAGAACCGTAATAACAACATCCTCTCTTCTGCTCTCTTCATCGACCTTTCAAAGGCTTTTGCTATGGTAAACCACCCCCTGCTTATGAATACTCTTAAATCTCTTTCTCTGGATACCCTAGCTATACGATGGTTTAAGTCCTACCTCAACAATAGGCAACAGGCAGTTCTCTGGGAAAATAAACTATCATCCCACCTGCCAGTCACCCTTGGAGTCCCTCAGGGCTCCATTTAGGACCTCTTCTTTTTTCATTATTCATCAATGACCTTCATGTAGCAATCCTTGAAGCCACCTGTATACATTATGCCGATAATTCCATGCTTATATGTTCTGCCAACTCCATTTCTGAACTACATTCACTAACTCAAAAAGTATTAAACTCAGTAGAAGTTTGGTTCTTGAAATGCTGCCTTCTTTTGAATGCCAAAAAAACTAAGTTCCTACTCTTTACACCTACCAGTAGGTCCTCTCCTATAGACTTCTCTATCAAATCCAACAATGGCACCCTTATCTTCCCCGACTGTACCATCAAACTATTAGGAGTCACAATTGACAACAACCTTAACTTTGATAGCCATATAAATAACACCATACAAACAGTAAACAGAAAAATGGACTCCTTATATAGAATCAAACTCTTTTTAACTCTAACGGCTAGAACAACTATTGCCCACTCTCATTTAATCTCAACTCTTCTTTACGCCTCACCTATTTACACTAATCCAAAAAAAAATAATCTTCTCAAACTAGCAAGCTCCTACAATAATATTGCCATATTTGCCACTGGTAATGCATTTTGAACTCGCCACTGTCGGAATCTAAAGCAACTAGATTGGCTTGAACGTCATAACATTCTGATTTTTTCCCAACTTACCATTGCCCATAAGATCTTTTACCAACCAAATAATACTCCTATACTTGCTAACCTCATTACCCCTTATAATAATCTTAATTCCCTACGCTCTTCTAGCAAACTGCTTGCTAGCATAAGCAAGTCCAATAATTTGGCAGGTGGCACCCTGTTCTCCAATACTGCTGGAAAAAACTGGAACTTTCTACCAGTAGATCTAACTCTACTACCTTCTCTGTCACTCTTTAAACAATAACTCAAAAGACACCTAAAAACTCACTGGTTATGTCCCTCTAGTAACCCGGACTAATCTTCAACCATTCCCTACTTCTATCTTCACACTGCCTCTGGATACAAAATCGTACTCTGCGTACCCCTCGGTATGCAGTAACTGTTACTAGTAAGATTAATATAACTTCCAGTACTTATTTAATCTATCAATGAACTGTAAAGTACCTCATATACCATGTTGTAAGATGACTTATATTTTCCTATATACTCATCCTTCTTAGCATTGTACTTCTTCTAGACTCCTTTTTTGTATTCTAATCTCCTCCTACTTCATTTGTTATACATCTGTATATGATATTTTGTGCTATGTTTGGAGCTTCTTTCTCCGGGCCTCTACTGAAACTGGAAATATATCCAGTTAGACTAGCCCGGTTAACAAATGTAAAAGTAAAATAAAATAAATACAATTTTGAAATTGCTATACAGTGGATGCAACTATCAGCAAACTATGTCAAAACCACAAGAGATGAGAATGATTTATAAATATTACATTTTAGACATTGCTTGCTGTGAACTATTAAAAAGGTTAGAGAAAGCAAAAAAGGGAGGAAAAGTTAGGCAGAAACCTACATACTCCACCTAAAGAATGACTTAAAAATATCACCGTGAGGAATACAGTAAACATTTCAGATGTTGGGACCCACTACCAGCAAGTCCTGAAACATGGAGAATCAATGGCTGAAAAAAACAGACTTGCATATACCAAGTCCGAGATGGCCATTTCCTGAAATATTCCCTTTTCTCCAAGATATGGTGATCTCAGAGTTGGTATATGTAAGTTCAGGGAGAAAAAGAAGTTTCATGGAGAAAAGTACTGCTCAATATTTGCTCTTCTTCTGGGTTTTGATCCTTTTTTTGTCTGTCTCTTGGCACTCAGCATAATGAGTGCAGATATTTCAATATGGAGCCAAAAAATTCCAACTGACCAGACAACATTAGGATTCAGCTGTGTCAAAAAGATTACATTATATATTTTGCTAATGTAGTATTCCAGTTCTTCTTTTTGATGTTGTATAAATGTTCATATATCCTTTCTTTAAATTGTCTTTCAGTTTTACCCACATAAAATCCTTGACATTCCATACACATAACAACAAAATGAAATGGTTTGCACTGCAGTCAGTATAGCACGTATACTGTAAAGTGCATGTTTAGCAGGATGTACAAGTACACGATTTGTAAAATATACCCACAATAATTGCAGTCTTTACATGAAAAAGTACCTTTCTTCTTTGATTTTTCCAGATGATTAGACTTTGTTTATAGCATAATTGTAACCCAAGACTAAACTTATTCTTAACTTAAAGGCAAAGGATAGTTTAGCACCCGCAATCTGCTTGACATCATTATTTGTTATCAGAATTTGTCAATTCCTTTTTTCTTTTCACATATTAAATTGGTATTCCAAGTATATGTAAGAGGAACATTTAATTCAGAACTAATTATAATATTCATATCAAAATCGAGTGGGGTATTTCTCATACCAATATTAACTCTAAAAACAATACACTATATCAAAGACATGTTAGTATATTAACAAGTATGTTAAGACAATTGCACCATTGTGATTTGTCCATGTAAGTGAGCATGTACTGATGTAATGGCCCCTCTCTGGGCCAGTAATTAAGGAGCCTGAATCCTTACTACTAACACTGGAGAGAAGTTCACTTGAAACAAAAATAGATGCACACAATATTTCCAGATGCACCTCTCTGCATCAAGCACAATTTTCCTTAAGAGCACACAGGGAACACACTCAGTCCAGGGACTGGATTTCTCTGTCTCCTTCCAGGTCCCCAGTAAGATTCCCCACCGGCACAGCTATAGAGTTGAGTCCTCATCCAAATGTCTAAGCCAAGTAATCCAGTACCCTCTCTGTGAAACCAGCACTTCATGTCCCTGCTCCAAACAGCTGACACACACATTCTTCGATATTTGATTTTCACACATACACACCTGGGAAAAGCTGGCACAGATTTACTAGCTATGCCCCCTTCTGTCCAGACTATAAGGTAGTTACTACCGCCAGACATTCCAAAGCCAGCTACACTAAGGCACTTACAAGAGTACCCAATTATACTGACTGAAATTAATATTAATATGAATGGTAGTGTTTTGACCAATGCACTAATGTTTTCAGGAGTGGCCACAGAGTCACCAAATAGATATGAGTACTCTCAAAGGTTAAAAATATTCTCTAAAGGACCGGCCACAATGAAAAGTGTATGTATATTTAATAATAAATAATAAAGGAACATGAAAATACTAAATATCTATTTACAATAAACACCAGAGTTTCAATCACAGAAAACATTAAACTAACACAGATGAATAGATTCACACAGATACGGAAAAACAGTACTTAACTAATTTTACTATGTTTTCCCAAATGATCTAAAAATTACTATTCCCTGGTCACTTATTAGAGCAAGGCAAAATGAAGTAGGTGAGGGGCCCTTCTTTGCCAGGTTCCAAGAACAGACTGCTCTAAAACTTCAGTGTTATCTAGTATTAAACAAAACATAATTTCAGTGATGGATTATAGAATGACATCACATGCTCTAAACCAGAATCTCGCACATATGTGTTATCACACACACAGAACTTTGCTAAGATCTGCTGCAGCTTCTGGAAGTTATAAAACAATAAAACACTTACACGCTTCCTACAGAAGCTAATAAACCATTCTCTTGCACAGACATTTAGACTCTGTCTGCAGCCAGAACTGTAGGATACAATCTTTATGGCCTAAATTATATAATTTAATTTCTTGGAGTCTATATGTCCTCCCCGCGGTTGGATGGGCGTTCGAAAGACATGCGTAAATGGGCGTGCCTTCGTTGAAGGTTGAACGTCGAGCTGGCACCTTGGCATTCGTGAAAATCTACTGCCAATCATTAGCGAACAGGAGTTCCACTGTGGTGAACCCTAACTGGGAAAAGCCGAAAGACAACAACAACAACAACTATTTTTCAAAGTTAGGTGACATGAGATTAACCTCTTCTCTTGCAGTATCCATGGTTAAAGCTTATACATTTAATCAGTTACAATACAGTCAAGACCCACTGTTGGTACATTTTTAACACAAGCAGCTTTACAAATACATTTCTCAACGCAAGTTTCTGTACAAATCAGTTTGCTATATATATATATGACATATAATTCTTTACAAAATTCCAGCTAGCTATGCTGGCATATGTTACACATCCAATGCCCTACTTCTCCTGGCATAGCTGGCAATCCCTCATATTGTCACATCTCACCCCCCTTTTGAAGACGCAAGATAGTTTCTCAAGCTACCATGGAGAAACATTGCTTGAGAGGAATGAGACTGTCTGAGAATACATTAACCCATACCATGTATTGAGAACCCATCTGCATTGACATTGCTGACCCCACTACAGTGCTGCACTGTCATGTCATATGCCTGCAAACCTAGGCTCCACTTTTGTAACTTGCCATTTTGTTGGCTAGCTCAATATAGCCATAGATCCTGCTCAGAATCCTCCTGCCTCCTACTGTAAATACTTAGCACAAGGGCCTCCCTATCATGGTAAGGCTTCATCATGTTAACATTGTACAGTATAAGTCCCTGCCTGCTGCCTGGCATTTCTCACCTGTAGTTAACAACACTGACCATCCTTACTACTTTGAAGGGTACCTCCCACTCTGCCTGCAGCTTAGTGTGTCTAACAGGAATGAGAACCATAGCCTACTGCCCCACAGCATACTCTCAGGCTCAAGCATTCCTGTCATACCAGCCCTTTTTCTGCTGTTGGGCTTCTGTCAGTTTCTCCAGGGCCAAGCCCATGAGCTCCCTAAGCCTTGTCCTAAGGTTTAGGATGTATGCCAACACAGACTCCTTGTGGGATTAACAATCACCCTCCCACTCATCATAAATTAAATTTAAAGGCCCTTTCACCCTATGTCCATACATCAACTCAAACGGTGAAAAACCTGTGGATACTTGAGGTACCTCTATGTATGCAAAGATCAGATGGGGCAAATATTTGTCCTACTCTCTCTCTTAAACTGGTCTGCAAATGCCTATAACATGGTCTTTTCTGTAGAGTTTAACCTCTCCACAAGACAATTAGTCTGGGTGGTAGCGGGTGTTTTAGGTGCTTCACCCCACAGTGCTCTCACAGACAAGCCAGTAGGTCTGACATGAAATTGGCACCTCTGTCAGTCAGTATTTCTCTCAGGAAACCTACCTTGTTAAAAATCTCTAAAAAAAGCATTTGCCACCTTTACTGCCTCGATGAAGAACAGAGCCACTGCCTCAAAGTATCTAGTAGCATAATTTACTACCACCAAGAAATACTTCTTCCATGTGGAACTTGGGGTACTCAGAGGCCCTACAATACCCACACCTTCCTCTGAAATGGCTCCTTAATCATAGGCAAAGGCATGAAAGGATCCTTGACCTTGTCTCCTGCTTTGCCTACTTTTTGGCACCTCTCACATGTCCTGCAATACCCTGTTACATACCTTGCAAACCCATGCCAATAAACGTTCTGCATAATATGCCTCTTGGTAAGCTTTATGCCCATATAACCTGCAAAAGAAATGTCATGGGCTATAGCTAGAATTGCCAGATGGTAGGCTCTAGGCACTACCAACTGCTGTATTACCTCACCCTCTAGCCCTCCCTCAGGGGTCCACTCTCTATACTGTATCCCTTTGTTCCTGTATACAGACTCCCATTTTCCTTGAGAATCAGGTGCCTTCCTATCTACCTGCCGCAAGCCTTTTAGTGTAGGGTCCAAGAGCTGAGCCTATCTCAACTCTATTTTTGTGACCCTTCCCAGCTCCACTTCCACAGGAAGTCTGGTATCCTCTGAGAGTGGTGCCTCACTGTCAGCCTGGGTACTACCACTCACCTCTGCCCTTGCAGTCACTCTGTCCAAGGGAACATCAGTACCTACCAGCAGCTGCGGCTCACCTTCAGGCTCACTGCTACAGGGTAGCCACCTCACCAGCCCTGGCTTCAGGTGTGGGAGTCTGTCTCCAAGCCTGACTGCATGTAACTGCAAGCGCACAAGGTACTGCATTTTCAAAATCATTCCCTATCAAGACATCTGCAGGGATATCCTCAACCACACCTACTTGCTTGCTTCCTTTTCCACCCTCCCAGTCAAGGTGAACTCTGGCCAAAGGCATTTGGAATGGGGTTCCTCCTAAAGCTCTGACTGGAGCAGACTACCCAAGCAACTTCTTCTCCTCTTTAACCACTTCAGGCTTCACAATGGTTATGTCAAAGTCTGTGTCTCTCTTAGCTGTGGTCTGTTTTCCATCCACTAAGATCAGATATAAATTCTGGGGATAGTTTGGTACCCCTGTTGTCTCCAGAAAACTTACCACTGGCATACTGTTATTTCCACTCACTGGCTCCCCCATATTTTGTTCCTCACCTTGCCTCCATGGACATCTATAAGATACATGGCCGCACTGGTTACATTTAAAATGTTTAACCCTTGATCATGGCCTTGTACCTGAACTAGTGGCTTCCCCTGTTACTGGTGGGCTCTTTTGGGGTGGTTTAGGCTGCCCACCATGGGTTCCCTTATATCCATTTGCAGCACTGAGTATCTCCTTCCTGTGCAGTGATGTCGTGTTTGCTAACTACAGATTCCCTTTTTCCCCACATCATCTGCAGAGTTACACTCTCAGTCTGCCAACCAGATTTTCATGTCCTCAGGCAAAGTGCTAAGGGCTTGTTCCCTCACCAAAATGTCTGCCAGTCCTTCAAAAGTGGTGAAATGACACCCACTCACCCCCTATAAAATTAAGTGCTTAACTCAGCAATATAATCACTTTCGATTTCATCTGCCTTCTGTCTGTGTCTATCCAGTAGTTACAGCTTTACCATGGAGTAATTGGGTCAGGATCCATACCCAGAGCCCATGGTCAACATTACACTGTTTACATACTCTTTCAAATATATGAATACAACTATCAAGTGTCACCCTCTGTAAACTGTAGAAAACATTTACTGACATTTATTGCTTCAAGGATTCAGTTATTCCCTTCTCCATTACATCCATGACCCTGGAGAAGAGTCAGCATCTCCTCCTCATGTTGATGCTGCTTCTCATTTTCTTCAGCCTCCAAATGCTGCAGTCTCTCTGCTGATTCTAATTCCAAACAGTTGGCCTCCATTTCAAGTCTCTTTAAATCTAGATAGGCGTTTAAATCTTCTGATGAAAATGTGACCTGTCCTGTTTCTGAGGGCTGCAAATTCCCATCTCCAGACTGGTTATCCTCTTGGTTGATGGTCTGAGTTGTGACTAAGGCTGAAATCAATTCTTCTTTTTCAGGTTGGCATGCACTAGTCCTTTGGTTTCACACACCTTGGCCAACTGGTTCTTTATCAGCTTTCCATAATCCTCTGCTGATATCTTTGCCTGCTTTCTCTGACAAAACTAAACTAACAAAAAGTAAATAAAACTGTTGTGACAATGAAACTTTGAATGTTCACCTTGTGGCTGCTTGAGAGTACACACACCATCAGTGACAACTGCCTACAGGCTACAGAAGTTTAATTAATATCCCACCACTGCTCACCAATATGTGATGTCCCCTCTCTGGGCCAGTAATCAAGAAGCCTGAATCCTTACCACTGACATGGGAGAGGGATATTCACTTGGAACAAAAATAGATACACACAGTATTTCCAGATGCAGCTCTCTGCATCAAGCACAATTTCTCTTAGCAGCACACAAAAAAATGCAACAGATTTCCACCTAATAGGAGCCCTTGTTATGTTTGTTACTGAACAGTGACTATGTGCCTAATAAACCTAATTTGAGCTCCATTCAGTGCCTCATTTTTAACTATATTTCTATAAGGTGGTTCCTAAGCTCATTTTTATACCTGTGTTGGTGAAGATCGAGGCTTTTCTTGCCCTTGGAAGACCAACTATCCTTTAATGCTTAAGAGCACACAGGGAACACACCGAGTCCAGGTTCTGGATTTCTCTCTCTGTCTCCCACCATGTCCATTGTAAGACTCCCCACTGGCACAGCTATAGAGCTAAGCCCTCAGCTGAGTGTCCAAGCCAAGTCCTCCAGCACACTCTCTGTGAAACCAGTGCTTTGTGTCCCTGCTCCAAACAGCTGATGCATACACACACACACACACACACACACACACACACACACACACACACACACACACACACACACACACACACACACACACACACACACACACAGACACAAAAACACACACACACACCTGGGAAAAGCTGGCACAGATTTACTAGCTATGCCCCTTCTGCCCAGACTATAAAGTAGTTACTACCACCACACACTCCAAAGCCAGCTACTCTAAGGCTCTTACAAGGGTAATAAATTATACTGAACAAAATTAATATTAATATTAATACAATTGGTAGTGTTTTTACTAATGCAGAAAGGCTTTCAGGAATGTCCACAGAGTCACCAAATAGATATGAGGACTCTCAAAGTTTAAAATATTCTCTAAAGGACAAGCCACAATGAAAAGTTTAAACATATTTAATAATAAATAATAATAAAAAAAACATGAAAATACTAAACATCTACTTAAAATAAACACCAGAGTTTCAATAGCAGGAAATGTTAAAATAACGCAGATGAAAAGATTCACACCGATAGAGAAAAACAGTATTTAACTAATCTCACTATATTTTCCTGACTGATCTAAAGAATTACTGTTCTCTGGTCACTTACTAGAGCAAGGCAGGACGAAGTAGGTGAGGGGTCCTTCTTTGTCAGGATCCAAGAACAGACTGCTCTGAGACTTCAGTCTCAATTATTATTAAAAAAACATAATTTCAGTGATGGATTACTGAATGACATCACATACATCTGGTCATCTGACTTCTAGTTTCCATGCTACACCCCCCATTGCTAGAAAGTGAACCAGAATCTCACACAAATGTATCACCATACATACAGATACAGCTTTGCTAAGATCTATTGTAGCTTTTGGAAGTCATAAAATAATAAAACACTTTCAATCTTCCTACAGGAGCTAATAAGCCATTCTCTTGCACATAAAGTTTGTCTCTGACTGCAGTCAAAACTGTAAGATACAATCTTTATGACCTAAATTAAGTAATTTAATTTCTTACTATTTTTCAAAGTTAACTCTTCTCTTCCAGTATCATCTGTTAAAACTTATACATTTAATCAGTTACAATGCAGGCAGGACCCACTATTGGTATATTTTTTGCACAAGCAGCTTTACAAATACATTTTTCAACACAAGCATCTGTAGAAATCAGTTTGATATACAAATAACAAATAACTCTTTACAAAATTCCAGCTAGCTACTGTATTTCCCCCAAAAAAGACTGGGTCTTCTACCCTTTCCCCCGCTGAAATATGCATTAGGGCTTATCAGGGGATGCCTTATTTACCTCCCCCATACAACAATCTACATTTATTCACGTACAAAAAATTGACATTTATTCATGTACACAAATTGACACGTATCTG
Source organism: Protopterus annectens (assembly GCF_019279795.1). Taxonomy (NCBI): domain Eukaryota; kingdom Metazoa; phylum Chordata; order Ceratodontiformes; family Protopteridae; genus Protopterus; species Protopterus annectens. The sequence goes on along the minus strand of NC_056728.1, from coordinate 1,039,192,393 downwards.
GTACTTTTCTGTTATTTGGCAACAGTTCTAAGTAACTCATTAACAGTTGTATGAAAATTCTACATAAACAGCGCAACAAACATTTCAACTTTAGAATATCTATACCTTGGCTTGCACAATGCAATATTTCATGTTTAACAGAAAGTGAAGAAAAATCTCAATACATGTGTATTGGAGGAGGGGAATAAAATTGAAAGCAGAAGCAATCCATTCTGTTGCCCCGATAACATAAAAGTTATTCAAATACAGTCATGTCATCTTCTTCTGGAACATTGTCATAGGTCTTCAACCCCCGAATTCTGGCCTGAATGTCTTGCAACTCCATTTCCTGTAGAACCATTGGCCCCAATCTGTCATACCTAGCAAGAGAACTCTTCTTAAATGAACCATAATTATTCAAGTAGCCTGCTCATAGTGCATTGGAAACACAGCTGTCAGTGATTTTATCCCATGAATTTTTCACCCAAGTTACGACCTCTTGCAGCCTAGGCTTCACAAAGTTTCCATGCTGATTTCTCTCCATTCTATTTTCAATGTACTCATTAAGTTCCATGCACAAATGATCCTTGAATGGCTTGTTTATTGCAATATCAAGAGTCTGGGCAGTCATTCCTGCGGGAATCATTATTTAATCTATTCTTCTCCATGCAAGGAATTTCTTCATGTCTTCAGCGCGGTGAGTGCTGGCTGAATCCCAGCCTAGCAGACCTCTTTCGCCACCTTGCAAAACAAGTGGCAGCATTACATCAACCCGCTTCCTTATAACTGCTTGTGTGCACCAGGCTTTTTCGGTTTCAAGAATATAAATGCCTGAACCACGTTCAATCTTATCTTTCTTGCCCTTACTAATGATTAGAGGTGGGGATTTCTTTCCATCTAGATGAACTGCCAAAATACAGGTAAGACGCTCAGTCTGATAACCAGTGGAGGGAATGTAGATTGACAATGCACCTCTCTGATCAATTGTTGTTAGAGATCCCCTTCCTGTGCAGTGATGCCGTGCTTGCTAACTAGAGATTCCCTTTTTCCCCACATCATCTGCAGAGTTACACTCTCAGTCTGCCAACCAGATTTTCATGTCCTCAGGCAAAATCCTAAGGGCTTGTTCCCTCACCAAAATGTCTGCCAGTCCTTCAAAAGTGGTGACCTGACACCCACTCACCCCCTATAAAATTAAGTGCTTAACTCAGCAATATAATCACTTTCAATTCCATCTGCCTTCTGTCTGTGTCTATGCAGTAGTTACAGCTTTACCATGGAGTAATGGGGTCAGGATCCATACCCAGAGCCCTTGGTCAACATTACACTGTTTACATACTCTTTCAAATATATGAATACAACTATCAAAAGTGTAACCCTCTGTAAACTGTAGAAAACATTTACTGACATTTATTGCTTCTAGGATTCAGTTATTCCCTTCTCCATTACATCCATGACCCTGGTGAAGAGTCAGCATCTCCTCCTCATGTTGATGCTGCTTCTCATTTTCTTCAGCCTCCAAATGCTGCAGTCTCTCTGCTGATTCTAATTCCAAACAGTTGGCCTTCATTTCAAGTCTCTTTAAATCTAGATAGGTTTTTAAATCTTCTGATGAAAATGTGAACTGTCCTGTTTCTGAGGACTGCAAATTACCATCTCCAGACTGGTTATCCTCTTGCTTCATGGTCTGAGTTGTGACTAAGGCTGAAATCAATTCTTCATTTTTCAGGTTGGCATGCACTAGTCCTTTGGTTTCACACACCTTGGCCAATTGGTTCTTTATCAGCTTTCCATAATCCTCTGCTGATACCTTTGCCTACTTTCTCTGACAAAACTAAACTAACAAAAAGTAAATAAAAATGTTGTGATAATGAAACTTTGACTGTTCACCTTGTGGCTGCTTGAGAGTACACACACCATCAGTGACAACTGCCTACAGGCTACAGAAGTTTAATTAATATCCCACCACTGCTCACCAATATGTGATGCCCCATCTCTGGGCCAGTAATCAAGAAGCCTGAATCCTTACCACTGACATGGGAGAGGGGCGTTTACTTGGAACAAAAATAGATACACACAGTATTTCCAGATGCAGCTCTCTGCATCAAGCACAATTTCCCTTAGCAGCACAAAAAAAATGCAAAAGACTGCCACCTAATAGGAGCCCTTGTTATGTTTGTTACTGAACAGTGCCTGTGTGCCTAATAAAGCTATTCTGAGCTCCATTCAGTGCCTCATTTTTAACTATATTTCTATAAGGTGGTTCCTAAGCTCATTTTTATACCTATGTTGGTGAGGATCGAGGCTTTTCTTGCCCTTGGAAGACCAACTATCCTTTAATGCTTAAGAGCACACAGGGAACACACTGAGTCCAGGGTCTGGATTTCTCTCTCTGTCTCCCACCATGTCCCCAGTAAGACTTTCCACTGGCACAGCTATAGAGCTAAGCCCTCAGCAGAGTGTCCAAGCCAAGTCCTCCAGCACACTCTCTGTGAAACCAGTGCTTTGTGTCCCTCCTCCAAACAGCTGACACATACACACACACACACACACACACACACACACACACACACACACACACACACACACACACACACACATGCACACACACACACACACACACACACACACACACACACACACACATACACACACACACACACACACACACACACACACACACACACACACACACACCTGGGAAAGGCTGGCACAGATTTACTAGCTATGCCCCTTCTGCCCAGACTATAAAGTAGTTACTACCACCACACACTCCAAAACCAGCTACTCTAAGGTTCTTACAACGGTACTAAATTATACTGAATGAAATTAATATTAATATTAATACAATTGGTAGTGTTTTTACCAATGCAGAAAGGCTTTCAGGAATGGCAGCAGAGTTACCAAATAGATATGAGTACTCTCAAAGGTTAAAATATTCTCTAAAGGACCAGCCACAATGAAAAGTTTAAACATATTTAATAATAAATAATACAAAAACATGAAAATACTAAACATCTATTTTAAATAAATACCAGAGTTTCAATAGCAGGAACACAGATGAATAGATTCACACAGATACAGGAAAACAGTACCTAACTAATCTCATTATATTTTCCTGACTGATCTAAAGAATTACTATTCTCTGGTGACTTACTAGTGCAAGGCAAGACGAAGTAGGTGATGGGTCCTTCTTTGTCAGGATCCAAGAACAGACTGCTCTGAGACTTCAGTCTCATCTAGTATTAAAAAAACATAATTTCAGTGATGGATTACAGAATGACATCACATACATCTGTTCATCTGACTTCTAGTTCCCATGCTACCCCCCCATTACTAGAAAGTGAACCAGAATCTCACACAAATGTGTCACCATACATACAGATACAGCTTTGCTAAGATCTGTTGTAGCTTCTGGAAGTCATAAAATAATAAAACACTTTCACTCTTCCTACAGGAGCTAATAAGCCATTCTCTTGCACATACAGTTTGTCTCTCACTGCAGTCAAAACTGTAAGATACAATTTTATGACCTAAATTAAGTAATTTAATTTCTTACTATTTTTCAAAGTTAGCTGGACTGAGAGTAACCTCTTCTCTTCAAGTATCATCTGTTAAAACTTATACATTTAATCAGTTACAATGCAGTCAGGACCCACTATTGGTATATTTTTTGCGCAAGCAGCTTTACAAATGCATTTTTCAACACAAGCATCTGTAGAAATCAGTTTGATATACAAATGACAAATAACTCTTTACAAAATTCCAGCTAGCTACTGTATTTCCCCCCAAAAAGACCGAGTCTTATACTCTTTCCCCCGCTGAAATATGCATTAGGGCTTATCAGGGGATGCCTTATTTACCTCCCCCATACAATAATCTACATTTATTCATTTATTCATGTACAAAAAATTGGCATTTATTCATGTACACAAATTGACACTTATTTGGTACTTTTCTGTTATTTGGCAACAGTTCTAAGTAACTCATTAACAGTTGTGTGAAACTTCTACATAAACAGTGCAACAAACATTTCAACTTCAGAATACACCTTGTCTTTCACAGTGCAATATTTCATGCTTAACAGAAAGTGCAGAAAAATCTCAATACATGTGTATTGGAGGAAGGGAATAAAACTGAAAGCAGAAGCAATCCATTCTGTTGCCCCGATAACAGAAATGTTATTCAAATACAGTCATGTCATCTTCTTCTGGAACATTGTCATAGGTCTTCAACCCCCGAATTCTGGCCTGAATTTCTTGCGACTCCATTTCCTGTAGAACCATTGGCCCCAATCTGTCATGCCTAGCAAGAGAACTCTCCTTAAATGAACAATGATTGTCCAAGTAGCCTGCTCATAGTGAATTGGAAACACAGCTGTCAGTGATTTTATCCCATGAATTTTTCACCCAAGTTATGACCTCTTGCAGGCTAGGCTTCACAAAGTTTCCATGCTGATTTCTCTCCATTCTATTTTCAATGTACTCATTAAGTTCCATGCACAAATGATCCTTGAATGGCTTGTTTATTGCAATATCAAGAGTCTGGTGATAGGCAGTCATTCCTGCGGGAATCATTATTTGATCTATTCTTCTCCGTGCAAAGAATTTCTTCATGTCTTCAGCGCGGTGAGTGCTGGCTGAATCCCTGACTAGCAGACCTCTTTCACCGCCTTGCAAAACATGTGGCAGCATTATATCAACCCACTTCCTTATAACTGCTTGTGTGCACTAGGCTTTTTCGGTTTCAAGAATATAAATGCCTGAACCACGTTCAATCTTATCTTTCTTGCCCTTACTAATGATTAGAGGTGGGGTTTTCTTTCCATCTAGATGAATTGCCAAAATACAGGTAAGACGTGCAGTCTCGTAAACAGTGGAGGGAATGTAGATTGACGATGCACCTCTCTGATCAATTGTTGTTTGAGATCCTTGGCCCATAAACACTGCAGTTTTATCCATAGCAATCATGTTGAGAGCTGGTATTTAGAAAAGTCAATGCCATCAACAAAGAACTTGAATGCAAGTGCACATTTAATAACTTTAGCATCTTCCAGCTTGAACAGTGTCGTTGATCTTCTTAGAGACAGTTCATATCACTGAAGGAAGCCATCCAGCCAATGTTGTGATGCTTTGAATTCTTCTGGGGATATTTCTAACTCTGGTGCCATTGCAAGGGCAAATGTTTGAATATCAGCCCTGCGCACAACTAAAGCCTTTGCTCTCCTGTTAGAAATCCATTTACAGATGATGTCTTCCAGCTCAGGAAATAATGGTTGCTGACCTGATCCACACATGCACTTCTTAGCATTTCCCTTGTCGGCCTGTTGACTGAGGTTGTCGTACACTGCACACTATTTTCAGACCATTCGGAGATCTAACTTCTTTGCTTTGCAGAAAGCCATCAAATTCTTTCCCCGGGGGTCCTCCATGATTCCATTCTCATACTCGATGGAATAGCTCTTTCTTTTTGCACTCATCTTGTCTGAGGGGAGGGTTAATTGAAGACTTACAAGACCGGAGTGGCAACACAAAATGGCAATGGTTAAGAAGACATAACTACAGCCATTTGTTATCAAGTGTGCGTGCTTTACACGCATTGTCTGTACTTTGACCAAACAAAGTATACCTGCCAGTGTTTATGGGCCGAGGATCTCAACATTCAAGTGTGAGTGATGTTTAGGGTTACAGTAAGAATCGTGGAGGACTCCCAGGGAAAGAATCTTAAGACTTTCTGCAAAGAGAAGAAGTTGAGTGTCCGAATGGTCCAAAAATTGTGAGCAGAGTATGATAACCTCAGTCAATGGGTGTCAATAATATTATTTTATAATTCAACATGTCCATCATGTGTTGTTGACGATCTTAACTGGGACTTATTTTTGGGGTAGGGCTTATATCATGACCACCCTGAAAAACCATGCTAGGCCTTATTCTCTTGTTAGGTCTTATTTACGAAGAAATACGGTATGTTAGCATATATTACACATCCACTGCCCTACTTCTCCTGGCATAGCTGGCAATACTTCACATCATCACAACTGAGTTTATATTTAACCCCTAACTATTTGAGTTTATTTAGCAAGATATATATACAATTAGCAACTAGTGAATTTAAATACTATTTGAAACACTTAGTGGAAAAGTTACCAAGATTTTATTTATAATTTAAAACTGTATTGTATCATTTATTTATTGATTTATTTATTTTACATTTGTTGATTGGGATAGTCCGACTGGATATATGTCCATTTTCAGCGGAGGCCTGGGGAGATAAGCTCCAAGATAATAATACACATTGAACATTTACTAAATGCTAGTTTCAAGCAGATTACAGTCATAAGCAATACCATCATTTAGCACATATAGTACTAACTTATTATAAAACACTTTACAAAACATAACATTATTTTCAATATATACATAACATTACATTCAGGTTTAAGACACATTGAGCAGCAGTTATACAATTGACCCTTCCTGAAATGGAGTGGTAGAAAAAAGTTAGAAGTAGTTGAAGGTAAGGCACCTAAGTAATAGAGAGGTCACTAGTCGGGGTTAGTGCAAGGACATAACCAATGAGTTTTGAAGTATTTCTTGAGTTTGTTTTTGAATTGAGTTAGTGAGGGTTCTAGGGTCAAGTCAGCTGGAAGTATGTTCCATGTTTTTCCAACAGAGTTGGCAAACAGAGTATCCCCAGCTGAGTAGTTGGATTTGTATGTTTGAACTAGGAGTCTAGTGGATGATCACAGTGGCCAGGTGCTGGTGTAGGGGCTGATAATATTTTTTTAGTGCAGGTGTATTTTCTGTTTGATAAAGGACTTTATGTGCCACTATTAGCTGCTTGAACTGCAATAGGATAGGCAGTTCAAGCCATCCTACGCAATTTAGGTTGTGACAGTGGTGTGTCCGGTAGGCTGTGCCAGTAGCAAATCTGGCAATTTGGTTATAGCAGGATGATAGTTTATTAAGATCTGTTTATTATCTATCTCTGTATTATAACCATTTGTTATAAAAATGTAGAATGGCTTTCAATGTATTTTAGAAATAATAGCATGTGATTTGTAGATGAAATTATATTAAAGTAGGCACTGCAGAATTTGATTCCTGTCAAAGAGGGTTATGGAAAATATTAAAGAAAAGAGCTTTAACTAATAAAGTGAACAAATATGCTACTAAAGTGCACTTCAGTCATGTACTCTGGAGATTTTTATAGTTGACAAGGTTTTATAGATAATTACAAAGTAGATGGAAGCTAAATCTCATTGAACTTTAATGGCTTACACAAAGCTATTCAGAAATGAGGACTTTTTTAATGTAATAAATAGAAAAGTTATGTGAATGTAATAAAATGCCTTACTTACATTTAATGCAAAAATGTCCTATCAGTCAACTTTATGAAAATTATAAGATAAAATTAGGTCTAGCATGATATCACCATCCTGGGTCTGAGACTGTGGTGTGACTGGAACTTATGATATAGCTTGCAATTAATGAAAAAGCGCAATAAATGGTGTTAAGGATATCTTCCAATTGCATATACAGAATGCTACTTTCTTTGTTTGAATAAATATTATTAAATCCAGGATTTAATTTCAGAAGACTTGCAAGTAGTTTAGAAAGTACTGAAGTCAAATGTGAGCATTTTGCTTGTATTTGTAATTGAAATAACAATAAATTTAAGCAAGAAATTATTTTTACTTCCATTGTTCCTCAAGCAGTATTGCACATGATTCCAAGTTTTATCTAGATAATAGTTCCTTGTCCAGTTTAGAAATTTAATTCCTGAAATAACTGATTTGTTTTTATCTGACTTCATTTTATATGTGAAGCTTCAATGATGAGTGGCCCAATAAAGTGGAAAAGTGACTCATCTGATATTTTATAATGTGGTATTTTAAATTTTGTACTGAAAAGAAAGATGTGTGAATGACTCATCTTGGGTATTAATCTCTTCATCCAGTAAACAATCTGAGTTTATCCACCATTTCATCCACACTACTGAATTTTAATTTAAAATGCATCAAGGAATAGTCTTAAAAGACTCTAGATTTGGTATTATACAACAGAGAGAGAATATTGAGAACAATCTCATTATCATGAAAAAATAGTTCTTAACAAACTTTTATTAAAAAAGGAACGAAAGTAGCATGTCTACCTTCTGAGTGTATAGCCTGATAAGAATCAAAGAGAGCATGGGCCAGAATTATGTTATGTTTTAATAAACCTCCATCTCTATTCTGACGTGAAGCATAGTTTCTTGATTAACTAAGATGACACTTGGCACTCATACTCCAATCATAAACTGTAATGATTGCATGTTTAGTGAAATCAGTAAGATATATAAATGTTGAAGAGCCAAATCTTGATTAATCCTGACAAGGAGCATATACTGCTATCAGAGCCAAAGAATGTGATATAAACATACAACTACAAATCACAGGTATATGCCTTCACAAAGGATTACTCTGAACCTGATTAATTTATACAGAGAGACCTCCCTTCACCAGGATTACCACTATGCAACTGTTAAATGAAATGCTCAAGGCAAAAATGTTTTTTTTTTTTTAGTTTTGTTTTACCTCTTTTTGATTCCTTAAAGCCAATTATGAGCTGCCACCAGTTCCTCTTGTTCACTGGATCACCTGGATGTGCCTTAGCCTACACCAGGCGGTATCTCACCCACATGCAAGACTGGTGAGGAATCTGAGGAACCTAGAACAGAATCACGCTGCTACTGGGAGTATTTTTTTATTTTATTTTATTTATTTTTATTACTTTTTACCACCCCCTTTGCATGAACCCAGTACATCCCCGAGGATGGAACATGCAATTTGTATCTGGACTGGGTCCTCATTTCAGCAAGAGTCGAACATCAGAAGGACACTCTATCCATCCTCATTAGCTTCCTCTCACCTAATTTCCTGTCTCCATCAGGAAAACTGACTATACTAGTATGCCCTGTGGAAACATCTCTCCTTTCATTCCCTATAATGGGCACGCTCATCCTTCCCTGCCAGGACCTCAGTCACCTGAGCCACTAAGTGAACCCAAGTCACCTGAGCCATAGTCAGGAATGGATCCCTCTATACCACAGTGCTAATGGACCCATTTTTTATACTGCAAGCTGTACAGAACATGTGGATTAACTGAGGGAAACAAATAGTTTATATATTATGTAGCAGATGACAAAACACTGTTTTGAAAGCAATCAGAATTCCATAGAAAATCCATGAGGAAATTCTCAGTTGCATTGCAATCTCCAGACTGATATTAATTTGAATTGAATTATGCCAGCCCAACTCCCCATTTTCTGCATCTCTTCAGACACTTACTTAATGAAACAGCATAATTGTTGATGTACCAAAGATACAATATAAGCATTGTTAAACCATCATGGAGATGGGATATGTCTTCAATAAGGGTCACTATAAATTACTCGAACTTTTTAAAGTTCGAATGTCATATGGTCGACACCATATGATCGAACTTTAAAAAGTTTGAAGGTGAAAAGCAATGACTCTGTGTGGCACAGAATGGGAAAATTTCCCTTTTCTGCACTGAAGTGTGATCTTGGAGTTGGTATATCTAAGTAGCGGGGGTGTGGGGGGTGCAGCCCCCCACATGAGGGGTGCAGGGGGGCTTGACCCCTGCTCAGAGAGTTGAGGTAAGTTTTATTTTTAATTTTTATTATATTTTCGATGTTTCAAACTTCGCTCATATGTTGTCAAACATATGAGGTTCGAAGTTTTGAAACTTCAAATATGTAATATAGACCCTTCAATAATAATACTGCCTATAAACTTTCAAAAGGACCTAAGAACATCCCAATACTTGTTAGCTGATCAGACAAGCATAAACAAACTAATAACCCATAATATAGCAAACACAGATACCCTAACCTAAGCGTTTACAACATTATGCTTGTGGTCTGCAAGAGAAATCAAGAACATCCACAAATGTATTTATTTTATTTATTTAACATGTGTTTACTGGGGAAGTCTGACTGGGCTAGATTCCCATTTTCAGTGGAGGCCTGGAGAGAAAAGCTCCAATCTCAGGTTGTTCCACCCATTTAAACGTACTGTGAAAACTGCATACATAGGGCTAGGCATCACACGATACAATAATATTTCTTAAATAAATCCATCAACATTTTCCTCAACATGAATAAATTATAATGATGAGAATCCATAAATTGGTAGTGACAGTGGTGGATAAAGTCTCACTCTTCATGGGCTGATAACTTAGCTGAGTAGTAGTGTTGTGGTTTGCAGGCACTGTAGTTCAAGACCAGACTATAAATGAAGAAACCACAAGTTTCAAAAAGAGCCCAGGTACTTCAAGTATCATGAAACAATATAGACATTTTCCAAATAGCATCTCAGTAATTTAGTCACTTAGTAGTAGGAAATGATGGACTGATTAATGTCAAGCATGGATCTACAAAAACTCTTACATTTCATTTCATAAACAGAGCATTTTATTGCATCAAAGAAACCCCATAAGTTGATCTGTAATCATTTCAACTATGTACCCTAGTATTCTTACCCCGTCTATCCTTGACTCATTGACTATACAATGCCTCTTTTTTCTCTCCCCCCTCCAAGCTTTAACTTCTATCTACCTACTGATTAATGTGTCACACTTCTTACCTCAATTTTATTTTTCCTAACATCTATACTGTAACCCTGTTTACACGTGTTATAAGTCATATCTAATGTCTGCTTTTTACATATATTACACATAAACTTATTGCATGCTAAGTGTTTTAGACTTGGAGTTTAATATCATGTATAATGTCACCACAGTTTAAATACCTGTTTTATCTTTGCATAGTGTCACTTCAGAACAATTTAGTTGTTTCTGTTGGCATGTCTTAAAAACAATCTATAAAATGTATCTTTCTAAAAGATGTGTTTTTTCAGGTGTATCTCAAATGAACTGCAAACATGCGTTGAGGGTCTACAATCCACCATGTTTTTTATTAGTGTTCTTTTTGGGCATACTTTGAGCTGACAATGCCCTTACAGGATTTATATAAAATAGAATCTCAGGTTGGAATAACAAATGACAACTTGATTTGTAATTTGACCAGACTTGTTCAATTTCTAACAAAACAGATGAACAAGTGGACTGCACTTAAAGTGTGCATACCATCTCCTTATCTAAAAACAGGTCCATTCATTATTAATTATGGCAGTAACAACACTGATGAAAGACCACCTATCACTGTCTATACTACACATGAAGGTGATCAGGATCGTTTTCTAATTCTGACCAATGGTTATGGGAGGAATTTTGTTTTTCAGGAAAGGTGGACAATGATTGTGGGTTATTGGCAACACAACTGAAAAACTATTATCTAAACGCTGGTCTTTACAACTGGACATGTACTTTAGAACTAATTATGTCCTTCCTTACAGAATGCCTTAAGGTTACCAGAGTACTGAAGGGGCTACGGGTATGGAAATACCTAAACTGATTGGTCAAAGACTCAACACTACATTGTGATGTGATCAGTCTTTTTGATTAGGCCAGTATTTGACCTTATGGCATTAATTATTAAGTATAATGAAAGTCAATTGCATACAATAAACCAACAACAAACATTGCTTAACAACTCTGTTACCATCGAAGACTTGATCTTTGAAAACTGTAAGGAGACATTCATACCATGTTCAAGAGAGTTGATGACTATGTTAAAATAACTAAAACTCACAAAACTTGTAAATTTAAGCAAAACAAACATGCATATCAAGAGAAATTAATGTATCCAGACCCTAAAATTGTGAACAAGCCACTCAGGGAGGCATAAATAAACCTGGACACACAACATTGAAGGATTCCCTGCAGACAGTCTTGTTAGATACATGCTGATGATTATGGCTCGTATGCTTTTGGTTTTGTGACTGATGAAAGAGGCACTGCTATGAGCTCTCCAGTTTATGATGGCAAGGATTTTTAGCCACCAGTGGAAAGATAGCCCAAAATGAACAACAGAAGTCCCTCAAGGAGAGGCAGGGGAACAGGCTGTCATCAGGCCCAATGGAAGATACAGCAATGGTGGAAGTGTCCGCAGATACAGTACACACTACTAATGTCAATTTAAAATGTTCAGCTACACTGTAGCATGCATAACAGACATACACTGCCAATTGTCTGAGAAGAGTTTTGCATTTGTTCCCACCAGAAAATTTAACCTGGTTGAAACTTTTCTTGATTTAACCAAATCTGGTACTAATATTTAAGAACCAGGATAATGATTCTCAAAATGACTATTTATTTAAGGGAATTCCATACAACATGCCACTGAACCTGGTAATGTTCCTTTTGGAAAAACAGTGTGAAAAGAGTTTAAGGACATTACATGGTAACTCTTCCTACTTTTTGTTTAATAAGTTAACTAATTGTTTGCATCTTTTATTACAGGGTTAGCAATGTACAGGACATTACTGGTCGTGAAACCAGATAAGGGAGAAGGGGTTGTGTCAATGTCATATATTGACTATGTGAGCAAAATGTTTGACTTTTAAACAATGGTGAAGGATATGAAAACATTTCTTTGAATGAGATTCTCATGTATTTCCACAAGATTGATTTGTTTTTAAAAGATCTTTTTTGGAGCAAAGAATAGATAAGTGCTTATATACTTACTTAAAAGTTGATAAAACCAGGGTCTCTAATATCTTTGGAATCCCTAACGTCCACAAAAATGTATTTGACCCTCATTTAAGACCTACTGTATCAGCATGAGGTTCCAAAGTCAAACCCTTGGCAAAGTTTATTGACTGGAAATTAAAGGGGTATCGGGACAAATTTCCACACATTCTATGGGGCTTATGGCACTTCTTGAAAATCATCTAAAATGTCAAGTACTCCAGTAAAGTGTTTTTTGTTACTATGAACATAAGGGTTTTATTTTCAGTTATCCCTAATTGCACAGGTATATGTTGCTTTGAAGAACTTATCTTTGACATATTGCACTGTTCCAACTCAGATGTTTGTGTATTAAAAGACTCCTTTGTGTTTGTCTTAAACAATAATAACTTTTGAGGGAGAATTTTACCATCAAACACAAGCATCGCTTGTGGGCCTCTTATGCCACTGTATATGAAAACTTAGTACTACTTTATTGGGAACTTAAGTTATTCCCTTCCAGGTGTGCCTGCTACTGAGGCATTTACTTGAGATATTTGGGGTGATATTTTTATTTTGTGAAAGGTAAAATCTTCCTTTTTGGAGGAATTTATAACATTTTTGAACAATAGTTCCAATTTTATGAATTTTACTTTCAAAAGTTTTATTGACAGTATTAACTTTTTATATGTCACCATTTATAAAATGAATTACGTTATTTAAATGAAGGGGTTACCCAGGTGTGATTTTACAGAACAAAGAACAGTAAGTTTCCCATAGAAGAATGGACAGATTTGTACCTGTTTTAAAAGGCAGAAATGTTAAAGCATGCAACATTAAAGGTGACCCATTTAACCAAAACTTGATTCTTCCATATTCTAGTCGGATATCACACATTACGATTATTATTGACAGGCACTGGAGTACCCTTACCCATTCTGATAACATCAGGAATATAGTAGAGCCCCACCCTTGATACACTTTTAAAAGGGGTGTCAGCATCAAAACCAATTTAGAAAATAGTATTGCATTTAAAGGGACTCCTTCTGGTACAACTAACTGTAACTGTTGTAACCAATGTCTGTTTATCAATACAAACACAGAACTTTTACTGAGATTAAACTTATTTCAAGTCACCGTAAGGCCAATTGTAGTATAACAGCAGTAATCTTCTTGGTGATTTGTCCCACATCTGGAGGTTCTTATATTGAAAAGACAGATTTCACTCTTAAGGAATCTATCTATGAGCATGACTATACCATGAGAACTGGAAACACAAAACTGCTCTATTTAAGCAAGCTAATAATTGTCAAAGTTTCAATAGATTTTTATTTACTGTTTAGGATAAAATACAACTTGATCCACTTGTGGGTAATTGGGAGTCTCATTTAGAATAAAAGGAACTGTGGTGACAGATTAGACTGTAAACATATCTCTTTCCTAATTTAAATGACGCAGTTAACATCAGTAGTTTACTAAAAAAGATTGTATTTTACAGTATTATATGTCTTTAAAATGATTTAAAAATTACCAGTCATGTTAAACATTTTAGAAACTATTTTATGAATTTTGATTAAGTGAAATTATTTATTTGTGTATGTAATATTAAAACCATGTACTGTGTTGCGACTTGTTTTGGCAATCAGATGTTCTCAGTGGCAACTTTTACATGGATTCTGGAAAATTTAAATTTAATTTTAAAGAAGTCTGTTAACTTTCCAGATGAAAGTGTTAATTTTTTTAAAGACTGTGTGGACAACACTGTAAGCATTTCATGTTATTGTATCTCAAGTGTATTTGCTGGAACTTTTCTCCCCGGCCTCCACTGAAAATTAACTTTACCCAGTTATGCTTTCACAGTCAACAAAGGCAAATAAATAAATAAATAAAATGTTCCACAAATGAATATTAAATTATTGTAAAGTATGTTGCTGCACTACTCATGTATATTTGTTTAACAATTAATTTTAATTCTGGTTACACTCCTGGATCCAGATTCCAAAACAGTTGCTGCCAGTGTTAAGTCTGCCCTGATTCCAAAAGACTTGCTCTCAGTGTAAGTGACTTACTTAAGTGTAATACTTATCTATAGACAGGTTTACTACAGGGCCCAGATTCCAAAAGTCTCACTCTCATTCTTCTCTCATAATAAATGGTCACTTACATTGAGAGCAAGTCTTTTAGAATCAGGGCCCTGATATTAAAGTTGCATGTTTTTAAGTGTTTTAGTTTCACTAACTAGCTAGTTTTTTTTATTTATGACTACAGCCACAAAATTATTTCAAAAGAGGTATTAGCAATAATTTACATACACAAGCAAAACATTGTCAATAATTCAAACTATGATACTTCTTAAGAAAGGCAGCTTACACTATATATAACTACTTACATTATTGTTTCACTAATAAATCACTATATACATCTACCTATATTATTGTTTCACTAATAAATCATCAAGTGTGTTAATATACAATGAAGTGTGCTCCATCTTTGAAATATAGCTGACTACTTGTAGGGTTCTGTTGCTGCAATTAATATGGAAATGCAGTAACTTATCCATTAAATTAGATAGGGAGGTATTATAGGTTGGAGGCATTATGGGTTAGGTCTTTCACATTGCTGTGCTTAAATTTTCAACTAAAGTTACTCTTTGGTTGACATTTTCATATTTTGAAGTTTTCTTGTTGTCATGACAGGAGTTTTCAGCTTAAATATATATTTCATGGGACTGCGATTATCAACAATATTTTATGCAAAAAAAATACACTTTTGCTTCAAAAACATTATAACTTTACACTGTACATGATATGGAGGCTTTACCAATCTGTATTTGTTTTTATTTATGTTTGCTGGGGAAGTGTAGCAATACACTTTAAATAAATGTGACTTTCAACCAGCAAATAATAATTAGAAAGGAAACCCCTTTTTATTAGAGAGTTGTGTTCATTCATCCACCGTATTTATTATAAAACATTTATGGCACCACAGAGTGTCTCACATAGATGGGTAGAAAGTCACTTGTAAATATACAGTCACTTTAATATTTATAATACTTTACATATGATTAAATCATGGGCATGCCCATAGCATTACCAATCCAGGCTACATTCATCCGGTTATGCTTTGGTCTCCTCCTTCTACAGGTCCAGATGGGCTGCAGGGTGTGTACTGGTGCCAGGATCATGAAATAGAACCACAGGGGTAGAATAAAGCAAATCTAACTTCCCCATCTTGCTATTGCTTCATAAACAATATGTGTTACTTTGCCAAATAGGTATATTTCATATGGACAGTATATGTGTTTGGCACATAAACTCCATGTGTTTAGCTTCTGTAAACACACGAATGCATAAGGAATTAAAACACTTTCAGTTAATTAACTAAATGAATGACAACAGAAAAGCACCGAGACAGTCTTTTAAACTGATAATACATCACTGCTGACACATTTTAGATTACATCATTCTTCTCTAGTTCCCAGGCTAACAGAAACTCAGAGTTTAACATATTTTTGATCTTGCACCTGGTCAGGAAACTATAGCAATTAAAGACATTATGTAAGTAAAATCTAGCAATTAACTCTGGTCTAAAAACAGCAGAGGGAATCTGCTGGTCCAGACATCACGGATCCAAGTTTGATATCAAACAGTCATACAGTGCTTGACTTATCAGCTTTCTTCCAGCAGAGTGCATTGTTGTTACATGTTTTATGTTCAGCATTTAACACAATTTTCTTCCATTTAAGAGAACAAGCCTGTGGCTTATTTTAATATTTACAAATGACAGAATTATCTACAAAATTCTATCTAGCTAGGCTGGCAGCCTTCTAGTTTTCAAGTGACCCTTGAGAAACGTTGCTTGAGAGGGTTAGGTCTATCTGAGTATACTTTACCCCATTCCCTGTCTTGACAGCCCACTACAGTGCTGCACTGACATATCATATGCTTGCAACCCTAGGCTCCATTTTGCAACTTGGCATTTTGCTGGGTGGCTCGGTGTAACCATGTTAGGGGATTGTGCTCTGTAACTGCAGTGAATTGTCTTCCATACAGATAAGGCTGAAGCTTCTGTGGCGCCCACTCTATGGCTAGACATTCCTTTTCTACAGCTGCATAGCATTCCTCCCTGGGTTGGAAGCCTATGACTGAGATAAACCACTGGATGCTCTTCTCCCTCTGAGGAAATCCGGATAAGTACAGCCCCCACCCCATGGTTCAAAGCATCCACCTGCACAACAAATTCTTTACTATAATCTGGACTGGCTAATACAGGGGGTCCTTCCAAAGCTTCTTTAAGCTTCTGAAATGTCTGTTCACATGCTGGGATCCACACTACCTTATCTGGTCTGTTTTTCCTTGTCAGGTCTATGAGGAGAGCAGCTATGGTATTATAACTGGGGACAAACTTTCTGTGGTACCCTGCTGTCTCTAAGAATGCCCTCACCTGCGTTTTGGTAACAGGTGCAGGCCAAGCCTGAATGGCTTCCACTTTGGCAGCTTCTGGCCTGATCTTACCACTTCCCACTCTATGTCCCAGGTAGGAGACCTCTGCCATACCCACCTGACATTTATTTGCTCAGCTTAATGGTCAACCCTGCCCTTTGTAGACTGCCCAGCACCTGCTTGACATGTTGAAGCTGCTCTTGCCAGGAATGTCTGTAGATGACAATATCATCTAGGTAAGCAAGGGCAAACCCCCCCTGCTCCTGCTAGGATATGATCTACCAGCCGTTGTAAAATCACGGGGGCATTTTTCATCCCAAAAGGCATCTTTGTGAACTCATACAAGCCAAAAAGAGTCACAAAGGCTGACCTCTCTCTACCACTGGGAGTCAACAGCACCTGCCAGTAACCCTTGGTAAGATCAGCGGTGGTAAGATACTAAGCCCCACCCAGCTGCTCTAGGGCCTCATCTGTCCTAGGCATGGGGTAAGCATCTGACTCTGTGTGACTATTTAATTTCCTGTAGTCCACACAGAACCTGGTTCTGCCATCCTTCTTTGGCACCAGCACCAGTGGGGAGGCCCAAAGAATGTTGGACACTTGAATTACCCCTAGTTCCAACATCTCCTGTATCTCTTCTCTCAGAGTCTGACTCTCTCAGGCACCCTATAAGGGGCCTACCTAATAGGCCTTTGGGGTCCTGTATCCACCTGGTACTGCACCAGGTGGGTGCACCTTGGTTTCCCAGTGAACATGTCCCCAGTCTCCTGTAACACTGCTCAGATTTCTCGAACCTGGGTAGGAGATAGCTGCTGGGACATTGCTACCCCTTCCACTGAAGTGTCAGCCCGAGCCTCACTGAGGAGATCAGTCACCAGATCTCCCTCAGACACCTCCTGCAATCCACTGCAAATACTCAGCACAAGGGCCTCCCTATCATGGTAAGGTTTCATCATGTTAACATGGTACAATCTGTGCCCCTGCCTCCTGCCTAGCAGTTCCACCATGTAAGTAACATCACTTACCTTTCTTACCATCTTGTAGGGTCCCTCCCAAGCTACTTGCAGGTTGTTGTGTCTGGCAGGAATGAGAACCATTACCTGCTGCCCTACAGCATACTCTCTAACTTCAGCATTCCTGTCATACCATACCTTTTTCCGTTGTTGGGCTTCTGCCAGGTTCTCCTGGGTCAAGCCCATGAGTTCCCTGAGCCTTGTCCTGAGGTTTAGGATATATGCCACAACAAACTCCTTGTGAGATTTACACTCACCTTCCCACTCATCATGAATTAAATATAGAGGTCCCCTCACCCTATGCCCATACAGGAACTCAAAGGGTGAAAAATCTGTGGATTCCTGGGAACCTCTCTGTAAGCAAACAACAGATGGGGCAAATATTTGTCCCACTCCCTCTTAAACTGGTCTCCAAATGCCCATAGCATGGACTTGATTGCAGAGTTTAACCTCTCAGCAAGACCATTAGTCTGGGGATGGTAGTGGGTGGTCTTCAGGTGCCTCACCCCACAGTACCTCCACAGACAAACCAGCAGGTCTGACATGAAATTGGCACCTCTGTCAGTCAGTATTTCTTTTGAGAACCCTACCCTGCTGAAAATATCTAACAAAGCATTTGCCACCTTTTCTGCCTCAATGGAGGATAAAGCCACTGCCTCAGGGTATCTTGTAGCATAATCTACTACCGCTAGGATATACTTTTTTCCTGTGGAACTTGGGGTATTCAGAGGCCCCACAATATCCATGGCTACCCTCTGAAATGGCTTCTCAATCACAGGCAAATATATCAAAGGAGCTCTCACCTTGTCTCCTGCTTTGCCTACCTCTTAGCACTGCTAACAGGTCCTGCAGTACTCTGTTATATCTCTGGAAATTCCAAGCCAGTAGAAGTTCCGCATAATATGTCTCTGTACGTTTTATGCCCATATGACCTGCAAAGGGAATATCATTAGCTATGGCTAGAAGCACCAGATGGTAGGCTCTAGGCACTACCAACTGCTGTACCCTCTCACCTTCTAGCCTTCCCTCAGGGGTCCACTATCTATATAGTAACCCTTTGTCCTAGTATACAGATCCCCCCTTCCCTTGAGAATCAGGTACCTCACTAGCTACCTGCCTCAGGCCTTGCAATGTAGGGTCTGTGAGCTGAGCCTGTCTCAACTCTCTCTTTGTAACCTTTCCCAGCTCCCTTTCCACAGGAAGTATGGTATCCTCTGACAGCGGTGCCTCACTGTCAGCCTGAGTACTGCTACTCACCACTACCTTTGCAGTCACTCTGTCCAAGGGAACATCAGCACCCACAAGCAGCTGTTGCTCACCTTCAGTCTCACTGCTACAGAGTAGCTCCCTCCCTGAAGTAACCACCTCACCAGTCCTGGCTGCAAGTATGAGGTCTGTCTGGGTCTTCCCCAGGTTACCATACCCACATGCTTGTCTCTAAGCCTGACTGCATGTAACTGCATAAACACACGTTACTGCCTCAACAAAATCCTTCCCTATCAGGACATCTGCAGGATGGTAGTTCGGTACCCCTGTTGTCTCAAGACAACCTACTATTGGCATTTTGTCTTTCCCACTTACTGGCTCTCTCACCTTTTGTTCCCCACCTTGCCTCCATGGGCATCTGTATGCCACATGGCCTCACTGGTTGCATTCAAAACATTTAACCCTAGGTCCTGGATGTGTATCTGGACTAGTGGCTTCCCCTACTACTGGCAGATTCTGTTGGGGCAGTCTGGGCTGCCCACCATGGGTTCCTTTAGACCCATGAGCAGTACTGGGGGTCCCTTTCCTGTGCAGGGGATGCCCTGCTTGCTAGTTATAGGTCTCCCTTCTTCCCCAAGTCATCTGAAGTAGCACATTGTCTATCAGCTAACCAGATCCTCATGTCCTCAGGCAAAGTGCTAAGGGCTTGTTCCCTCACCAAAAGTCTGCCAGCCCTTCAAAACTGGTGACCTGACATCCACTCACCCACCTATAAAAATAAGTGCAGTTCAGCAACATATTCACACACACTTTCATCTGCCTTGCGTCTATGCTCACAAAACTTTTTCCTATAAGTTTCAGGTGTTAGCTTAAAAAATTCTAGTAGACAATTCTTAACAGCAGTATAATCAAACAATTCATGATGAGAAAGTTTAGACAACACAGTTACAGCTTTACCATGGAGTAAGGGGGTCAGGAACCATATCCAGAGCCTTTGGTCAACATCATACTGTTTACATACCATCTCAAACATATGAAAGAAACTATCAAAATTATCCCCCTCTGTAAACTGCAGAAGAAATTTACTGACTTTTTGTGATTCTGGGGTCCAGTTACTCCCTTCTCCATTACCTCCATGACTCCGATGAAGAGTCAGCATCTCCTCTTTGTGCTGCCTCTGCCTCTCCTTTTCATCAGCTTCCAGGCGTAACAGTTTCTCATTCTCCTCAGCCTGTAGACATCTCAGTCTCTCTGCTGCTTCTGTTTTGAAATGCCTGGCCTCCAACTCAGGCCTCTTTAGCTCCAGATAGATTTTTAATTATTATGCAGAAAGGTTGAGCTGTCCATTCTCTGAGTGTTGTACATCTCCACAGCCAGTCTGATCACCCCCCTGATTGCTGTTTTTTGATGCAGCTGTGACCAAAGCTGCAATCATGTCTGCCTTAGGTTTCCATGAACAAGTCCCTTAGCCTGGCACATCTCAGCCAACTGGCTCCTTGATAGATTGCCATACTTCTCTGCTGACATGCTTGCATGCTCTCCCTGACTAACTAAGCTAACAAAAGAAATAAAACAACTGTGATCTGAACTCTGAATATTCACTGTGTGGCTGATTTAGAGTACAAAAACACCTTCAGTGATCACTGTACACAAGTTACAGGAATTCACTATTCACACCATTACAAGTCAATTGCCAACCAATTAATACATGGTGTGGATATCCCACCACTGTCAAACTCCACGAACACAGTGAGGGGCGTCCACATTGGGAAGGATAACAAATACACACACAGTAAAGTACAATTTCCCTTAAGAACACACAGAGATCACAGTCAGTCTTGGGCTGGCGTCTCTCTTTATCTCCAGATCCCCAATCAGACTCCTCACTGGCACAGCTATAGAGTAGAGTCCTTAGCCAGGGTTCCAAGCTAAGTCTTCTCAGCACTCCCTGTGCCCAATCAGAGCTTCATGCCCCTGCCCAAGTAGCTGACACACACACACACACACACACACACACACACACACACACACACACACACACACACACACACACACACACACACACACTTTGAGATATGATTTATATACAACCACACAGACGCTCCTGAGGAAGGCTGGCACAGGTTCCCTAGCTGTGCCCCTTCTGTCCAGGCCATAAAGTAGTAATCCACTGTCACCAGAACCCCTATTTATCAGCTACCAATAAGTCCCTTCCCAAAGGGTGTCCAATTATTACTGTGCAATATTATTATCCAAATACTAAGTGCGACTGAGCAGCAAGACTATTGGAGTGGCTTTGTACAGTATCACTATATGGATCTACTTCAGTAGATTGAACATATTACAAGTTCGAACCACATATGGCCGAGCCCATATGTTCGAACTTGTAACAGTTTGAACACTGAAGTAAAAAAAGAAAAAAACAACAAAAAACAAAATTAAACATCTGTAGCAGGGGGACTATGCCCCCTGCATCCCCCACACCCCCTTACTTAAATATACCAACTCTGAGATCGCACTGCATTATGGAAAATGGAAATCTTCCCATTCTGCACTGTACGGAGATCTCCATTCAGTCTGATCGAACATTTACAAGTTTGAACATATGGTCTCAGCCATATGAGGTTCAAACTTGTTATATGTTTGATCTACTGAAGGGGACCCCACTATATACATGCAATGTACTCTAGAGCTTAAATTATCTCTACACAAAACAGTCACAGTTGAAAGGTTTAAAAATATTTAATAGTAAATAAAACTACAAGACAATACTTCTTACTACCCAGTGCTAGTCAAGAGTTCAGACATCACAGGAAAATGCTTAAAATGATACTGTAGAATAGTTCTGACATAAATATAGAAAACAGCTAGACTAAGCTTACTATTTTCGATCTTTTCATAAGAGCCATCACAGTTCTAAATAAACTTACATACAGAGCAAAAGCAGAGTACTGGTGAGTTGTTGTCATCTTTAGACAAAATCCAAAATGCCCTCTCTCTCTCTCTCTCTCTCTCTCTCTCTCTCTCTCTCACTCACTCTGAGACAGTCTTTTAAATTGATAATACATCACTGCTGACACATTTTAGATTACATCATTCTTTTCTAGTTCCCAGGCTAACAGAAACTCAGAGTTTAACATATCTTTGATTTTGCACATGGTCAGGAAACCACAGCAATTAATGACATAATATATGTAAAATCTAGCAATTAACTCTGGTCTCAAAACAACAGAAAGAATATGCTGGTCCAGACATCACGGATCCAAGTTTGAGATCAAACGGTCATTCAATGCATGTCTTATCAGCTTTCTTCCAGCAGAATGCAGTGTTGTTACACTTTTGACATTCAACATTTAACACAATTTTCTTCCATTTAAGAGAACAAGCCTTTGGCTTATTTTAATATTTACAAATGACAGAATTATCTACAAAATTATATCTAGCTAGGCTGGCAGCCTTCACAAGTACAATTAAAAGTAGGGGAAGAGCCAAGACAAGTCTGATGAAACTGATATCCCTAAATCCAGCCATTAATATGCTAGTAAACAGTGTTGTAAATAAATCTCCAAATTCCAATGATTTAATTCCTTTGTTCTTCCCTCCTCCAGTATTGCTAACAAAACATACTGCAAGCCACACAAATACAATATATCATAGCAGTTTATGATTTACTGTTGCCTTCACGATTCCTTAATGCCATTATAGCAAACAAGGTTAAAAAGTCATAACCATCCCTCAATCAGCATGATAGTTTTCTAGATAGAAAGTGTCTGTCATTTATGGTGCTTAGAATAAAGTAGAGGAATATTTCAACACAGAATGTATTTAACAGGAAAAAATTGTCAATGGTGGTTTTTTACCATGTAGGCATTGTGCCGTGCTGCTTACATGAAAGTAAGCAGGTTTTCGACTCAGTAAGCACTGCTGAATGGTGTGCACATGTACCAACATGGGAAGCTCCATGGCATGCAAATCACCTCATAAGCTCATGAATCTCATAAAAATGAGTCAGGTATAGCAATCCAGCAAGCAGATAGTCAGCTCTACAGACCCTGTGTCAGTGTCCATACTGTACATAGAAAAATTCCATGTCAGGAGTGTAGACAGACAAAACGGCTGTAAAAATGTAGATATATGGACATAAATGGCATACCGCATACAGATATGAGTGAAACTATACTCCTGTGTGTCTAAAAAATTAAAGGAAAAAAAGTTAAATTAATTTTATTTTTTTTAATAATCTGGGTATGTTTGCATAGCACTCCAGTGCACAAACATGCTTTGTAAAAAAAAAACATTTTGAAAAAACAAAATTAATATTATGTGACAGAAATGTATTACAGGACCTTGTGTGGAGTATTTACAATGGTGCATTGCTGCTACTGTTAATGTGGTAGGGCTAGGAAGCATGTAATTTCCAGGCTGTGAGCACGGATGCCTATGCAAATGAGGTGGAGTTACTGAATAGCACAAATGGGCTAATTGTGTCCGCATATCCCCTTTGTGTAGGTAGAGAACCATGTAGGTGTTTACAGAATAGATAGCTTCCATCAGGGGAGGATGAGTCCAATGACTTCTAAGGTTATTTCAGTTCAGCTGCACCAGTTTCAATGGTGCACCACTGTCCTGAGTGTGTCCTTTCATGGGGGTATGTGCACTAACTTCTAAGCTTTGTTTAGCTAAGGGGCACGTGTTTCCACGTGTTTGTGTGGCATGCCGCTATGCTGAGCATGGAAGTCTGGGGGTGTGTACGCTAAGTGCTAAGCTTTGTTTACCTATGGGGTGCACATTTGCATGGCACACCACAGAGCTGAGTGTATCTACACGCCAATGACATATTAATTAGTTTTGACCCCTGTTTAACTTAAACTATGTCCATTAAATTATGTTAATGATATGCTAGGCAGGTGGAATGCATGATAGGTAGACAATCACACAGTCAGCACCTACAGCTAGAGCACTATAAAGTATACATACACCCTACAATCTGATCTTTCCCCCATACTCTGCACCACTGGAGTACAGCCTTGGGAATTTTAACTGAGAGAATGCTAGGGGCTGCTGCAGGTCTGCTATATATGTATGTGCTAGATGCTAAAGTCAGTGCTGTTGCTGCTGACAACAGGCCTAGATAGAGAAGGAGAGGAGTGTGCAGACCCAGGGTAACCTTCCAGGAGCTACATAAGATGGAGATTATAGAGTGCTACAGGGTAGACCAGGGCATACTACAATAACTGACTGGGTTCTGCCGCCCTCAACTCAGACCCACAGCCAACAGAGGAGAACCCATCCCAATGGAAACAAAGGTACTCCACCAGTTCCTGGATGCCATGCTATCACATGCTAATGAGCACATTTCTTACCCCTCACCCTTGAGGCAAGGGCCAGCAATATGCAACACTTCTACCATGTAGCACACTTCCCTGAGGTACTGGGTGCTATAGATTGCACTCATGCACACATCAAGTCACCACGCAGTGAGGGGGGTAAAATCTAGATCAACCACAAGGGTTACCACTTTATCAACTGCCAGGTCATCTGCAATGCCCAGGTGATTATCATGAATGTGTGTGCTGGCAGCTGTTAGTTATCATGACTCCCATATCTGGCATGCATCAAAGCTGTACCACATGTTTGCCAGGGTGACATCCCACATGGCCATTTACTGGGTGATGCTAGCTATGCACTGGAAACTTGGAAGATGACACCCATCAGAAATACACACACACACACACACACACACACACACACACACACACACACACAGAAGAATGCCATACTGAGGCACACACACAAACTAGGAGCATCATAGAGCATGTATTTGAGCTTCTGGTCACAGTTTCAGTGCCTCAATATATCTGGTGGAGCCTTGCAGTATTTTCCAGCCACATGTGCACATATGGTCACAGTATGTGCCTTGCTACACAATATGATCCTGTGGAAACAGCTGCAGCAAGATCAGCAAAGGAAAGAGATACACAGCTGCCCAACACTGCCTAGCTACAGTTACAGGAGGACTCGGAGGAGGAACCCCCTGATGATGTCCCTGTAAGCAGATGTAGGTGTGCCCAGTACGACCTGGCTTTGGCTAAGAGACCATGCATAGCACATTCACTGACAACCTAGGGCCCTAGGAACTGACACCTTACTCCTACTCACATACATATAGTAAAATTGTTGATGCCAGGCAACCCACACAATCTGTACTTATCCTTGTATTGGCTGTGTACTGCTTGCAACACACAGAGTCAGCCCTGAACTACAGTTCTGTCAAGTGCTGCATTCACAAGGTAAGTCTCTAACCTACACACTACTTGTAAGGATTACTATAATATGGTATCATATGTATGGATCTGCTGCATTTATACAAGGAAATATAGTGGGTTATGTGGACAGAAGTAACATCCACATGGGACTACAGATACCCAGTCCAACAGTATGTATTCCCTAATAATCATTAGGCCTCATAGTTGGAATATTCACTACATCAGTCAAGGGAGATGTTAAACAGTGGGGTCACATGATATCTGGACTACTGTCTATCCTAGCAGGTCATGTGCTGTTGTTCCCCCACCCCCCCCAATACAGCAGTGCTCCCATATAACTGCTTTAACAGTAAGTCAGCAATGGTATATCAGCAGACTAGGCAATCTCATGGCTATAACACAGAACTTGATCACACACTGTATGTCACACATAATGCAGGAATAACAACATACATAGTTATGCTGTTGATTGTGTGATGGCTAACTCCTCTCTTTATGGCAGCCTGTGTGGCTCATTGGACTAGGGAAGTTAGCATGGGTGATGGTGTTGATGGTTTTAATCTGGAAACAGTCAAATCTTTTACAAGTGAGGTATTATTATGTTGGTGTTTTCAAAAACTGTCAGTCTGTGTGTGGTGCAAGATTATGAACCTCAATCACATATTAAGTACAGAAGACAGCTGGGAGATCCCATGGATATTTTGAGTGAAGTGCAGTACTGCAGAAACAGGGACAGATGTCATTGTCTGTAACACACAAAATCCCAGACTGGAGTACAGGTAGGTGTGGCCTGGAGACACTTTATAAGTACTAACAGTCCTATTGGGCATGCTAATAGACTTAGTTAAAATGAATGCAATTCTGTTACACCTTCATAAAAATGACCTGTTATGTATAGATATGTCTATATATACAGACATATACATATACATATCCATTTGTCACTATCTCTCGCTCACATACATAGTATATCTATCTCTATGTAGTGTCAATTAGATATATATATATATATATATATATATATATATATATATATATATATATATATATATATATATATATATCTGGGAACACTTCACATAATTGAATTACTGAAATCTCGAATTTCATATGGTCGAGACCATATGATCGAGATTTCAGTAAATCGAATATGTGTAGCATTTAAAAATAAGAGTTTACTTACCTTAATACATTGCGTGCACACAGAGGCAAGGATTCTTGTAAGCTCCGTGTGTACGTAATGTTTTATTTTTTTTGCGGTGTTGACAGGAAATGAGAAATCTCCCATTTTGCACTTCCGCATACAACGCAAGACGGGAGATTTCCCATTTCCCCACTGTAGCGCGATCTTGGAGTTGGTATATTTAAGTAGGGGGGATGTTTGTCGAAGTTTGTCTTTTTTTTTTTTGGTTTTGCTTCAGAATTTCAAGTTTATGAAACTCGTTCTTTTGGTTTCGGTTATTTGCAGTTCAAGATTTTGTAAATTCGAGCTTCTGAAGTGAATCCATATATATATATATATATATATATATATATATATATATATATATATATATATATTAAAATGATACATAGACACTCCCCATATATCTACATAACACATATACATATACTCACACACAGCTACATTCATATATACATCCCTGTTATATGCATAAATATGTGTGTGGATGTCTGTATTGTCCTACATACCGTAATAATGGTGAATAAATCTACACTATCATACATCCATGCTGTTGCTCAAAAGAGCCAAATTAAGGGCACAACAGTACATAATCCACTTACCTACAGACACCTGTGCCTGCTGGATGTCACCATGTAGACAGAAACAGGTGAGCAGGTGATGTAATGCATATCATTGACAATGCACACATGGACAGGTAGATTGTTCCTGCACACATGTTTGCCTATCTAACTGCAAACAGCCACATATGACCATACTGGTAACTGTACACATATAGCTAGGATAATAACAGTTATCTCACTGCTAGGATACTAGATGCAGTTAACAGTACAAAGCAATATCACTCTGCAGGCCACAGATGCTGTTCAACACAAGCCTAGTTTGGGTAATTCTCAAGTACTGTGCCTGCAATCACATATACGACAGACTTAACCTGTGGCACATGTGATAAGTACTTTGATCTATAGTGTGTAAGACTAGACAGGTAGGGATTCTAATCTCACTCCAGGCTACTTGGTGCGCTTGCATGTGTGTGTGAGTGTATCTGCCTGCAAAACAACTGCCAAGCCCTCATGGGCTATCCACCTGCAATGGTTATGCACTTTTTGGCCCTGTAAATGGCTGCTGGCTTCCAAACTGCCCTATTCTACAAGGCCTGGTGATGTCATCCACCTTAAGACTACCAGCTGACAGTGTAGTATTAGACTTAAGCTGTGACAAGTGCAATAAGTACTGTGAGCTATAGTGTGTAAGACTAGATTGGTAGGGGTTCTGATCGCATTCCAGGCTACTGTGTGTGTGTGTATGTGTGTGTGTGTGTGTGTGTGTGCGTGCGTGTGCGTGTGTGTTTGTTTGTGTATGTCATTATGGCATAAATATAATCACCTTGGTAATTTAGAAATAGGTAGGGTTTTGCACTCTTTTATTAATAGCGTGTGATGTGCCCCCCAAAGGACTGACCACAACAAGGCCTGCTGATGTCATCAAGCATAATATGTCCTGAACTGATAGTACTAGCAGACATGAGATGTGTTGCATGCATCATGTACTGTGATCTGTACTCTTTACCATTACATAGGTAAGTGTTCTCATCTGCATACAGCCAATGTGCACTACATGTGTGTGCCTTGGCATGTCCTGTACACAGTGAATGGAAGTGGTGCTAGCCTCAATGTAGCCATGTTTGTGTGTGATCCTGTTAAAGCATTTTGCATCATGTTATGGAACCACAGGATGGGTGAACTTCATTAGCATAATGGCCATACAGCCCTCACAATCATAGACATCTTTATACTAGTAGTTAGAGGATCAGCACATATTGTCCCATTCCAGGCAGACACTCTGTGCTGAGATAATGATCACCCAGCCAATCACACAGATGGCATGTGCTGAGGTGCACTGAGGTGCTCTGTGTGCCATTAGGCAGGGTTCTGTTTCACGGGTGTGTTTAAGTCTGCTAGACAAATCTCTCCCACAAGTATGTAGTACTAATGTCACATACAAGGTTAATGTCCCTACAGTGAGTTATCCATCTACTATGCCTCCTACAAATAGACAGCATATGCAAACAGTGCCACACATTGCCCTGTATGCAAGGCACAGATCACCTCTGAGTAGTCTATATGCCACACGCAACAATGACACTCATTGCAGATGATCCCTATTGAACACATACTGAAGATTTGAAGTGTCCCTGTGAGGGACCATACTGCTGTGTGCAGTTGCCAGTACTGCTTGGAAAGGTACATCACCAAATGGCCAATGCATTCAGATATTGGCATGCTGAGGGAAGAGTACTTGGAGGTTATGGCAGTGTCACTTATAGGTGACTGTGGCCTCAGCTATGCCAAATGATTCCCACCATATCACTGTAGAGACATGGTGATCTGAGGTACATTAGGTGTACACCTGTGTGGCCAGATCTGTGTCCCCAGTTCATTCACCTCTGAGTATGTACATCACATGTTGCGACTGGTGTGCCACTTACCAGGTACATAGGTCTTACTGATGGAAATGGTACTACATATATATTAGCATGGAGTTTATGGCCACTAGTATGTCAACAGGTATGTGTTCACAATACCCTCTTGCAGGATAGTGACATATCACAGAGACTCTATGAGTGCTCACAATTTTCAGGCATCAGCCAACATTGTTAGCCACAGTCAGACAGTAGTCACATGTATTGTGGTTGAATGGATTCCAAGCAGTAGAGGACCCAAGACTGTGCCCTGTTGAGTACTGCTGCTTACAGATCAGCTATTGGAGGCAGATGTCCCTATGTTACCTATGTGTGCCACCAATGGGCCACTTAGTAATCCCTACAATGACAGTATTGTGGATGCCTAAGTGAGTGTTTTATAAATGTTGCCTGAGTGGGGGATATAGTCAGATGGCTTGGCTCAGTCTAAGGGGTTGTATGCCCTGATGTATCCTCACCCAGGTCCTTGGTGACTGCCTCAAAAATGTTCACCACATATAACAGTCATGCTCCCCCTGTCATACATCCAAACTGTGTACAGTCAGCTGTGTGTAGAACACATATATGTGTGCTGATCAGGTCCATGAAGATTGCCCCTACAGGCATACAGATGTGGATATTTAGACAAAGAGGTGTATAGTTATTTTGGTCAGTGGATGCACTACCTCTGTGCAAGGGTATAACAGCTGTCATTGTCCACTCAGTTGGTGTTCAGCCAGTAGTGTCAGTATGATTGCAAGCATTTTCCAATGGTGTTAGTAATCTTTGTCAGATCACATGTGGAATACAGTGTGGAATGTTAGCATGTACAATAGATGCTGTGTATCTTCCAATGAGAGGCCAGTTATGAGCTGCTCTGTAAATATGGAAGTTATGGGACAGGTAGTAGGAATGTCATGTGTCACATGTAGTAGAAACAAGGGAGTGTAGTTGATGCAGACAGAGTGGGAGTATAGGTTAGGTATGAGTATAGACTCATCATATGTGGCATCATGACATATGAGGTCACCAGCAATCTGGGCTTGTCCTTTGAGGTCACACATGTAACTACACTGTGTGTTGTGGTTCTGCTTTGTGTGGGTGGCTACTTTTGTCACTTACTGTGTCTACTCAGCATCACATTAACACAATGTGCTTCTTTTAGTTGAAGAGGTTGTGCCTCCATGTTGGGGGGCACCCTCACCCCAACTGTAATAGAGCACTGTCCACCTGTTATAGTACAGTCTGGTAATGGCAGGTGTCCATCAGTCAGGTTTGCTGAGCCAAGATGAGCCTGTGTCCCTCCTGTGACATACAACCAAGTTCATGCAGTTGTAATGCTGTTTATGACTGTATTTTCTGCAAGGGGTTATGTGATGGTAGTTCTAAGGAGACTGATCTGTGGCCAGATCTCACCTAGGAGGACCTCACATAGGGGCTGTACTGGTCAACCATACTGGAAAACATATGATGCAATACGTTGGTTCCCCATGTGGGGATGCCACGGCACTGCTGCAAGGCATGGCAGGTAAGGACCTGGACCATCCTTTTGGCAAGAGAGCTGCAGCATGACTAAGCAACACAGTGTGTACATATTACGCTTCCCTAACGTGTTTGTCTGTGCTCTGTACAAACACCTTGCATGACTCTCTTCTAGAAACATACTAGAAGTAACTGCAATACTAACTTGCACAGAGGACAATTAGCATGTTATGCCAAGTGGTGTCCCCAGATCTCTGAGTCATGTCACCTGAAATGCCATGATAGGAGTTAGCATGGATGCAAGCAATAACACTATCCTGCACCTACTGACATGGGACCAAACACTGTTGCTTTTGCTCAAGGCCAGATCATGCCTACTGACTGTAACCGGCAGAGCCCATTGACTGTTACACTATGCAATGGATGTCAGACATATGTCTCACTCCATCGACCATGGCCTGACAAGGTGTATGACAATATTAGGCCAGCAGGTCTTGCTGGAAACTGAGTGTTATGTCAGCTGGTGGATAGGCAAATGTCTGACAGTCATAGGTTCATAGGTTCATAGGCAGGTACTAGGCTATCCGCCCGAAGGCATTTATAAGCCTAGCCAGAATGTGTTGGCTTTCGCCGCCCCCTTAGATTAGTTCCCTGTGCCTCTGTCCAGCAGAGCCATTGAAATGATCCCAGGGGTAAACCTTCTGTTTCCCATCCACTCATCAAGGTTTCTCTTGAAGAGGGTTAGTGAAAAGCTCTGCCTAATGTAGACTGGAATCTTGTTCCAGAGCATGGGAAGTCTCTGGGACAGGAATCTATCCCTCCAGCAAGTCCTATTTATTGTTGTGGTGAGGTTTAGATTCCTGGAGCGTGTGGCTCGAGGGGATATGGTTTTCTTTAGGTGGAGCATGTCCATCAATTCTGGGTTGGACATGGCCTTGTATGTCAGGCAGAGATCACCTCTGAGTAGGCGGTATGCAACCGAGTACAGCTGGAGTTTCTTCAGTCGAGCTGCATAGAGCATCTGCTTGAGGCCAGTGATCCTCTTGGTGAGGTACTTCTGTGGTCTTTCCAGTTGTTGCAGGTAAGACACCTACATCCTAAATGGGGCATTGTACTCTATGATGGGTCTGATGAGTGATGCATAGACGGGCCCAATGACCTCTTTTGATCTGGATGCAAACCCTTTTGTGGTTAGGTGGGTCACATAGAAGGATCTTCTAACCACTTTGACAATGTGATTACCAAAGGAGAGGTTACAATCTAATTGGGTGCCCAGATCCCTTATTACTTCTTCCTTATTAAGGGAGCTACCACCTATGTGGTAGTTTGTGGGTACTTTGTTTTTTCCAACGGGGATGACTACGCACTTTTTGGCATTTAGCTTGAGGCCAGGGTTTTGACA
The DNA here is from genome assembly GCF_019279795.1 of Protopterus annectens. NCBI lineage: Eukaryota > Metazoa > Chordata > Ceratodontiformes > Protopteridae > Protopterus > Protopterus annectens. Next base: position 1,039,160,324 of record NC_056728.1, on the reverse strand, counting down.
CCAGGTATCCGTCTCAGTGAGACCCTTTTGGAGGATGTCTGTGTCAGCCGGAGAGTCAATTATAGCCCCTAATTTGCAGTCATCTGCAAACTTGGTCAGCCATAGTCCTCCTGTGCTTGCCTGTACCTCTGAGAAGTATATGCTGAACAGGAGGGTTCCTAGGACTGAGCCCTGGGGAATATCACTTGTAACCGGTTTAGATTCAGACCTAGCTCCCGCAACTCTTACCATGTGGGTTCTGTCTGTGAGCCAGTTGGCAACCCATCTCATGATATAGCAGTTTATGTTCAGGCTGTGAGCTTGTCTATAATACCTGAGTGGGGAATGGTGTTGAAGACCTTTGCAAGGCCTGGGTAGGCTGTGTGGACCACCTTTCCCTCGTCTATACCTTGGTAACTGTCTCAAAAAAGTCCACCAGGTTTAGGAGGCATGATCTGCCCTTAACAAAGCTGAACTGGGTAGGGTCCAGTGTTTGGAGGTTTCCAATGTCTCTATTAATGAGATCCATGATGATACATTCCATAGCTTTGCAGACCAAGCTAGTCAGATTTAATGGGCGATAGTTCCTGGGGTCCGTTGTGGCTCCACCTTTGTGGAGTGCAATAACCGTTGTTATGCGCCACTCTGTGGGCACATAGCCTGTGGAGAGGCTGAGTTTAAACAGTGTGTTTAGGTGAGGGGTTAGTTCATCTTTGAGCTCATGTAGGACACAGCCTGGGACACCGTCTGGTCCCATTGATGCTGTGTTTTAGGCTTTGGAGAGGGCTGTTTTAACCTGAGTGTCTGTGATTTCAGGGGCACTACATTCTTCTGGTATAGTTATGGGCCCTTTTGGGGGTGAGAGGGGGGGATTTTGCACTGAACCTGTCTGCCAGGATGTTGGCTATATTGGTTGGTTCAGTGTATTTTGTGGCATTCTGTACTAACTTTGAGCAGATCTGAGAATTGCCACTTAGATTCTTGACATAGCTAAAGAATGCCTTGTGGTTATCTTTGGAGTCCATGGCAATTTTTCTTTCAAAGCTAGCCTTGGATGATTTTATGAGGAAACGTAGTTTCTTGCTGATACTGATCAGGAATGTCTTCCCTTCTTGGGATTTTACTCTTTTCTGTACTAGTTTCCTCCTTCTATTATATAGCTTGTTTATGGCAGGGGTCCACCAGACTGGTTTCCTTTTCTTGGAGGAGTGAGTCTTGGTTTTGCTTGGAATAGCATGATCCATGCATTCTTGTAGGTGCCCGTAGAGTGCATTAGTAAAGGATTTTGCAGCTTGGACAGCGTTATCCTTTAGCATGGGGACTTTGAAACTTCCCACCTCGGTCTTAAGTAACGTGAAGTTTGCTTTTGAAATGTTTTTTTACGGTGGTTTCTTTGACTGGGGGTGATGCTGGAATGTGGGTATCCAGAGTGATTAGTTTATGTTCAGATCTAACCAGCGAGGGGTTGATCTCCGGTGTGAAACACCGGTCGCCCATGTTGGTGATGACCAGGTCCAATATGTTGTCACCTCTTGTAGGGGTGTTGACCAGCTGATCCAGGGCATTTGAGTTTATAAATTCTAGGAAATGTTGGGCAAGGGAGCTTGTAGTTCTCCCTGCTAATGTTTGGGTAATTGAAATCACCCAATATCAGGGTGTTTGGTAGGACCTTTATGTTTCCCAGTGTTTCCAGGAATGCGGAGTGGGGGTCCTGGGACATGGTGGGTGATCTGCAGCAAGCTATAATTTGAATAGCAGTTTTGCCCATTGTTAGTTGCATGTGGATGATTGCTGAAGCATCGTGCTGTGCCACTAACCTGAAGGGGTGGGTATCCTTGATGAATATGGATACTCCCCCACCTTTTGTATTTCGGTCTGGGTTTTGTGGCTGAAATGTATGGTATGAGTTGTAGCCTGGTAGTACTGGTGTGCTCTCTGGAGCCTTAAACCAGGTTTCTGTTACTGCACATATATCAATTTTCTCCACACTGAGGAGTGCCTCGAGTGCGTGCATTTTGAGGTTTAGATTTCTGGCATTGAGTAGCATTACCCTAAGTTTTTTGTTACTTGTGCTATTTATGGCAGTGGGTTTGTCTTTTGAGCCTTGCCTAAAAAAGACAATATGGGGTGGCAAGAGCCTTGGCCAGTATTCAAAAGCCTAAGGGTGACAGGTGCAAGCCATTTCTAGCGAAGCAGCGTGGCTTGTCAAGCATGTCATCCCAGGCTGACAGACACTGGATCCCCTTTGAATGACACCAGAAGCTTAGCCAATTGTTGAAATTGATAATTTTTTCTCTATACCATGGTATAATTCTTGGTGAGGGCATGATGCCACTCAGGGTCAGGGTCATACCGGCCTGGGCTACATGATCAGAGAGCTCCTCCATGTATCTTTTCATGTAGTCCAGAGAGGTACGGCTCAGTTCATTCACACCAACATAGACAATGACAGAGTCATATTTGTACTTTTTCTGGAGTGACCTGAGTGCTTGTGTTATGTGGCAGATCCTATCACCCGACAGGCAGCTAACAGTAACCTTATCCTTGTACAGCCTAGTGAGTTGGATGTCAGTGCGCCTGACTATAGTCACCTATTACTAGTGTGTTGGGTATGTTATTTTGCCTTAAGGGCTGTGATTGTGTGGCACACTGGTTTTGTGAAGTATGTGTTTCATGGTTTGTGTTGGGGGGGTGGAGGTTGCTTGGATGTCTGCTTTGGGGGTCTCTGTTGCTTCTGCAGATTTTTATTTAGAGCCTCCGAGTATGTTTGTGTGTATTTATGTGTGTTTTTTGCCAGTGCTGGCTTCATAGGTCTATGTGAGATTTGTGGTGTGATGCAAGTAATTCCTTTCTCCTCTTGACTACCTGTTCCAGTCTTAGGTTGAGAGAGCTTAGCCTCCATTTTGGCTGTATAATTGCATCTCTCACATGTATTAGTGTTTGGTGGAAGGAGGAGAGGGTTGTCTGTGTACATGAGGCAATTGTAACATTGCCTCAAAATGCCCAGATTCACCAGTTGGACTGGAGAGTACACCTAAAACTGCCCTTTGCACATGCCTGGATATGTACAGTGAACTGTTTATTGATTGGCTGGTAAGGTCGAATAGAGAGCCTTGTCCTTTTCTACAGTATAGGGGAGGTCTAGTGCTAAGGTTTATTAGTGCTTGCTATGAGTTTTGAGCAAGTGCCGGTATGAGAAGTGAATGGTTTGAGTTCTTAAGTTGAAAGTTTGTCTAGTTCCAAGGGAAAAATTGAAGAGTAGACTTTGTGGAGCCAGGAATAGTTATACCCTTGCTAACCGGCGCTGCCCGGTGCCCAAAACCGCGCAAATGCAGATTGGTAGGGGTTCAGATAGCATTCCAGGCTACTGTGTGTGTGTGTGTGTGTGTGTGTGTGTGTGTGTGTGTGTGTGTGTGTGTGTGTGTGTGTGCGTGTGTGTGTGTGTGTTTCTTTGTGTATGTCATTATGGCATAAATATAATCACCTTGGTAATTTAGAAATAGGTAGGGTTTTGCACTCTTTTATTAATAGCGTGTGATGTGTCCCCCAAAGGACTGACCACAACAAGGCCTGCTAATGTCATCAAGCATAATATGTCCTGAACTGATAGTACTAGCAGACATGAGATGTGTTGCATGCATCATGTACTGTGATCTGTACTCTTTACCATTACACAGGTAAGTGTTCTCATCTGCATACAGCCAACGTGCACTACATGTGTGTGCCTTGGCATGTCCTGTACACAGTGAATGGAAGTGGTGCTAGCCTCAATGTAGCCATGTTTGTGTGTGATCCTGTTAAAGCATTTTGCATCATGTTATGGAACCACAGGATGGGTGAACTTCATTAGCATAATGGCCATACAGCCCTCACAATCATAGACATCTTTATACTAGTAGTTAGAGGATCAGCACATATTGTCCCATTCCAGGCAGACACTCTGTGCTGAGATAATGATCACCCAGCCAATCACACAGATGGCATGTGCTGAGGTGCACTGAGGTGCTCTGTGTGCCATTAGGCAGGGTTCTGTTTCAGGGGTGTTTAAGTCTGCTAGACAAATCTCTCCCACAAGTATGTAGTACTAATGTCACATACAAGGTTAATGTCCCTACAGTGAGTTATCCATCTACTATGCCTCCTACAAATAGACAGCATATGCAAACAGTGCCACACATTGCCCTGTATGCAAGGCACAGATCACCTCTGAGTAGTCTATATGCCACACGCAACAATGACACTCATTGCAGATGATCCCTATTGAACACATACTGAAGACTTGAAGTGTCCCCGTGAGGGACCATACTGCTGTGTGCAATTGCCAGTACTGCTTGGAAAGGTACATCACCAAATGGCCAATGCATTCAGATATTGGCATGCTGAGGGAAGAGTACTTGGAGGTTATGGCAGTGTCACTTATAGGTGACTGTGGCCTCAGCTATGCCAAATGATTCCCACCATATCACTGTAGAGACATGGTGATCTGAGGTACATTAGGTGTACACCTGTGTGGCCAGGTCTGTGTCCCCAGTTCATTCACCTCTGAGTATGTACATCACATGTTGCGACTGGCGTGCCACTTACCAGGTACATAGGTCTTACTGATGGAAATGGTACTACATATATATTAGCATGGAGTTTATGGCCACTAGTATGTCAACAGGTATGTGTTCACAATACCCTCTTGCAGGATAGTGACATATCACAGAGACTCTATGAGTGCTCACAATTTTCAGGCATCAGCCAACATTGTTAGCCACAGTCAGACAGTAGTCACATGTATTGTGGTTGAATGGATTCCAAGCAGTAGAGGACCCAAGACTGTGCCCTGTTGAGTACTGCTGCTTACAGATCAGCTATTGGAGGTGGATGTCCCTATGTTACCTATGTGTGCCACCAATGGGCCACTTAGTAATCCCTACAATGACAGTATTGTGGATGCCTAAGTGAGTGTTTTATAAATGTTGCCTGAGTGGGGGATATAGTCAGATGTCTTGGCTCAGTCTAAGGGGTTGTATGCCCTGATGTATCCTCACCCAGGTCCTTGGTGACTGCCTCAAAAATGTTCACCACATATAACAGTCATGCTCCCCCTGTCATACATCCAAACTGTGTACAGTCAGCTGTGTGTAGAACACATATATGTGTGCTGATCAGGTCCATGAAGATTGCCCCTACGGGCATACAGATATGGATATTTAGACAAAGAGGTGTATAGTTATTTTGGTCAGTGGATGCACTACCTCTGTGCAAGGGTATAACAGCTGTCATTGTCCACTCAGTTGGTGTTCAGCCAGTAATGTCAGTATGATTGCAAGCATTTTCCAATGGTGTTAGTAATCTTTGTCAGATCACATGTGGAATACAGTGTGGAATGTTAGCATGTACAATAGATGCTGTGTATCTTCCAATGAGAGGCCAGTTATGAACTGCTCTTTAAATATGGAAGTTATGGGACAGGTAGTAGGAATGTCATGTGTCACATGTAGTAGAAACAAGGGAGTGTAGTTGATGCAGACAGAGTGGGAGTATAGGTTAGGTATGAGTATAGACTCATCATATGTGGCATCATGACATATGAGGTCACCAGCAATCTGGGCTTGTCCTTTGAGGTCACACATGTAACTACACTGTGTGTTGTGGTTCTGCTTTGTGTGGGTGGCTACTTTTGTCACTTACCGTGTCTACTCAGCATCACATTAACACAATGTGCTTCTTTTAGTTGAAGAGGTTGTGCCTCCATGTTGGGGGGCACCCTCACTAACTGTAATAGAGCACTGTCCACCTGTTATAGTACAGTCTGGTAATGGCAGGTGTCCATCAGTCAGGTTTGCTGAGCCAAGATGAGCCTGTGTCCCTCCTGTGACATACAACCAAGTTCATGCAGTTGTAATGCTGTTTATGACTGTATTTTCTGCAAGGGGTTATGTGATGGTAGTTCTAAGGAGACTGATCTGTGGCCAGATCCCACCTAGGAGGACCTCACATAGGGGCTGTACTGATCAACCATACTGGCAAACATATGATGCAATACGTTGGTTCCCCATGTGGGGATGCCACGGCACTGCTGCAAGGCATGGCAGGTAAGGACCTGGACCATCCTTTTGGCAAGAGAGCTGCAGCATGACTAAGCAACACAGTGTGTACATATTACGCTTCCCTAACGTGTTTGTCTGTGCTCTGTACAAACACCTTGCATGACTCTCTTCTAGAAACATACTAGAAGTAACTGCAATACTTACTTGCACAGAGGACAATTAGCATGTTATGCCAAGTGGTGTCCCCAGATCTCTGAGTCATGTCACCTGAAATGCCATGATAGGAGTTAGCATGGATGCAAGCAATAACACTATCCTGCACCTACTGACATGGGACCAAACACTGTTGCTTTTGCTCAAGGCCAGATCATGCCTACTGACTGTAACCGGCAGAGCCCATTGACTGTTACACTATGTAATGGATGTCAGACATATGTCTCACTCCATCGACCATGGCCTGACAAGGTGTATGACAATATTAGGCCAGCAGGTCTTGCTGGAAACTGAGTGTTATGTCAGCTGGTGGATAGGCAAATGTCTGACAGTCATAGGTTCATAGGTTCATAGGCAGGTACTAGGCTATCCGCCCGAAGGCATTTATAAGCCTAGCCAGAATGTGTTGGCTAGATTAGTTCCCTGTGCCTCTGTCCAGCAGAGCCATTGAAATGATCCCAGGGGTAAACCTTCTGTTTCCCATCCACTCATCAAGGTTTCTCTTGAAGAGGGTTAGTGAGAAGCTCTGCCTAATGTAGACTGGAAACTTGTTCCAGAGCATGGGAAGTCTCTGGGACAGGAATCTATCCCTCCAGCAAGTCCTATTTATTGTTGTGGTGAGGTTTAGATCCCTGGAGCGTGTGGCTCGAGGGGATATGGTTTTCTTTAGGTGGAGCATGTCCATCAATTCTGGGTTGGACATGGCCTTGTATGTCAGGCAGAGATCACCTCTGAGTGGTGCGGTATGCCGCAGTACAGCTGGAGTTTCTTCAGTCGAGCTGCATAGAGCATCTGCTTGAGGCCAGTGATCCTCTTGGTGAGGTACTTCTGTGGTCTTTCCAGTTGTTGCAGGTAAGACACCTACATCCCAAATGGGGCATTGTACTCTATGATGGGTCTGATGAGTGATGCATAGACGGGCCCAATGACCTCTTTTGATCTGGATGCAAACCCTTTTGTGGTTAGGTGGGTCACATAGAAGGATCTTCTAACCACTTTGACAATGTGATTATCAAAGGAGAGGTTACAGTCTAATTGGGTCCCCAGATCCCTTATTACTTCTTCCTTATTAAGGGAGCTACCACCTATGTGGTAGTTTGTGGGTACTTTGTTTTTTCCAAAGGGGATGACTACGCACTTTTTGGCATTTAGCTTGAGGCCAGGGTTTTGACACCAGGTATCCGTCTCAGTGAGACCCTTTTGGAGGATGTCTGTGTCAGCCGGAGAGTCAATTATAGCCCCTAATTTGCAGTCATCTGCAAACTTGGTCAGCCATAGTCCTCCTGTGCTTGCCTGTACCTCTGAGAAGTATATGCTGAAATGCAGGTTTTATAGCAGGGAAATGAAAGAGATAGAAATTAGCCCAAAATGGCCAATAAACTACTCATTTCTGGGCTGAAACCACTCCTTCAGGGACAGATAGGCTGCTCAAAGCTCCCTCTCTCATAGTGAACAGAGAAACTTACTTCTATCCAAGTAAGGTATGGGCAAGCACAGAAACTTGTAACACAGACCTGAATTCAGCAATACCTGAAAACTGGTCTATATTAGCTTAGAAATGCAGGAAAACAAGTATATTTTTTTTTGTTTTTTTTTTTCAGAAAATAAAGCAGATACAATCAAAAAAACACGTTAAATGCACAGAAATGGCTATCACGCTTGAGTGTATAGCCTACAACAGTTAAACAGGTAATTTAAACACAAAAATGACTTTGTTAAAGTGCAGGCAGTAAAACAAGTACAATATGTAGTTGAAACAAGCTTTTTAAATCACAAACTCTAGAAAATTGGCGTTTTAGGTGGAATTAGCAAAAGGCAGCAAGAAAATGCAGAAAAATTATACTCAATCACTTTAAAGTCTCTCTTTTGTCTCTCTGCTGCTGTAGAACTCTGCAAAGCACCAGGCAGGAGCTTGTTGAGCTGTATATTAGCACATAAAACTTGCAAATGTGGGTTTTATAGCAGGGAAATGAAAGAGATAGAAATTAGCCCAAAAATGGCCAATAAACTACTAATTTCTGGGCTGAAACCACTCCTCCAGGGACAGATAGACTGCTCAAAGCTCCCTCTCTCACAGTGAACAGAGAAACGTCCTTCTATCCAAGTAAGGTATGGGCAAACACAGAAACTTGTAACATAGCCCTGAATTCAGCACTAACCTGAAAACTGGACTATACTAGCTTAGAAAGGCGGGAAAACAAGTATATATTTTTTTTCATTTTTCAGAAAATAAAGCAGATACAATTAAAAAAAAAACACTTTAAATGCATAGAAATGGCTATCACACTTGAGTGTGTAGCCTACAACAGTTAAACAGGTATTTAGACACAAAAACAACTTTGTTAAAGTGCAGGCAGTAAAACAAATACAATATGTAGCTGAAACAAGCTTTGTAAATCACAGAAACTCTAGAAAATTGGTGTTTTAGGTGGAATTGGCTAAAGGCAGCAAGAAAATGCAGAAAAATGATACTTAATCACTCCAAAGTCTCTCTTTTGTCTCTCTGCTGCTGTAGAACTCTGCAGGACACCAGGCAGGAGCTTGCTGAGCTGTATACTAGCACAAAAACCTTGCAAATGCTGGTTTATAGCAGGGAAATGAAAGAGATAGAAATTAGCCCAAAATGGCCAATAAACTACTAATTTCTGGGCTGAAACCACTTCTCCAGGGACAGATAGGCTGCTCAAAGCTCCCTCTCTCACAGTGAACAGAGAAACTTCCTTCTATCCAAGTAAGGTATGGGCAAACACAGAAACTTGTAACACAGCCCTGAATTCAGCACTAACCTGAAAACTGGACTATACTAGCTTATAAAGGTGGGAAAACAAGTATATATATTTTTTTTTTCAGAAAATAAAACAGATACAATCAAAAAAAAACACTTTAAATGCACATAAATGGCTATCACACTTGAGTGTATAGCCTACAACAGTTAAACAGGTAATTTAAACACAAAAATGACTTTGTTAAAGTCATACTCTGGGAAAATAGCTTTGGGAAATCTATGTTGCAATGATGCCAGTCACCAGTGGAGTTCACCATCCTCCATTATTGGTGTACCCCATCTACCTATTCCCTCTCTGAATTCACAGCCACTTTCAGTGACCTCTGACTGAGTACATTAGCAGGTGATTGCATATGGGGTGCTGTCACAGAATCCCACACAGAACCAACAGTTATCCAGGAAGGCCTAAGACACAGTCAGTTGTTCTCTGAGCCACCACCAAAGACTAACTGACAATAACTGCACAATACTATCCTGTGGGAAATCATCCACCTCTGCAAAATATTGTAATGTCTGCACACAGTTGAGCCACTACAAATGTAGTTATGGACACAGAGTAATGCAGCCTTTGACTTTCACTGGTCAGTAAGATGTGGGAATGCATTCACTGTTGTACAACCTATACTGACAGGTTAGGGATGTATCCCAGATTTTCACTGTTATACTGAATGTGGCAGTCATCACATATATCATTGTGTGCAATGGCAGGCTTACTATGCCACTACACAGGCATATTGTACAATTGTAGCAGCCACAGGTTCCATGGTACACCAAAATACAGTGTAGATAACAAGTCCTATGGAGTCCGTGTCATGACTGTACATGTATAGTCTGTCTCCTAAATGCTTTGGAGAGGCTGTGTATGGCACCATACAGGGAGGTGTTGGATCTCACTATGTACCTCCCATGTATCCATGACAGGACTAACACATGTCTCACCTGTTCTACACACCTACATCACTGTGGTATACATAGTACATGCTGGAGAGACAAATATGTAACACAGACAGTACACCCTACATGAAACAAGCCCCCCATGCATGTGGAGCACACATCTGCTGTGACACACATCATGTGCAGGTTACAAAATGGGATGCAGAACCTGACAGTTGTAACTGGTGTTGGCTAACTGTTTGTACTGGACACAGGATATTTGTAGATGGGTCATCTCCATCACCACAGCTTGTAGATGTATGAGTTCCCAAAACCCTGGTGACACTTACCAATGGTAGCAGACCTGTTCACATATTAGGGATGCATGAGTATGATGAATGCCGTCATTGTCCTTGTTAGCCTGTTATATACATATGAACCTATGGTTATAGTCCTGTACCTTGCTGAAGACATATTTCTGCTGTGTTGACATGCCATCCTGTGCTGCTTAATTGTCGCTGTGTATCCATAGGTTATCCCAAAAGACTCCTGAAACACAAACATAAACAGGTCTGTGACACATCTGTCATTGTGCCACTATACAGCCATTACAACATCATTCAACATAAGGAACACAAAAGTATGTGGCGTACTCATGACAAATGCAAGCATACAGTATCTGTCTTTAACCACTACAAGTGGCATGGCAAAACAACACTGCATTATACAAGTACATGTTAACTAATATAGTCATCCTGTGTATCAGACACATAGCTTGAATTCCCTGCATCAATGGTAAGGATGGCACGGATGTAGCACAGGTATGATCACTTGCACAGGGTGTTGTGTGGGGGTGCAGAAGGCCTAAGCTTACCCAAATGGTTGACAGTATGCGTGCAAGTCAGGAAGGGAAGCAGGAAAGATGGACCATGGAAAAGTGCCATGTGTGTGTGTCTGTAGGTGACCTGCCTTTGACAGTGGTGTGTGAGTGTGTGTGTGTGTGTGTGTGTGTGTGTGTGTGTGTGTGTGTGTGTGTGTGTGTGTGTGTGTGTGTGTGTGTGTGTGTGTGTGTGTGTGTGTGTGTGTGTGTGTGTACACAGTCAGGCTCAGTGCTAGCCCTACACGTGTGTATGTTGGACAACTTAGGACTGTACTAGTTAAAGTTGACAGTTCACCATTTCCGGCCCCAAAAACAGGAACTGGCTCTGCCGGGAGTTGCACTGACACCTCCATGCCCAAGGTCAGAAGTGGTGCTAGTACCTGATGGTGACTGCTGTCTGCTGGGACCATGTCCCCCATCGGAATGCCCAGGACTATGAGCAAATGGCCTGCCACATCATGGTATGGACAGCACACTCCCCTCTTGTAGTGTTGGATGTACTGCCACTATGGGAGCATGATTGTGCAAGGCCACATGGACTCTCAGCAGATGGGGTTTCTGACCTATGTCCACGAGTCTGACACTCAACTCCAACCACATGGTCCAGCACAGACAATGTGCGGTCCAAGACAGACACTGCCTCAGCCCACCTTCTGTCCACTGCATCAGTGAACCAATCCAGAGTGCCCCCAGTGCTGTTGAGGCAGTCACGGATGTCAGACTGTGCTGCATCCATAACCCTAAGCATACGTCTGGTGTTCCATTCAGAATGTGCCTGTGCCTCCATGATGGCCTGAAACATGCACTGAGTGACCCATGATGTGACACCTGCAACAGGTGGTGGACAGACAGCAGGCCTCCTATAAGCATCCCTGTCAATCTGCCTGTGTGGGACCTCACCGGCTCTCTAGCTATGGCCAGTGCCTACACTCACTGGAGCCATAGTCACCACATTTTCCTGTTCAATGTCCCCACCCTCTGACTCTCCGATATCTGTGACCTCTGAGGACAAGAAAAGTGTGGGCATACTGATTTTGTGTGGTGACAATGAGGGCAGAAGAGGAATGTCAACCTCTGTGACAGATTCAGCCCCTGAAACCCTACATGTGCCACACTGTGGCCACCATCATCATCAGAGTCTGAGGAGATGCTGACATCAGGTTGTGTAGGGGACAGAGACCAACCCCCACCCCGGTCACCTATGATAAGAAAGGAAAAAGCAGTATATTAATACCTGCATTATTATGCTCTGCAGTACTATGTTGTGATATATGTAAGGCTTTATACACTGTCATCACTATGGCAGGCTTGTTGAAAACCCAACCTCATATAGTATGACATGAGAAAAGTACACTTCCTACTAACAGCTGTAGTTACTTGAAAATAATATCTCGTTGTACTGCAATCTCACTGGCAACAGTGAGGTATACTGTTGACATTTGTGTAGACTCTGCACAGTTGACACAACACATATGACACTCTGTAGTGTCCTGACAATACCATCACATCTATCAGTCTGGTCACACCTACAAGGCATAGGTATGAGTCTAACGTGCACAGTCAGAATATATGTGTGCAGTTGGCAATTATGCCGACAGTACAGCAATGCAGGCAGCAGGCCTGGGATGACAGTCTAGAGATTACAATGCTGAAAACCTACATCTATAACAAAACAGATGTTTACCAGGAGCAAGACCACAGGCTTGGCCAATACCTGATAGACCTGTGAAAAGTTGAGGGAGAGGTAATTTCAGTACCACTGCATGTTCCATCACCACAAGGTAATATGTCCATATATCTCTCATTTAAAGTAGTTAGTGTGTTAATTGTTATATTGGTCAAAATCTGAGCATGACATTCAAACTGCAGTGAAACCCTTCTCCCTCCCAAAAGCAGACAGACCTGACACGCACATAAGACTATGTATGCCCTGACACACTGAATGCTACAGTATTGCAATGCTGATCAAACTAAGCTTACATGCATGCTCCTCTGCCATGGACACTGTGGCACCCACATCCATAATGTAGGGTGTGATGGATACCTGGGAGCTGTCATGTGTGCCCAGATTTGCCAGGAATTCCACAGTGGCTGAGAGTGGTTGTTCCACTGCAGACCCACTCTGCGGTAGCACCACGATCCCTGGCTACATCTGCTGCTCTTCTGCATGTGGCATTGATCATGTCTGTTGAGCAGTGTCGAACCTGCTCATATGTCCTGCCTGATGACCAGTGGCACTGACATCACAGACAAGGTCAGCCCACAATACCTCCCGCTGTTCCCTAGTGTGCCTCCCCCTGGACAGTAGGACGTCATGGTGTTGATGGAGCACTTACACTATTAACTCACTGTTTGCATCCGTGAAAGCTGCATGGCATCTTGCATATATGTTCCCTGAAAGACAACAACATGGGAACACATGTCAGGATCACATACATGTAAGTACACTATGTAGTGATACAGCAAGGACAGAATGGCTGGCAATATTGACTGCTTGATCACACATGTCATATCCCACATTGTACAAACATAATAAGCATGTGGACACAACTAGGATACTGGTGATAGTCAGGTATTCCCATGTGTGTCATGACAGATACTGCTGTATGTTCATACAGCCGACACTGGAGTTTATCATTGTTTGTCCCCAAGGGCCAACCCCCCAATAATATGTCAAACAGACTGTGCCAAACAAATAGCAGTGTGCTATTACAACCACTGTAAAGGGAGAGTTCCACGAGCCCATTGTACCACATTGACAATATACATTCCACCCTTGATGTCTTGCACACCCTCTGTATGTGTAACAAATCTGGAGATCACTGACATGTCATTATCACAGTTCTTAAGAAAGGCTTAATGCTGTAATCCCTATTCCCTATAAGTATAGTCGGACATCTGCATCCTGATGTAAGCAAGATGGTTACATACCTGATGGAGTGCAGTACTCCACTGATGATATGTGCCGATAGTTAATACTCTGCATATGCATGGTCTGTATGAGGAAAGTCTCATACAGAATGGCTCTCTATAGCCATCTGCTTGCCTTTTTAACATGCTTCTCATCAGCAGGTGACTGCCTCTTAACCAATATGTGGTTCTGAAATGCTAATTGCAGCCAGCACAGCTGATTTGCACTACCATCAGCCAATCACATGCAGCAACAGTACAATATATAAGGCCTTCATGCAGATTAGGGGCCCTTTCTGATATGTTATGTTGGACATTACTGGGGGTGAGGACACTACTTCATTGCAGAAGGTAGGTCTGTAGCAGCAACTTTTACATAGAGATGGGTGTGCTACAGGCTGCAGCTGCTGCTGCAGGTAATAGGCATAGGCAGAGAGTGTGACCACTTTGGAGGACAACAAACTGCAGGAGTAACTGTGGGAGCTGTGTCAGCCTTGGTGTAGAGGCCAAGCCAGAGGGAGGCTACCCTTTCCAGTCCAATTAAGGCATGTGTTTATGGTAAGTATGTTAGGCAATGGTATCACTAACAGAGTACTAGGCCACATGTTTGTTGTGTCCTTGACCAGCACAGGAGATTAATATAACACAGGCCTCACTTACATCCATTATCATGTCTTTGGCTTTTTAGTGGTGTACTATTGCCCCCAGAGTCCAAGGTACACTCCCATTGTTTCCGTTACTTTTTAATCAAGTTTGCACGGCATTCATCTCTGCAGAAACACACTTAATGACTGTAACTGGCAATTATTATGTTTTGTTTAAACCATTTCATTTAATTAAGAGTTGTGTGGTGTGGCAGGTTAATGCAGTGGTCTGCAGGTGTGATGATCTTGGGTTTGAAATATGGGACAGATGTTTATTTTGTAAGTGTGTATTACAATTTTAAAAACACATATAGTCAGTATAGCTCTAGTTAGCTGAGCTTAGCCCTTTGTGCTAAAAAAATATAAAGAAAAGAAAAATGGGGAGATAGAAAAGTGGTGAAATGGGGTGCAAGCAGGGAGAAAAACATAGCGAAAGGCAGGTAGGGATGTGCAGGAATGGTGTAGGAAAGAACCATAGCTATCCATTTCTTGTACACAACTGTGCACTTTGACAGAATTTGTACATGAATTTGAACTCTCACCCCCAGGGAGAGGGGTGAAGACAACATAACTGTGTTGTCAAGCCAATTGGCCCAAATTATGTGTGTCCACTGGACACGTGCAACATGGGGAGCTATATATGGGATGATATATATTTTTTTTAGGACAGATGCCCATTTTTTTTAGGTGAGAGTGGAATGTTGGGGATGGGACTTAGGTACATGTGGGGGAGGTAAGTTGGGTAGGTAAGAATCCATTTGTAGATAGACAAGATAAACAAGACAGCAGACAGGGGAAGTGTGACAAATGAGGGGTGAACAATTTGGATAGTGAGGCTGTTGTGGAATATAAGTCCCATGTGCCTCCACTAGGCATGGGACTATCTGCACTGCTCCGTCACTGACCTGGGGGTGGCAGTGGTGGAGGCTGGGCACCAGGGTGAGGCTGCCTCACCAGGTTGGCCGACATGTCCTCAATCCAGCGCAGGAGGTGGTCAAACCCACAGTAGACTATCCCGCACACAAAACCAGCAGCTCAGCCTGGGTGACAACTCCCCCTCTACCACTGCTCCCAGAGGGGGGCTAGGCCCTGTCCCATGGGGTGGTACTACCCAACGCCACAGGTAGTGTAGGGGCAGCAGAGGAGGCACCACTGGTCTGGGTCCCAGACGTGCTGTGACACGGTGCCATGGCCAGATGAGGCAAGGTAGGCGCTCAGCCAGAACCAATCTACCTTGATGTGCTGTGGTAAATGAGGTATAGCAATACATTATGGTTACTAATAACCAAACCATTGTTAGTATTAACAGAACGGAACATCATATTTATTAATCCCAATACATATTAATGTATATCATGTGTAACACACCATTAAGTAACACAGCAGTCAGTATGTAACAGCATACTAGTAAGAATGAAACCATAAGGCCAACAAAATAGTTAGTTTAACAAAATATGTTACTATTAAATCGTAATAATAAATAACAATAATAAATCAATGAAGCTAAGGGGTGGGGAGAGAGAGAGAAACATTCCATTACTGACAATGCAGACTATATCCCTGAAAACACTGATAATAAATACTCTACAGGTGTGGAGTGTCAGTTTTGAGTACACTGACTACAGTTCTCCTACAGCTGACGTAGGACGTACATACCTCTCAAGCTGTTAGCATGGGCCAGTATAGGCCAAGCAATAATAAATGCATGTACACAACTACACAGAACACTTTCACATAATGTGGACTTATATAACTACCAAGGTGTTCTGTAAGCAGATTTGGTAATACGTTGCATTCTGGGTAATAATTATTCTGGTAATCCTGTGACAGACAGATTAGGCAGTTTTAATTACATTACGAGAAATTGTGACATTTGAGATGCATATTTGTGTACAGTACATAAACTAGACATCCACATGGGAATAGAACCCAATAGCTGTGACTGCAGGGGACATCTGCAAAAAAATATAATAATTGACTGCAGCAACTTAATACAGACTTGCAAGGAATGCAGATGAACTGGAAATATTTAAACAGATGTATTTAGGAATCAACAATGCTGCTTAACAATTTATTGGTATTGATGATAAGTGTCTGTAAAATGCAAACACAATAATATCTGCTCATAACATGGGCTACCTCAACCATATATCTTTTACTCCTGGAGTGGGAGAAATGAGAGAATTATGTGACTGATATTGGCCTGCAGACAACCTTGGACCATACTATGCATTCAGCAATACATGTTACAGGACAGTCATTTTGCATTCTAGAACTATTACAGTGTTATACTTGACTGCAGTGACAGTAGAACATACATGCATGGAATATAATAATAATGCATTTATTAAATCAGATTTCTGTAGGAATTAACAGTGCTGCATAACACTTTATTGGTATTGTTGATAAGTGTCTGTGAAGTCCACACACAATATCTGCCCATAGACTGGGCTACCTCACCCATATACCTTTATTACCTGGAGTAGGAAGAACAGAGAGCATTATGTGACATATACAGGCCTGGAGACAGTGTTACACTTGACTGCAGCAACCTTACCATAGACAAGCAATGCATGCTGCTCTATGGTAATGGTTATGACAACACAATCCTGCTGCACAACATTTTGCTTACTGCCATTGTATTGTTTATTGCAATACAGTTGTTATTGCTCATTTATTGCATTACAGCTGTAATTGCCCATTTATTGCACTACAGTTTTTATTGTGTACACTTTATTGCTGTAAATGCTTTACTCTTCCTGCACCACAGTTAGCATAATAAATCCATACTTACCACACTCATGGCACAACCTGGCCAGGCACCCAGCATGGGACTCAACATTGTGAGCCCTCTCAGCTGCAGTTGTTGGAAGAGAAACACACCATTATGCATATCAGTTTTGCAGACATTCAGTTTGCATTTTGGTAAGACAGTGGAAAACATACTTACATATTTGTAGGGCATGCCCAACTCTTGGCTCTTGGACCCAGGTGTCCAAGGTTCCCCTCTTTCTCCTCTTCAGGTCATCATAATGGTGGCAACACTGCTCACCTGCGTGGGGGATACCAGTAACATTGGTGCGTTCCATAGCCAATTGGTCTCAGGCCTTCGCCTTACATTCCAAACCCTGGAAACCACCCTGCATCAGCTTGGGTTCATGATTCTTTACCAGGAGTCCAACAAAGACCCTGGACTTCTGCACACCACATCTCTGGGCCCGAAAGTGTGCACCTTCACCAGCACCACCTGCCATGTCAACAGATGATAAGACTCCAAGAAATGGTGAAGAATTCCCGCCTATTGGCCTAGATGTAGACTGTTTTCCTGCCCTTACACATCATTGAGCAACATTCAAAAAAGCGTTGCATTGCTTAGCATCACACAAACCAGCTAAAAAGAGCTGAACAGCATGTAAACTCGCACAACCATGGTTTTAGCCAAGCTTAGCACTGCATAAACAGTAGTGGCCATTAGCATATTTAAGCAGTACTTAGTATCACTCAGCAGTGCCAATTATAACAATTTTATGTTTAAATTAAACTAAAAAGTACATTACAAACATGTTATGAGTGCTATGGACTCGAACCCAGGACCTAAGACATATTAGGCTGTAACTCTACCCATTTAGCTACTTGGATATTATGAAGACTAGTATACCTTTACATATACTACTAGGCTACATGTTAGCATTGCTGAGCACCGTGCTACTCTGAGCAAACACGCTTAAACAGACCTAGAAATAAATAATTAATTACATTCAGTTACTATTTTTAGATGCCTGTCAGGTGTCACTATGTATGTATAAGTGCCGCTCAGCTCCGCTGTGCTCCGTGCCATGGCAATTGACAAAAAAAAAAAAACTGTAAACGATACACTACAAAGTCCGCTTGCTATACAATAAAGGGTACCCTCCGAGAAAACTCCACAAAAATGCAGGTACCAATCTAAACTGCTCCAAACTGCTCCAAAATGTTTCCAAAAAATCACAAAAGCTGAAAAAATTCGTTGAATAGGGACATCAAAAAACGCCACATAACAAAACAAAACGTACACTTGGATTGAGCGCGCTTTTGTCTGTAATCATTAAGACTTCATCAGAATCAAAGTAAACCCATAAGGAGTCAACTTATATAGGGCCTGAGTAATGAGTTAATTGACTAATTTGTTAATTAAAATGTAAATAGGTATCATGTCCAATGTAAAATACTGAAAAGCTTGCAAAGGCTTGCACTATTACCATATAGTAATCCATAAGCAGCTACTATGTAATAAAATCAACATGTCATGAAAATATATATATATCATATAGAATATATGTCATATAAAATGTAGAACATAAAATAAATATAAATCTCATATTTTCCTTAGTACTATTGATGCACAATATGCCATGACATCTTTGGCAAGTCTGCTCTAAGTAAAATGAACTAATAATTGTTTGTAATTTACTAAAGTGCACTGTGCTTAATAAATACTGAATAAATACAACATTGTATAAAAAACAGAATTAAATATGAGTATAAATATATGTAAATATATAAACATTCTTATAATTTAAAACTGTTGTGTGAATAAATACATAAAATAATTAAATTTTACACATATTGGAGATGTATAATGGTAAAAATGAAATAATACTACAATAATAATAAAATAATATCATTATTATTGATGAAGTACCAGGAATCATACATTATTCCTCTTAGGGTTATTTGCCAAAAGTTTGAGTGCTGGTTTTATTGAAAGGTGATCATTCATCCCCATATGGCCACATACATCTAACCTAAGTTGCCATATGAGTTCCCTATATTCCAAGAGGGTTTACCAATCACCCCCCTGTCACCTTTTTTTACCTCCTCTAATACCCAAAATTTTATATTTGCTTTCTCACATGTAGTGGTGTGTCTAAATAAGGCATTATTTTCATTCTTTTTGCTTATGTCCCTCATGTGTTCATAAATACGTTGTCTCAACTGTCTTTCTGTTTTCCCAACGTAGTATGCCCCACACGCCAGACAGTATGCCAAGTAAACCACGCCCTTAGTATAACAGGTAAAGTAACCGTTACTTTTCAACCTAATACCACTACCCCTCAGGAATAAATCCTTTTCTCCCGTAATAAATGGACACTGACCACATCTACTACATTTGTGGGTACCTATTTTAGATTGTGTTCCACTTTTCTCTTGTAAAACCTTCTTTCTTTCAAATAACATTTTAAAATTAAGGTTTCTTTTATAACAAAATTTAAGAGGTTGTTGAAATATATGGGATTTATTACTCATTCTTGAAAAAATCTTCCAGGCCTCATTTAATCCCCTTTGTAACCAACTTATCCCTTTGTAGTAGGTGAGTGTTAAACGGGGTGGGATATCACCATTGAGTGTGTTAGTCCCTCTTTTCCAATTATTATTCCCTGTATTAGTGGTATTTTCATTGTGTCTCAAAAGTGGTAAATATTGGGACTTGCGTTTTTTAGGACTTCTTTCTTTATACTATTTATTAGTCGTAAAGGGTAACCTCTTTCCCTAAATAAATTTTGTATAATTTCCATTTCTTCCATGCATTCAAAATTCTCACTGGTCATTCTAGAGGCCCTAATCATTTGACCTTTGATAATGTTTCTTTTCAAATGCAGGGGGTGATCACTCTCAAAATGTACATATGAATTTGAAAAACACTTTTTCCTGAAAATTCTGGATTTGTATTTTTTGTCCTTTTTATTCTTACTAAGGGTTACATCAAGATAACTAACATAATCAGAATTGTATTGATATGTAAATTCAAGAAAGGTTGTTGTAGTATGTATATATTGAATGAATTCATAGATCTGTGCAGATGTTCCCTTCCACAAAATAAAAATGTCATCCAGGAACCGAAAGTATTTTACGATGTGTTCAAAAAAAAGATGATTTGAACACAAATTCCAGCTCCCAGAAAAGCATAATAATGTCGGCATAAATGGGGGCACAAGCAGACCCCATTGCCACCCCATCAATTTGGTGATAGATATCACCCTGGAAGTAAATGAAATTATTTTTCAAAACTAACTCCATATTCTCTAGAACTAGTCTAAAATCTGTATTGTCCAGAAAATTGAAGCTAATCAACATGTGTTCAAACCAACCAAGACCAATGTCATGGGGTATAACTGAAAACAAGTCCTTAACATCGATTGTAACAAATAAATAGTTATCATGATAAGGAATGTTATTAAACTTCACCAAAAGATCCCATGAATCTATTAGAATGTGTTGGTAGTCTTGATAAAAAACTTTCAATTTTGTATCCACATAGATCGCTAAAGTTTGTGTCTTAGAACACTGTGATGTTACTATTGGTCTCAATGGTGGGTCATGGACCTGTTTATATATTTTAGGGATGCCAAATATCTCAGGAATAGTTGGTTTTGGCACCCTTAAAAAGTTGCAGAGATCTAAATCAATAAGGCCCTGTAAAAGGTTGTCTTCCAACAGGAGATCGATTTTCCTGTAATGGATATTCATTTCATTCCTGGATACAATCTGATACCTATCACCATTGTTTAAGATCTCTAACATTCTCTTGGTGTAATCCCAGTGGTCCATCAGGACCACCCCACCCCCCCTTGTCGGGCTTCATAATTCTTATTTTGTCATTCATCTGCAACGTCTTCAGAATATTAGTTTCTTCAGTTGTTAAATTGCCAAATTCATTTGTTCTATTTCTGACACTATAGCCTTCTCTAACCATATTAAGGGCGAATAACTCAAAATTAGAGATATCCTGTTGTAAGGGAGGGTTAAAAATACTC
This sequence comes from Protopterus annectens, assembly GCF_019279795.1. Lineage (NCBI taxonomy): Eukaryota > Metazoa > Chordata > Ceratodontiformes > Protopteridae > Protopterus > Protopterus annectens. Next base: position 1,039,139,208 of record NC_056728.1, on the reverse strand, counting down.
CTCCTTCTAAGTGGATTAATTTCACTCTTATCTGTATTTTGAAACATAAATCTTAGGTTCAACTTCCTTGCAAATAATTTGATATCAAGTAAAACCTCATCAACCTTTGGTTTTTTAATGGGAATAAAGGAAAACCCTTTTGTGAACAAATTAAAAAATCCAGATGTTATCTCCAAATCTGTAAAATTGTATATATTAAAATTATTTTCAACATGTATTTTACACATGGTCATGTTGGGAATTTCTCCCAGATTATCATCCCTTTGTTCAATTAACTCGGTAAATATATCCGGCCCTGTTTCGTGGACAATTCCCACACCAAGTCCATCTCCAATGTTCTCACTAAGCAAATCTAATCTCTGTAAATTCTGATTTTTCTTCTTTAAAGTGTAATTGTTATCAATGTCTACTCTTACCTGTACCTCGTTCAACCTTGTCTCCTCTGATAGTAGTTCCCCGTGGCCTCTGCATATGAATAAGGACGATTCTGATTCCTTATTCTTTCGGACCTCCGGGGGCCCTCCCCTTCTACTAAAGGGTCATATTGTTCTAACTCACCACTAATATCCATTACAGCTTGACCTTCATCACTATCATTATGTATTAAGTTGTTTTCTTTAGTTTGTACCTTTTGTCTAGATGGAAATCCATATCTTGAATCTCTTTCAAAGGTGTCCCCAGGTCGGTACTGATAAAACTTCTTCTTATTACTATTGCTACCATCCACATAGGCCCTACCTTCCCTGTAGTCCCGTATGTCACTTTCAGTTTTCCATAGTTTCCTTTTATAATTTTTAGAAACATTAGTATCAACCTCTTGAAGTACAGTACAATAAATATTCTTATACTCTTTTACAGTGAACAACAAATCATTACTAATGTCTTTATGTAATTTATCAATTCTAACTTTACTTTCCGATAAAATTGCTGTATTACTTTTTATCATAGCCTTCAGAATTAATAGGCCACAATCATTTAAAATATCAGTAATAATTTTAAACAGTTCGTCACTGCCCCATACATTGTTCGGGTATTTATTGAGCCTAAGACCCTTTGGGACAATATTCCGCTCAATACATTGTGTTAAATACCAATTGTCTAAACTTAGGTTCCTGTACCTGTTAAGTTCGAGCTCCAATGTTTTACATTTGTCCTTATAACAATTGTTGTCACTCGGTGTATTGCCGGTCTCCCCAGAAACCATAGAAAAAGATTTATCCAGCCATTCCGAAAAATGGATGTCGTTGTAGACCTCCAATGTTTGCCACCCTCTACCTGGAACTGTTCCTCTAGATCTTCCATCACGGGTGTTAACACCAATTCGTTCACCGTTACCTCCATTAGATACGCGTACTCTTTCTTCCTCGTAGGTTCGTGATGTCATTTCCTGTCTTGGTGCTGCTTCCGAGTTCCCTTGGCCACAGGGAATGGAATCATTAGGGTCATTGGGGTCAATAGAACTTGCCAACCCAGTATTTCCTTGTGAATGTGTTTGTATGAGCCTAAGAATTTGGCTCAAAAGTGATTGTTCATTTTCCATGGGGGATCCCTCATAACGCTCGCGGTACAACTGGTAACCTCAAACTCCAACTCCACTCCACCAAACAACTGTAAACGATACACTACAAAGTCCGCTTGCTATACAATAAAGGGTACCCTCCGAGAAAACTCCACAAAAATGCAGGTACCAATCCAAACTGCTCCAAACTGCTCCGTGCCATGGCAATTGACAAAAAAAAAAAAAGAAAAGTACAAAAATTTAATTATAATTAATTAAATCCAGTTTCAATTTTTAGATGTGTAACAGGTGTCAGCTGTCTATATGTAAGTGCAGATTGACATTGCTGCACTCTGCGCCTTGCCACACTGCACAAACATACAGCAATTAAAAAAAATCCATGAAAATAAAATATTCTACATTTAAAACATTTCACAGCATTTCAACAGTAGCGGGGAGCTTTACAGAAAGCCTCAGTCTGCACATAATATCTAACCAGGCATCCACAACCATGGGTAGCCTCTACACTTCTCCCTGCATGGATTCAATATCCCTGTTCCTATGCTCTTCCCTCAGCAGCGTGCCATCATTAATATGCATGGAGTGCTGCCAAGGGGAACCGTGCCCATGTACATGGATATATTCCATGTAAGCTCCACACGGTGCCTACATGGTTTTTATTAAATCCTGAGGATCGGCTATAATTATTTGTCAAAACCTACAATGCCAACAACTACAGTTAAGGATAGCCAGTGAGGTGAAAATCATTTAAAGAATCAAGGGAGTGATCATAACCAAAACTATTCAGACATAAAACTTTCATGCAGTAAACACCAGAATATTTAAAAATGGCAAGGCAGTTTTTTGCAGAGATGTGAAATTTGAAATTATTAGTTTTGTAAGTTGACTCTTTCTACATAAAAGAATGAACAGAAGAGTATGTATCTTAAATTTAATTTCTCACTGTATCAGCATCTGAACATCTGGCCTCATTTTTGACTCTCTAACATCTTTTTATAAATCACTGCAAATGTTTAGTGTATAGCCATGCCATGAGAAAGACCTCTTTTTCTTTTCTTTTCTTCTGCTAGTACTTCAAAGACATCAGACACAGAGTGACCTTGTACGGTGACCTTGTCGGAGGATGCAAAACCATATGTAGTATATCCAGTATATATGAGATGAATGTCTTTGGTGGACTAACTACTTTTTTTTAAATATTTGTTGTACAGCTTCTATTAGTTTTTCATTTCTGAAGTCTTCTCCCAAGTCCTTGGTAATAATACCATCTGTCTTGACCTTTCTTATAAATATGTTAGGGTCCTTTAAAGAATGAAGAAGACTTCCTAAGGTGCCTTACTTTAGGAAGTGCTAAGTTTTGATAGTCTTCCAAGTTAGATGCATTTTTTTCAGATTTGTTTGCACTTGTTGATAAATGATGCATAGAAGTTTTGATATCTGCTGTAACAGATTATAATCTAAGATGACTTGAAAAGAAAGTGAGGGAGGTGAGTTGGTGAAAACAATGTGGTAAATTGATTATTCCGTATTGTGGATCACAGTTAGCAGAAAGTCCTGTCAGTGCAACTGAGAATGAAACATGGAATGACCAGAGTGATGGCAGTAAAGTCTAAAGATCTGAAAACAGTACAGTGTTGTCTCATAAGAAACAGCTGAAACAAGTACTTGAAACAGTCCTTATGAAAAAGTCAATATAGTAGCATACCATTAACATAACTGTTACATTTATTGGAAGTCAGACTTCCCATTTGGTAAGTAGCGGTGAAGTCGTCTGCCAGCACCAATAATAAAATTACAATAAATTAAAAACAATAAACTGACAAATGCAATTTTGTACTACTTGGAGATTTTAGAGGCTCTGTGGTGCCTGTGATATGAAGGGAGTACTTAAGAGTAAGAAGAGCCCCTGTTGCATTTGTGGCCTGACTTTGTTTCATTTAAAAGTTCCTCGCCCTGCAAGTACATAACAGAGCGATAATTTTTTGCTCATCTCATTATGGATATTGGTGCAGAAGGCCAGGGCTAGATCAATCCAAACTCCCAACTGTTTAAAAATCTATACTACCTTCACAGGCTCACCATCTAGGACTCTAATGTTCTGCATGTCAGTGCATGAATTAAGTGCTTTTGAGTTCAAAAAAATATTTGATAACATTAACTTTAACATCTCCAGATGACAATGTCCTTCAAATTAGGGATGCTCCTATGCTGGAGTTAATTTAGATGGAACTAGACAATAAAGATGGAAATAATACTGACTACAAGAGAAGGTGATTTTAAAGAACCTGATGTGCACATATTGAGAAAACTAGTCAGTAGAGGTAGAATTGAGACCATAGATTTCCAGTATCCATTGCACAGCACACCACAATTGTCAGTGAGAAGAGATCAGTGTTGGTGCTATATCTTTTTCTGAAGACACACTAGTGGTTTATGAGTAGACCATAACATAATTCTCTATGTATGCCCATCAACTGAGAGGATGCTGCCTTTATAAGGATTTTGACCAGAAGAGATAAGGATTGACTGGATGAATGAGAATTTGATTCCAAACTGGAGTAGCACTTAAGAACTTTAAATAATATGATCAATCTTCCAAAAATCAGTAATACACTGGAAATTTTATTTATTTATTTTATTTATTTATTCAACATTTGTTTACTGGGAAAGTCCAACTTGGAACTAAGTCAATTTTCAGCAGAGGCCAGGGGAGAAATGCTCCAGATGCATGTCTTTGAAAATGCCTTAATTTAATAGCAAATAAAGCATCACTTGACCTGTTAAATTTAGGGAATAGACCATCAGAGACAGCTTTATCATAGCTGGGAATCTCATTATGCAATTTCTTTATTTACAGCTACTGGTACTATTGAAGGTTGATGCCAAAAATATATGAACTGGAGAGTGGTACAAGTATCAGGGGGAGTGGCATAGGCGATATGGGCACCAATAGATGAAAAGTGATCTGAGAAAGCTTCTGAGACCTCTTGGGTTTAAGTAATATTTGCCCATTGACTATTGGAGAGAGAGACAGAGGCATGGTACAGACCTTTCAGAGAAGTGATTTTTTATATATATATATATATATATATATATATATATATATATATATATATCAGACACACACACAAAAACCTGTGCTTCAATGTTTGCTGATGTTTTGGCTGATATATTCAATCTCTCCCTTGCACAAGCTACAATTCCCACTTGTTATAAGGCAACCACTATTATTCCACTGCCAAAAAAGTGCAAAGCCGACTGCCTGAATGACAGCTGCATTGACTCCCATAGTGATGAAATGTTTTAAGAGAATCATTATGAGTCATATTCAGTCAGTTATACCTTATACAATGGATCCCCTGCAGTTTGCATACAGACTGAATACGTCAAGAGAGAATGCAGTCAGTACAACATTGTGTACAGTTCTTACTCATTTGGAGAATAAGGATCAATTGCTGTTTATTAATTATGGTTGGGCCTTCAATACGGTGATACCAACAAAGCTCATTAGTTAGCTGTCCATACTGGTTGTGCCTGACTCTTTGCAATTGCGTCTTGGATTTTTTAACATGCAGACCACTGTCAGTCTGGCTAGGAAATGACATCTCTACAACAATAATAATAAATACAGGAACTCCACAAGGCTGTGTGCTGAGTCCAATGCTGTACACCCTCTTCACTTATAAGTGTTGCTTCTCAACATGACACCAGTATTGTCAAATCTGCAGATGATACAACAGTCATTGGTCTAACCTCCAGGGATGATGAGTCAGCATATAGGAGGGAAGTGGAGCACCTTGTGAAGTGGTGTCTGAACAGTAATATCTCTCTTAATACCAACAAAATGAAAGAAATAATCATTGATTTATGGAGGAATAGAGGGCAGCACTTTTCATTATATATTGGTGAGTCTGAGGGGGAAAGAGTGGCTGCATTTGTATTCCTCGGTATTAACATCTCTGAAGACCTTACCTGGTCTCATAACATCAAATACCCGGTAGGGAAAAGCCAGCAGTGACTGTATTTTTTGAGAAGGCTGAGGAAGTTTGGCATGCCCAATACCATCCTCAGCAACTTCTACAGAAGTACAATTGATGGCATTCAGTCCCACTCTGTTACAGCATGGTTCAGGAATAGTACAATATGGGATCACAAGGCTCAGCAGCAAGTACTAAACCTGTGAAAAATATCACTGGAGTTTTAAAGGAGGGCTCAAAACATTACCATGGACACTACCCACCCACAACGCAATTTGGTTATGCTGCTACTGTCAGGGAGGCATTATAAGAACGTGGCAAACAGAACAATGAGGCTTAAAGATAGTTTTACACCTCAAGCTATTAGACTGTTAAATAAAACTCACATACTACCTCTCCCTCCAGTATTGTGGCTTGGTTCATATTTCGAGGGAACAAGCTTGTTTTGCACAAATGCGCTCTTTTGCACAGTTATATATATTTCCTGATAATGGCATTTATATTATTGTCTGTTTGTCTTAGATCACTTCTTCTTGTTACTTGTCAACATTTATATATGTTTCTGGAGGATTTGCAGAATAAGAATTTCATTGTACTTTGTGACGCTGCCTGTAGTACATATGATAATAAGGTTGAATTGAACTGAATGGGTATCATTCACTCTGTCAAATCTGCACTCTGTCGACAGAGTGAACGAGTGAAGTAATATGTCAGTTGTTGACTAGTATAGTGTGTGTGTGTGTGTGTGTGTGTGTGTGTGTGTGTGTGTGTGTGTGTGTGTGTGTGTGTGTGTGTGTGTGTGTGTGTGTGTGTGTGTGTGTGTGTGTGTGTGTGTGTGTATATCATTCACTCTGCCAAATCTCCATTTCATTGACAGAATGAACAGGTGGAGAAATATGTCAATGGTTTATGAGGATAAATGTTGAAGATGTCAAAAGGAACATCACATGCTTGTGGGTAAGGTAAGTGTAGGTTAGGCCTTTAATGTTGAAAAATTTGGATATACTAAAAGTTTCAGCATTAGTGATAACAGTGCATATGTTTGCAGGTTAAAATTAGAGTGATGGCTAGGTAAGATGATAGATATACAGTTGAGCATGTTGCCTTTATTGGAGTGTCTTGTGCAGCATAGCCCCCTTGTCCTTCCTTTCTAATGCATTCTAATCCCAGTCATAACCCTGCCCTTAACTGCAACCCTACACCTTACCTTAGAAAATATCTGTAACATCAGAACTAGTCAAAGTACTTCTGAATTTGCAGTAGGATTTTGATTAATGGATCACAAAAGGAAACTGTTTTCCTTTCACGTTTTTTTTTTTGATTTTATGGATTTTTTGGTAAGCTGATTTTTTTCAGTCGTCATCCTTAATCACGTGTTTACATGTGTGAGTGTGTGTGTATGCATGTGATAAAAGCAAAAGGGAAAACAAGTTTAAATATTACTCTTGATATCAACATATGCATTATTAAGAAGACCATTGTCTAAGATTTTTATGTAAGATCCGTGTTAAAGATAATTTTGCATTCTTATTAAAAATAAGCAAACTGAATTCAAGCTATCGGTTTCCTCCCACATCCCAAGGACATGCTGTAGGTGGATTGGACACTCTGAATTGGCCCTCAGGTGTGAGTGTGGGCATGTGTGTGCCTTCTGTGGAAGGCCGGCAACTCGACACTGTAAAACTCCACTGCCAATCATGAGTGGACAGGTGATCCGCTGTGGTGACCCGTAACCGGGAAAAGCCAAAAGAAGAAGAAAAAGAAGATTGCTTGTTTAAACTGCAACTTATTAAGTTAAAACAAGACAGGAATGCAAAATGCCTCGATCATCAGTATATTGAAAAAACAAAACAAAACATAAAAAAGTGTTTTTTACAGTGGGTAAGAACACCTGCACCCCACTACCAACAACAACCCTTGCTAAGTGTATATATAAGGCATTGCTCTTGTCCTATAGTGTCTTTGTGCAGATGTAAAGATACATTACTCCTGAGTTTTTTTTTCAAAGGAAATTATTAATAGCTATTACAAGTATAGATGATCAAACATATGACTGGTTAGGATATGTGTATGGAAAATAAGATTTCAAAAAAAAAAATAAAAATAGACTTTTAAAAATATAATAAAGAGGTGTGGGGGAGGTCAAAAATCACATTAGTATCTTGGTATATTCCCTACTCTAAGGTACAATGATCTTGCAGTTATTATATATAAGTATCAGGTATGAGGTGGGTATAGTCACCCATGTCAGGAAGGGTATGGGGGAGGGTCTTCAAAAAAACAGTGTAACAGTGAGTTTCATACTTTGCTATCTTTGTAATAACAAATAGTAATTTTTTTGAAGCATCACAACTAACAACTGGATCTCACACTGCTGACAGAGAGTCTTGTTAGCATCTTGCACATTTTGGGGAGTAGTTGTCAAGAGATGTACTTTTTTCAGACTGCGTGTTTCTCAAGTATTTTTAGAGCATTTTTCACATATTTCATTTTAAGTGTTTACCTTATTTTAGTTTCCAGTTTTGTAAATTGAACAAATGTATAACAGATTTGTGAAGTAGCTTTCGTAAGAAATCTTATAATATAGTGTTTCAGGGGGTAATTTGTCAGGTAAAAGGGCAACTGTCTGGACATTTTTCATGAATCTGTATTCATTATATGCAGAGCTGAAAAACAGATACACATTGATCATATATGTTTCCAGGCAGGATAAACCCCAAGTATACTCTTAGTATTTTTATGTTTAACAAAAAAAAGCAAATAATGGACCATATAATAATTAAAGCACATATTCCTTAAGAAAATCTCAAACACATTGTTCTTCATAATACAAATATATTGCTATTTGCATAAAATGCCTTTCAATTAATGTATTTATTTACTAAGGCCATAAGCAGGAAAGGTATTGTATTTAATAGTATTCTGTATGACAACAATTCAAAATCGTATGTAAAGTGCCCCCTCTAGTGGACAAATCAGTTTTCATGTCCTACAAGTTTAAAATGTCTTGAATGTCTTAGAAGAATGCCTCTTCCAAAGTCTAAAGAACTAAGTGAAGACAGGACTGAAGATCACTGGCAGAGTTTGAGGCCAAACAAAATGACATGCAATTGAATTTTATATAAATGTATATACACACTCTCTCTCTCTCTCTCTCTCTCTCTCTCTCTCTCTCTCTCTCTCTCTCTCTCTCTATATATATATATATATATATATATATATATATAGAGAGAGAGAGAGAGATTTTGTATTTTTACATTTCTTTCATGTTCCTAAATTCATAGTTACATTTTCCTGGATGTCTAGCTTATATACTTCATTTCACAATCACTTCTTATACAATAAATTATATTTTTTGATGCATGCATTCCAGCGAAATGGTATTCAGAGACATTTGCAATACTGCAGTGCAATAAAACGGATCGAGTAGGGTATAAAGGGCCTGTCTGACCAGCTAAGACAGCTCCCACCCAAGTGTAAGTCGTCTCCGTGATGGATATCATAAGCAGCCAGATGGTTGGGGCCAGACAGTAAGGTGACTATCAGCTACACCCAAAGGTGCTGCATGATCCTAATGTGGGGGAGTCCAGCTGACACCACAAGTAGGAAGCAACCAATTCCTGCACTTGATGCCAGGTGATCAAGGGGAACTCCTCCAGCATACTTTTAGAACCTGTGCTCACACTCCTAAGAAGTTGCTAAAGAGGTCACCAGACAGCCCTCCAGGATAACATCAGCAAGTTGACCTTCATCTCCCTGCTGAGAAGAAGGGATGGTGACCACTGATGATCCAGTAGCAGGCATATAATCTAGAAAGACACAGTTCTCTGCTGCCATTACACATCCTGCACCACAGCTGGACCTGTAGAAGGAGACAAAAGCATAATTAGAATAAATACAATACATTAACATATTAGCATTTCAACTGTATGTTGTAATCATAGACAAAGTTTATATACCTCAACACCTGGAAAGTCTTTCAGGCAGGCTTGTCTGTTGAAGTATGTCCTCAGCTGCTGTAAAAGAAAATATTGGCTATTCAGTTTAATGTGACCCTGCCAACAGAAGGCAAGGAAACTAACACAAAATAGCCAGGAAAAAAAGACAGTACCAACATACAGTTCTCACTGTAAAATGTTGGAATGCTTTCCCTAACCTCTGCCTCTCACAAGCATAGCAAGTAGGGGTGCCACCTCCACAGGTTGCTATAGTGATGTCTGCATTGTTCACCAGAGTGAGTGACATCAGTGACATCACTCACCCTCTGGCAAGCTGATGCCAGTTATCAATATTATATAACAAGCTATCATAATAGAGCAGCAAGCACTGCTGAAGCAGAAAAAAAAGTTCTTAAGTTTCCTGGCTGCACTAGGCAGACATCCTGCTGAACCCAGTGCCAGAGGAGACCATGTCCTTATGCAGAATGAGAAGGGAAAAATATTAATCCATAAGACAAAGAGGCAGCACAAGTGTGTTCCTTTTTTTTATAACAGTAGGTTTCTAAGCAACTCTGTTGGCAGCAGAATGGTTGTAAACGGCCCAAATTTATGCTGACACCTGTGATCTTGCTTTGTCTTTGACACCAGTATCATTCTGGCACTGGGAACATTATAGACACATAAATAATTACTGTATGCTTTATGGTCAGATAGCATGCTACTGATAGCACTGTATAAAGTATTTGAAGTTTGAATGTGGAACCTGACTTGGCTAAAATCCATTACACGAGAAACCTAAGGATGCAAAAACAGACGGTAAGGATCACCCATCACTCATCTTTCTCAGCAGGGCACCCTTCCATATGGTTTGAGTTTGGGAGACATGCCTTTTATTAGACACCCTGGAACTGATATATCATCTCTTGGTTTCCTTACTGAATGTAATTCAGAAAGTAAATCTGAAGTTCAAGTTTTCAGTTGGAGACAGCCAGTGTGACATGAAGAACACGAAGCACTGCTTTCTGTTGTCATTATGATCTTTGTTTCTGATCATGTCATTTGTCGTTTCAGCATCCAGGAAGATCTCATTTTTATCCTGCATCTGACTTCCTTTGGGTGAGAATTTGTGTGAGGGATATTAAGTAATCTAAAACAGATTTAGGCAGATTTATTTTATGGATTATTTTCTCATGCTGGGTACATGATGTGAAACCCATGTCCCAGCTCATAATGTCTTTAAGCATGAGACAACATAATCCAGATATTCAGTAAAGAATTGAAGGCAAGCAGATAACTCATCCCCAGTTTCAATTTCACATTATCAGATGACACCACCATCTGATTCCATACTTGTAATGTTACTTTTTGCACCGGCTGCACATGAAGCCTCTGCTGGTGCACAGAATAACAGAGGGACTGACTTTTATCTCAGAAAGCAGTGCTGTGCATGTAACGATGAGGATTAGCTGTGCATCATTGTTCTCCAGCTAAGTTTCCAGTGTTGTTGTCAGCTGAGTCCAAAACAGTAAAACAAAAAACTGCACAACAAAGTATCATTCTCCTAGGTGTCACTAGGCTGGCAGCAATATAGTTGTATGAAGCCATAAAAATAATAAGGCTGTCTACTAAGTGCATAAATATGTACATGGGTTGGCAAATATAAAGTAATGCCTTTCTCCTGCTGTCCTATAGGTCTATGATAGGATTTCTACTGTGGAGATTCAGCAAGAAAGTGTAATGTTGTCAAATCCAGCTCCAGACAAGTGGAGTACCTCAGGGTTCAGTCCTGGGACCGCTCTTGTTTGGCATCTACTTCTCTGAAGTACAGGCAAACACTAAGGGACTCTGGCTAACAAAGTTCGCAGATGACTGCAAACTGGGAGCCATTACAGAATCCCCAAATGATGTGAATATTCTACAAAAGGGCCTTACAGAAATAGATGCTTGGTGCCAGAGCCATGGGCTCCAGCTTAATGCCAGGAAATGTATAGTTATCCCCTTTGGGAAAAAATATACCCATGAATTACCACATAGGTGGCAGTACACTAAACACCGAAAGTGTGATGAGAGACTTAGGGACACAGGTGGACAGTGGTCTCACCTTCAATAACCATATCACCACAACAGTCAGGAAATCGTTCTATATGGCACACCTCATCACTATGGGCTTTTCATCCAGAAAAAAGGAGGTCATTGTCCCACTGTACTCATCCCTCATTAGATCCATTATAGAGTACAACGCCCCATTTGTTATGTACCTCACAAGACATATGCAACAGCTGGAAAGTCCGCAGAAATACCTCACTAAAAGAATCACAGGACTAAAGCAGATGCCCTATGCTGACCGCCTAAAAAACTCCAGCTATACTCTGTGGCATATCCTCTACTCAGAGGCGATCTCTGCTTAGCATACAAGGCCATGTCAAACCCTGAGCTGTTGGACATGCTCCACTTAAAGAAATCCCTCAGAGCCACACGCTCCAGGGATCTAAACCTTGTCATCACAATGAACAAAACATGCTGGGGGGATAGGTTCCTGACCCAGAGACTCCCCATACTCTGGAATAGACTGCCCATACATGTCAAGCAGAGCGCCTCCTTGGCCCTCTTCAAAAGGAACCTTGACAATTGGATGGGAGATAGGAAATTCACCCCGGGGATCACATCAGTCGCCCTGCTAGACAGGGGCCCTGGGAAGTAATTATTGTGGAAAGAAATATCCAGGGAATTGTTATGGCTAGGCTTGTATAGGCCCTAGGGCCAGTAGCCTAGTACCAACCTATGAACCTATGTGCTTTACCATAACATATTACATTGTACAAGCAAGCTGAGCTCTTTTCAGGCTTTTCCCCTTTTCTCTAATGTGATGTGGCTGTGTAGTTGGTATATATAATTTGGGGGTTTGTGGGGGTGATGACCCCACATGGGGAGATGCAGGGGCTTGCCCCAACACACACACACATGCACAAAAAGTTTTTCAGTTTTTTTTTTTTTTAGGTTTTCAACTCACTGGTTTCAATATTCATGTTTCAAAAAACGATGAGTCGAAAGGGCATGGTTCAACTACACATAGGTAAACCCTTTTCCTCTGTATTAAATGTTTCAAATAAGTAATGTGCAAGTACAAAAAAGTACCGCTGGATAGTGTTTTTATTGTGGTCAAACTACAAGTACCTTTCACTTTGCTGATCTGTGTGCATAGTTCATTAGTAGTGATATTTATTCAGTTCTGTATTATTTTTTCATTGACCATGCGGCTATCAGAATGGCACATGAGATTAAACTAAGTGATAGAATGTGTCTTATTATGCAGACCATATGAATTCTAGAGTACATAATGCAATCATATGTTTGCAATGGATGGGATGGGAAAAATAAACAGAACAGTTTGTCGGAGTTAACTCTTTTGTCATACAGTCCTGATACAATGTGAACAAGAAACTACTAAACTGCAGAACACACTAGAAAGTACACTCTGTGCTCATATTTTGACTTGTATGCCTAAATTAGCATACGTTTATCAGAATATGCAGTTACATCTAATAATTTTAGGGGAAATTATGGTTATAAAGTAGGTAAAGTAGTAAAACAGTTATTGGCTCATTTTTTTTATCTTATCAACATCTGACTTGAAGCAAAAGTGCTAGTGCCTGTAAAAGATGGCATTTCTTATCTTAAATAAAACTTTATATGTTCTAGTACTGCAGAGTTTATACATAAACAGAGGGCTAATTACTACAATCTAACTTTTGGTCAAGCAGCAGTATTCAGATTCATTTTTTAACATCCAGAAATTATATTTCTAATTGGTACCACAGAGCAGGACATAACAATGTGTCTAGCCTATCTACATGCAGAGGTCTGCACATAACTTGACTGATACCAGCACAGTTCAAGTGATCCTTTTAATACTAACTAACATTTCTCCTTTACACCCTACTGAAAACCTTTTCTTCCATTAAACAACACTTCCAATGTTTCTCAATATCAAAAGGAATGTCAGCAGGAGAAGTAAGGAACCTTTTCAACAGCAGTCACATTGTGCTTCCCTAATTCTTTTTTCCAGTCCCTTTTTTCCTAATCTAACCAATTACCCTGCTTCCTTTACAGTTAACACTGTTACACATTCATTGGATAATTACTTCTATTTGTTACCTGCTAGCATCAATTTGTCAGTGGTTATATTTGCCAGAGTGATGTCTGTTCCAGTGAAAGCCATGTTTTTTGGCAATTAACTGTAACTTACAGTAAATGTTAGTTTGGAAATGCTTGCCATCATATTTTTTTAATTAAAGCAGATGCGGAAAGTCTTGAGTACTGTAGCACGTTGTGCTATTTTGTTCTGTACAGAAAATTAATTACTAATTCATTCCTTAATGATTAGTGCTTCTTTCAACATTATGACAGTCTGTGTGCCAAAAAGTAATAACTATGAGGTGTTTTGGGATTTTTGGGAACATAAAAAATGTTTCTGTCCTAGTTGTCTGCACAATTATTAGTTAATGTAAGTTTAAAAGACGTAGGAATGATTAACACTATAAATGCAACACTCAGCACTATGTTATACAGAATGAATGAATACTACTTGTATCATGGATAAAAACATGGCTGTTCCATCATGAGTATATAAACTGGTAAAACAGCAGTACTGTATTATTGAATATGAGGGGCTTAAAATAACTACAACACCAACTGTCTCATCAGTTGGAAAATGGAGAATTAAGAGATATCCTTAAGTAAATGACTATTCTTAAAAGTTTATGTCTTCTAAATTACAAGATTGAAGAAGACTGTTTTTATACATCTGGGAAAATATATTTTATCCTGTGTGTCAATATTGTACAAATTAACTACATCCGAAAGAAGAGATTCAGTAACATATCATGTAGTACAAGGTACTGTGAGACAGCAAGAGATACTGGCATGTCTGTGTATACTTCATCCTGTGTCCTTTTGCAGGCACTGTACACATATATTTGCACAATATAGAGATGACAGTGTTTGTACACAGTATTTGCTACCTTGCTTAATAACTTAAGTATTGCATACTATGAACTATTGATTTATGGGCACAGAAACATTCTCATTAGTAAACCATAAGGTTAAAAATAGAAAAAGAGCTATTGTAACAAAATGATAGCAAATGTAACAACATAGTGATGCACAGGATAATTAATAGGGCATATAACATATTGCACTATAAGTATAGGACTCAATCAGAAGAGGTCAGAAAAGATTGAGAGGAGAGATTACATATGTTTGCAAAGAAATAATAGGAACAAATATGTATGGCTCCCAAATATGCAACAAAGTCTAGAAGATAATTTTTGCTTGGAAGTGTCTGCATAGATAATTTCGTAACCCAAGCAGACACCAAAGAATTTTTCCTCAGGAAGATGGCAAATGATGGAGGTGTGATGGGGAAGAAAGGGGTACTGGGAACTTATGTTTTGGGAGTGTAACGGATTGGCAGACTTTAACATTTCCCTACACAGCAATCTGTCAGAAATACTGAGCAAGCAAATGATTATAACTAGGGAAATGTTTGTTTGTTTTTTTTTTTTTTTAGCTTTGATACAGGATATAAATTATCTAGACATAGCCTTATTAAATTTAATTCTGGAGGCTGCCAAAAAACAATTACTAGAAAATGGACATCAAAATCTAAACCAACTGCACTTGAAGTACTGACTATTGTAACAAAGATAACAGAACAGGAAGTGGGATCTTTGGGAAAGGGTAGGAATAAATTATATAGAAACAAAGAAAAGGAAATGTAGTAACAATATATACAGGAAAATGTTTTTGAGGAGGAATGAGGTTTAAGAGAAAGCAGGAAATGAATATTTTTTCTAATGTCATGATTACAAGATATATAAAAATATATTTAACCCACGGTAGTGGTGCTGCGGTAGCATTGTCGCCTCACAGCAAGACGTTGTCCCGTTCAATTCTCAGCTAGAGTGTCTTCTGTGTGGAGGCATGCGTGAATGGGCGTGCCTTCGTTGAAGGTTGTGCATCAGGGCTGGTAACTCGGCACGTAAAAATCCACTACCAAACATTAGCGGACCAGAGTTCCGCTGTGGCGACCCCTAACCGGGATAAGCCGAAAGATACAACACAACAACATGTGATATATAATGTTTGTAAATGTAAACTTGTTAATATAGTTTGATTACTTTTATATAAATATGTTTGCTTATGTCACAAGTGATCATTCAATAAATGTGTTTAAAAAACACATAATGCACAGAAGATAAAACTAAACCTGCATCTATATCACAGAGCATTAATATCATTATAGCATACCACAAAAATATAGGCAGAGAATAACATTTGCACGTGAGCACACATGCGCTCACACATACATATATACATACACACACACACACACACACACACACACACACACACACACACACACACACACACACACACACACACACACACACACACTGTTGTATATGGAAGCAGCATGCTAGGATTCCAACTGCCAGTACTCCTGTCTGTATCTTGGTACATTTAGCACTGACATTTGCAAAGAGTGAAAATTCAGTCCTTTCTGCATGTCCTAGGTTCAGGGCAGGGCATATTATGAAAAACCACCAGATAACACCCTCTGAGAATGTTCCATAACTGAATACTGATGAATGACAGTTGGGAAAGCCCTGCATAAATGCTAAACTCCTCCTCATGAATATACTCTCCTTTGGTTCTTTGTCTGTGCTAACCTTTTTGATTAAGCACAACATATTTCCCTAGGTGCACACCAATGTACATAATTTATGGAAAGTACAGTTCAAATAGAAAACAGTGCATCTCTTTGGAGCATCCAGTCCTTAAGTATGAACTATATTACCTAAACAATTTGAAAGGAGGCAACCCTAGATACAGTACAATAGAAATACTAACAAATAAGCTATACAGATACTTGAAAGCTATATAATCTACTTATGCTTCCTTCTAGATGCATCTTCATTTCCCTACTCAAGACAGAAGTATGCTAGCACTGATAAACAGTAGATCTGACTCTTTTCACCTGCATTTGCTTTTTGTGAGAGATGCAACCATATAGCCAAACTGGAGGCTAAGCTCTCTCAACTCAGTACTGGCATAACCAGTCAGGAGGAGAAGGAAACCACACTCACTACAATTCCAGTCTCACATAGACCTACCACGACAGCAAACCAAACACATAATCACACAAAAACATACTCGGAGGCTCTAAATAAAGATCTGCCTAAGCAGCAGAGACCTCCAAAGCAGACACCCAAGCAACCGCTACCCCAAAACAAAACACATGCAACACATATCTTACAAAGCCAGTGTGCCGAACAGTCACAGCCCTTAAGGCTAAACAACACACCTGATACACTTGTAATAGGTGACTCTATTGTCAGGCACACTGACGTTCCGCTCACCAGGCTGAACAAGGAGAAGGTCACGGTGAGCAGCCTGTCTGGCGCTAGGATCCGCCACATAACACAAGCACTCAGGTCACTCCAAGGCAAGTACAAATATGACTCAGTCATTGTCCATGCTGGTGTGAATGACCTGAGACGTACCTCCCTGGACTACATGAAAAGAGACATAGAGGAGCTCTCTGAGCATGTAGCCCAGGCTGGTATGACCCTGACCTTGAGTAGCATCTTACCCTCACCAAGAATGATGCCACAATATGAAGACAAGATGATCAATTTCAACAATTGGCTTAAGTATTGGTGTCATTCAAAGGGATCAATGCCTGTCAGCGTGGGATGATATGCACGACAAGCCACGATGTGCTAGGACGGCTTACACCTGTCACCCCTGGGCTTTCTGATATTGGCAAAGGCTCTTGCTACCCCATAGTGCCTTTTTAGGCAAGGCTCAAAAGACAAACCCACCTCCATAGGTATCACAAGGGATAAGAAGCTAAGAGTAATGCTACTCAACGCTAGAAGTCTAAACCTCAAGATGCACGCACTCAAACTCTCCTTAGCATGGAGAACATCGATATCTGTGCAGTAACAGAAACCTGGTTCAGGACTGAGAGCACCCCAGCACTACCAAGTTATACCTCATACCATGCTTTCGGCCCCAAAACTTGGACCGAACCACAAAAGGAGGGGGAGTATCGATATTCATCAAAGATACCCACACCTCCAGGTTGGTGGCAAAAAATGAAGCATCAGAGACTATCCATGTGCAACTAACAGTTGGTAAAACTGCCTTCCAGTTTATAGCCTACTACAGACCACCCTCCCAAACCCAGGAACCCCACTCGGCCTTCCTGAGAACACTGGAAAATATGAAGGTCTCTCCGAACACCATTATATTGGGTGACTTCAACTACCCAAACATAGATTGGGAGCATTACTCTTGCTCCAACACCCTTGCCCAAAGGTTCCTAGAATTCATAAACTCAAATGCTATGGAACAACTTGTTACCACTCCCAAGAGGGAAAACATACTGGACCTGATCATCACCAACATGGGGACTCTATGCTCCAGACCAGAAGTGTATCCCTCACTGGTAAGATCAGACCATAAACTGATCTCACTGGATATTCACATCCCGACCCTACCCCCTGCCCAGAAAACCACAGTGAAAAACTTCTCTAAAGCAAATTTCACACTCCTCAAAACCGAGGTGGAATCCTTCAAAGCCCCTGTGGAAAATCTGAAGACCGCAGAGAATCCTTTATAAATGCATTCTATGAACACCTTCAGGAATGCATGGATCATGCAATCCCAAATAAAACCAAGACCCAATCCAAAAGGCAGACGACCTGTCTGGTGGACCCCAGCCATAAACAAACTATACAATAGAAGGAGGAAGCTACTACATGATAGAGCAAAATCCCAAAAAGGGAAAGCATCTCTGATCAGTATTAGCAAAAACTAAGGGCACTCATAAAATCGTCAAAGGCCAGCCGAGAGAGAAAAATTGCAGAGGACACTAAAGATAAACACAAGGCTTTCTTTAGTTATGTTAGGAACCTGGGTGGGAATTCACAGATATGCTCAGAATTAGTCCAAAATGACAAAAAACACTGATCCCACAGACATTGCCAACATCCTAGCTGACAGGTTCAGCGCAAACTTCTCCCCTCCCCACCAAAGGGCAAATATCTATCCCAGCAGAGTGCTGCCCCCAACATCTCAGATGCTCAGGTGGGAGCCGCCCTCTCAAAGCAAAAACACAGCATCAATGGGACCAGGCGGTGTCCCAGGCTGCGTCCTACATGAACTCCAAGAATAGCTAAACCCAAACATAAAACTACTGTTCAATCTCAGCCTTACTACAGGATATGTACCCAAGAGTGGCGTGCAGCAACAGTGGTCCCTCTCCACAAAGGTGGTGCCTCAGGACCCTGGAAACTATTGCCCCATAAGCCTGACTAGCTTGGTCTGCAAAGCTATGGAAAGGATCATTATGGACCTCATAAATAAAGATATTGGGGACCTACAGACACTGGATCCTACCGGTTTGGCTTTGTTAAGGGCAGATCCTGCCTCTTAAACCTGGTTGACTTCTTTGAAACAGTCACCAAGGCCATTGGAAGGGAAGGTGGTCCACACAGCCTATCTGGACCTCGCAAAAGCCTTGATACAATACCCCACTCAAGCATTATAGATAAGCTCACCAGCTTAAATATAAACCCCTATGTCACTAGATGGGTTGCAAACTGGCTCAAGGACAGAACCCACATGGTTAGAATTGCTGGAGCCATGTCAGACTCCAAACCAGTTACAAGTGGCGTCCCACAAGGCTCAGTCCTGGGACCTCTCTTGTTTGGTATATATTTCTCGGAGGTACAGGCCAACACGGAAGGACTGTGGCTGACCAAGTTCGCAGATGACTGCAAACTGGGTGCCATAATCGACTCTCCAGCCGACACAAGCATCCTCCAAAAGGGCCTCATAGAAACAGACAACTGGTGCCAGAGCCATGGCCTCAAGCTAAATGCCAAAAGGTGTATAGTCATCCCCTTTGGCAAAAAGTGCCCACAAATTACCACATAGGTGGTAATCCATTAAGTACAGAAGAAGTCATTAGGGACCTGGGGAATGAAGTTGATAGCAATCTCTCATTTGACAACCACGTGGCCAAAGTGGTTAGAAAAACATTTTATATAGCCCACCTAATCATGAAGGGATTCACATCTAGATTAGGGGAGGTCATCATGCCTCTTTACTCATCCCTCATCAGGCCCATAATTGAGTACAATGCCCCTTTTGGGATGTACCTTACCAAACACCTGCAGCAACTGGAAAGACCCCAAAAGTACCTCACCAAGAGGATCAAAGGGCTCAAACAGATGCCATATGCTGCCCGGTTAAAGAAACTCCAGCTCTACTCAGTGGCATACCGATTGCTCAGAGGTGACCTGTGCCTGACGTATAAGGCCATGTCCAACCCGGAATTAAGGGACATGCTGCACCTCAAAAAATCCAAATCCCATCCCATCGAGCTACACGCTCGAGACTTGAACCTCAGCACTGAAATAAATAGGACATGCTGGAGGGACAGATTCATAACCCAGAGGCTCCCTTCACTATGGAATAAAATCCCAGTCCAGGTTAGGCAGAGTCCCTCATTGACTCTCTTCAAGAGGAATCTTGATGAGTGGATGAGAGATCATAGGTTTACCCCGGGTATCACTTCTGTGTCACTGTTAGACAGAGGCACAGTATACTAACCTCGAAAAAGGGCATAGCAAAATTAATTTAAAATGGGTGGCGAAAGCCAAACATACTCTGGCTAGGCTTATAAATGCCCTAGGGCAGATAGCCTAGTATGAACCTATGAACCTATGAACCTATGAACCTGTGTCACTCTGAGCAAGTCACTTGAATAGTGCTCCCAAGACCGCCTCCTAAAACAAATACTTTGTCCAGTGGGCTTATCAGGTTAACAAATAGATAAAATAGCTGTTGGTTCCTACAAGGTCTAAACCCTGAAAATGGGTACTATCTCACCTATGGCCAACCAGCATACCTCTCAGCCTCCTAGAACAAGAAATCTGGACAAAGCCATAAATAATGGGGTCAAAGGCTGGTTACAGTCAGTAGGCACGATCTGGCCTTGAACAAAAGTAACAGTGTTTGGTTCAGTGTCAGTAGGTGTACGACAGTGTCAGTGCTCATATCCATGCTAACTCCTATCATGGCATGTCAGGTGACATGACTCAGAGATCTGCAGATACTGCTTGACACTACATGTTAGTTGTCCTCTGTGCAAGTAAGTATTGCAGTTACTTTCAGCATGTTGCAAGAAGACAGTCATGCAAGGTGTCTGTACAGAGCACAGACAAACACATTAGGGAAGTGTAATATGTACACACTGTGTTATTTAGTCATGCTGCAGCTCATTTGCCTAAAGGATGGGCCAGGTCCTTACCTACAATGCCCTGCAGCAGTGCCATGACATCCCCCACACAGGAACCAACATAATGCATCGTGTGTTTACTAATATGGGTGACTAGTATAGCCCACCCAATGTGAGGTTCTCCCTGGTGGGATCTGGGCATATATGTCAAGACAGCCATTTATTACCTCCTGTGGGATCATTGACATAGCGTGACTGTACCTCCTCCTTCAGTTGGGACAGGCAAGTATGCAAAGCTCTACACCCATGCATTATGTTAGCAGCATTACAACTGCATGAACTCGGCTGTACATGACAGGAGGGACAAAGCTCATCATGGCTCAGCAAACCTGGCTGGTGATAACTGCCATTAGCAGGCTGTACAATACAATGTGGACAGTGCTGTGTGACAGTTGGGGTGAGGGTGATTCCCCAACATGGAGGCACTATCTTCTCAGCTAAAAGAAGGACATAGTGTTGTTGTGATGTTTGGGTAGACATGGTAAGTGAACCACAACGCACAATGTAGTTATATGTAGTTATATGTGTGACCTCAGAGGGCAGGCCCAGATTGTCGGTGACCTCATACGTCATGATGCCACATATGAAGGGTCTGAACTCATACCAAACCTGTATACCCACATTGTCTGCATCCACTACAGTCCCTTATCCCTACCACATGTAAAACATGGCACTTCTACAACCTGTCCTATAACTTCCATATTTACAGAGCAATTCATCATTGACCTCTCTTTAAAAGATACACCATCTATTGCACATGCTAACATTCTAGGCTGCATCCCACATGTGATCTGACAAGGATTACTAATACCAATGGAAAACCCTTGCAATCATACCAACACTACTGGTTGCACACCAGCTGAGTGGACAGCAGCAACTGTTATACCCTTGCACAGAGGTGGCACATCCACTGATCAACATAACTATACACTTCTTTGTCTGTGTATCCATATCTGTATGCCCGTAGGGGCGATCATCATGGAGCTGATCAGCACACATATATGTGTTCTACACACAGTTGACTGTACATAGTTTGGATGTGTGACAGGGGCACCATGACTGTTACATGTGGTAGACATTTCTGAGGCAGTCACTAGGGACCTGCATGAGGGTATAGTAGGGCATACAACCCACTAGACTGAGACAAGCTGTCTGACTATATCCCCTGTTCAGGCAACATTTACAAAGCACACACTTAGGGATCCACGATACTGTCATTGTAGGGGTCACTAAGTGGCCCATTGCTGGCACACATACACAACGTAGGGACATCTGCCTCCAACAGCTGATCTGTAAGCAGCAGTGCTCAACAGGTTGCAGTCCTGGGACCTCTACTGCTTGGAATCCATTCAACCAGAATACAAATGACTACTGACTGACTGTGGCTAATAATGTTGGCTGATGCCTGCAAATTGTGAGCAGTCTCTGTGGTATGTCACTATCCTGCAAGAGGGTATTGCAAACACATGCCTGCTGACATACTAATCGACATAAACTTCATGCAAATATATATGTTGTATCATTTCCATCAGTTAGACCTATGTACCTGGTAAGTAGCACATCATCACAACATGTGATGTACATACCCAGGGGTGAGCGAATTGGGTACACAGACCTGGCCAAACAGGTTTACACCTAATGTGCCTCAAATCACCATGCCCCTACAGTGGTATGGCAGGAATTATGTGGCATAGTTGAGGCCACTGTCACCTGTAAGTGACATACTCATAACCTCCAAGTACTCTTCCCTCAGCATGCCAATATCTGAGTGCAATGGTCATTTGGTGATGTAACTTTCGAAGCAGTACTGGCAATTGCACACAACAGTATGGTCCCTCACAAGGACACTTCATGTCTTCAGTATGTGTTCAATGGGGATAATCTGCAATGAGTGTCATTGTCACCTCTGGCATATAGTCTACTCAGAGGTGATCTGTGCCTTGCATACAGGGCAATGTGTGACCCTGCTTGATTACATATACTGCCTATCTGTATGAGGCATAGCAGATGGATAACTCAGTATAAGGACATTAACCTCGTATGTGACATTAATACTACATGCTTCTGGGAAACATTTGTCTAGCAGACTTAAACACACCCTTGAAACAGAACCCTGCCTAATGGCACACACAGCACCTCAGTGCACCACAGCTCATGCCATCTGTATGACTGGCTGGGCGACTGTCATCTCAACACAGGGTATCTGCCTGTGTCCTTTTTGGACTGGGACAATATGTGCTGATCCTGTAACTATGGGTCTAAAGATGTCTATGATTGTGAGGGTTGTATGGCCATTATGCTAATGAAGTTCAAATGTCCTATGATTCTATAACAAGATGTAAAATGCTCTAACAGGCTCACACACAAGCATGGCTACATTGAGGCCAGCACCACTTCCAATCACTGGGTACAGAACATGCCAACACACAAACATAGTGCAAGTTGGCTGTATGTAGATGAGAACACTTACCTATGTAATGGTACACACTACAGATCACAGTATGTGATGCTCACAACACACCCTATGTCTGCTAGTACTATCAGTTCAGGACATATTATGGCTGATGACATCAGCAAGCCTTGTTGTGGTCAGTTCTTTGGGAGGCCACATCACACGCTACAAACAAAATACTGCAAAACCCTACCCATTGCTAAGTTACCAAGGTGATCATATTTATGTCATCTGAACAAACACACACCTAAGTAGTCTGGAGTGAGATTAAAACTTCTACCTGTCTAGTCTTACATACTATAAACCACAGTATTTATAGCATGTGTCACAGCTTAAGTCTGATACGACGCTGTCAGCTGGTAGTCTTAAGGTGGATAACATCATCAAGCCTTGTAGAACAGGGCAGTTTGGAGGCCAGCAGCAGGTTACAGGGCCAAAAGTTCATAACCATTGCAGGTGAAGAGCCCATGTATACATGCATATATAGATATATATATATATATATATATATATATATATATATATATATCAGTATATATCTATTTGACACTACATAGCTATAGATATACTATGTATGTCAGAAAGAGAGATAGTGACAGATGGATGTGTATACATATATGTCTGTATGTATAGACATATCTATACATAACAGGTCATTCTGATGATGGGGTGTTTCAACTAAAGTGTTTGGGCATGCCCAGTGGGACTGTCAGTACTTATAAAGTGACTCGAGGCCACACCTACCTGTACGCCAGTCTTGGAATTTGTGTGTTACAGACCATACCTCTCAACTGTCCAGAGTTTTGCAGACTCTCCAGAGCTTTGGCTCATAATTTTGGTCTGTTCCTCAAAATTTGTGGTTTTCTGGCAAGTCACTTGGATGAACTGAGGACTGAAGTCACTAAATAACGACATACATTTGGGTTTCTGACTTCAAATCCTTCAGAAAAATGTTTGTTGAAACAAATCCTGTTATTCTTGCAACTTTTTTAAGTTTGTGAGAGCAGTATTTAAAATATGTCCCTATTTGTGGGCCTTTGTTCCCCCATTATGTCTGGCTTTGTCAAGATTTCTTGCACTAAGAGGTTGAGAGATATGTTACAGACATTGACATCTGTCCCTGTTTCTGCAGTACTGCACTTCTCTCAAAATGTCCATGGCATTTCCCAGCTGTCTGTTGTGCTTAATATGTGACTGAGATTCATAATGTTACACCACACACAGAATGACAGTATGTGAAAACACTGACATAATAATACCTCACATGCAAAAGATGTGAATACTTCCAGATTAGAACCATCAACACCATCACCTATACTAACTTCCCTAATCCACTGAGTCACACAGGCTGCCAGACAGAGAGGAGTCATCTGTCACACATTCAGCAGCATAAATATGTGCGTTGTTATTTCTTCTTTACATGGGGCATACAGTGTGTGTTATACTACTATGTTACAGCCCTGAGATTGCCTGGTCTGCTGATATGCCATTGGTGACTTACTGTTAAAGCAATTATATGGGAACACTGCTGTGCTGGGGATGGTGGAACAACAGCACATTATCTGCGGGGATAGACAGTAGTCCAAATATCATGTGACCCCACTGTTTAACATCTCCCTTGACTGATGTAATGAATATTCCAATCATGAGGCCTGAAGATTATTAGGGGACACATACTATTGGACTGAGTATCTGTAGTCCCATGTGGATGTTACAACTGTCCAAATAGACCACTAAATTTCCTTGCATAAATGCAGCAGATCCATACATACAATACTGCATTATATTAATCCTGACAAGTAGTATGTAGGTTAGAGATGCAGCAGTTGACAGAACTGTAGTTCAGGGCTGACTCTGTGTGATGCAAGCAGTACACAGCCAATACATAGATAAGTACAGGTTGTGTGGGTTGCCTGGCATCAACAATTTTATTTATTTTATTTTATTTTATATTTGTTGACCGGGCTAGTCTAGCTGGATACATGTCCATTTTCAGTAGAGGCCCAGGGAGAAAAGCTCCAAGCATAAGTAAATTACAAAATACAATAATTAAAAAATGACTAGATTCAAATACATTAGAGAGCAAAATTGTTTGGAAAAAAATAAAAATTGTTTCTGTGAACAATAGTACAGAGTATTTGCATAGGTTTAAGAAACAATCAAGTACTGGTTTACACAATATTTTAAAATTATCATTCATTAAGTCAAAGAAGGAGAAAGAGAAAAGGCAGGAAAACACAAGTGCTAGTATAAAGTTAGCTTGTATTTATTAATGTTGCAGAGGGGCCATAGCCGAGGAGGAAGGGGTATAGCAAGAAGATAAATAATTTCACTATATGCATGTGAGTAGGAGTAAGGTGTCATTCCCTAAGGCCCTAGGTTGTCAGTGAATATGCTATGCATTGTCTCTTAGCCAAAGCCAGGGCATACTGGGAACACCTATGTCAGCCTACAGGGACATCATCAGGGGGTTCCTCCTCTGAGTCCTCCTGTGATTGTGACTGTGGTGACCTAGGCACCGGTGGGGGCTGTGTACCCCTTCCCTCTGCTGATCCTGCTGCAGCTGTTTTCGCAGGATCATACTGTGTAGCATGACACATACTGTGAATATCTGTGTCTCCACCAGATATATCGAGGCACCGTAACAGTGAATTCAGAAGCCCAACCACACTCTCTTTGATGTTCTTAGTTTGTGCGTGTGCCTCATTATGGCATTCTTCCATGGGTGTGTGTGCATTTCTGATGGGTGTCATCATTCACGGTTCCTGTGCATAGACAGCATCCCTCAGTAAATGGCCATATGGGATGTCCTCCCAGCAAACATCTGGTGCAGCTGCGATGCGTGCCAGATATGGGAGATGTGATAACTGCCAGGGCTGCTAGAATACACACATTCATGATAATGCCCTGGGCATTGCACATGACCTGGCAGTTGATGAAGTGGTACCCCTTGCGGTTGATGTAGATTCTGCCATCTTCACGAGTGGTGCCTACATGTGTACATGAGTGCAATCTATGGCACCCAGTAACTGAGGGTAGTGTGCTACATGGTAGAAGTGTTGTTGGCCCACTCCTCAGGGGTAAGGGGAAAAGAAATGTACTCACTGGCATGTGGTAGCATGGCATCCAGGAACTGGTGGAGTACCCTTGATGCTGATTCCAGTGAGACCCCCATCATGTCCCCAGTTGGTCTTTGGAAGGTACCTGTAGCTAGTATCCTAATGGCTACACATACCTTTGTTTCCACTAGGATGGGTTCCCCTCTGTTGGATCCGGGTCTGAGTTGAGGGCGGCAGAGTTCAGTGAGTTCTTGTAGTATGTCTCTATCCACCCTGTAGCACTCTACAATCTCCAGCTCATGTAGCTCCTGGAAGGTTACCCTGCACCTGTACACTCTTCTCCTTCTCTGTCTAGGCCTATTGTCAGCAGCAGGAGCAACATTGACTTCAGCATCTAGCACATATAGATGTAGCAGACCTGCAGCAGCCCCTAGCATTCTTTCAGTTAAAATTCCAAAATCTGCACTCCAATGGTGCAGCTTATGGGGGAAAATCAGATTTCAGGGTGTATGGATACTTTATAGTGCTCTGCTGTAGGTGCTGACTCTGATTGGCTACCTATGATGCATTGCACCTGCCTAGTATATCATTAACATAATTTAATGTTCCTAGTTTAAGTTAAATAGAGGTCAAAACTAATTAATATATAATTGGCTTTTAGATACACTCAGCACTGCAGTGCGCCATGCAAACACGTGCCCAGTAGGTAAACAAAGCTTAGCAGTTAGTATACACACACATCCCTGAAAGAACACGCTCAGCATGGTCGCACACCGGGCAAATATGATGAAACATGAGCCCCTTAACTAAACAAAGCTTAGAAATTAGTGCACACAGCCCCCTGAAAGCACATGCTCAGCATGGCAACACACATCGCAATCAGGCGCAGCTAAGTTGAAATAAGCTTAGAAGTTATTGGACGTACCCACCCCTGATGTCAGCTGCCTTCTCTGTAAACACCAATATAGTTCTCTGCCTACACAGAAGGGATATGCAGACACGATTACCCCTTTATGCTATTCAGTAACTCCATCTCATTTGCACAGGGATCTGTGCTAACAGCCTGGAAACTACATGCTTCAAAGCCCTACCACATTAGCAACAGCACCAATGCACCATTGCAGATACTCCATGTAGGGTCCTGTAATACATTTCTGTCACATAATATTAATTATTTTTCCATTTTTTTTTTTTTTTTTTTTTTTTATAAAGCATGTTTGTTCACTGCGGCATGCCACACAAACATGCACAGATTATTAAAAAAAATAAATTTAACTTATTTCCTTTAATTTTTCACACACATGGAGGATAGTTTTGCTCATATCTGTACATGGTATGGCATTTCTGTCCATCTATCTGCATTTTCACAGCCCCTTTTGTCTGTCTACATTCCTGCACATGGAATTTTTCCATGTACACTACAGACACTGATACAGGGTTTGCGGAATTGCCTATCTGCTTCCTGGATCTCTCTACCTGCCTCATTTGCATGAGATTCACCTGCTTATGAATTGATTTGCATGCCACGGAACTTCCCATGTTGGCGCATGCATGCAAGATGCTCAGCAGTGTTTACTCAATCTAAAACCTACTTACTTTCATGTAAACAGCGCGGCACAATACCTACACAGTAAAAAAGACCATGTAGGCTTTATTAAATCCCCCCAGAGTTTAAATATCTAATCCTAAGCATTGTCCCATAAAAGTAACAGGTTGATAGGTATATTAATAAAATGGGAGGATTTAAACAGTTCAAAAGAAGCAAATGAATGGATGAACATCATCATCTTCTTTCGGCTGTTCCCATTAGGGGTCACCACATCGGATCATCTGTTTCCATTTCTTCCTGTCCTCTGCATCATGCTCTTTCACACCAACCACCTGCATGTCCTCTCTCACCACATCCATAAAACGTATCTTAGGCTTTCCTCTTTTCCTCTTACCTGGCAGCTCCATCCTTAGCATCCATTTCCCAATATACCCAGCATCCCTCATCAGCACATGTCCAAACCAACGCAATCTCACCTCTCTTGCTTTGTCTCCAAACTGTCCAACCTGAGCTGACCCTCTAATATACTGATTCCTAATCCTGTCCATCCTAGTCACACCCAATGCAAATCTTAACATCTTTAACTCTGCCACATCCAGCTCTGACTCCTGCCTTTTTGTCAATGCCACCGTCTCCAACCCATATAACATAGCTGGTCTCACTACCCACTTGTAGACCTTCCCTTTCACTCTTACTGGTACCCGTCTGTCACAAATCACTCCTGACACTTTTCTCCACCCATTCCACCCTGCCTGTACTCTCTTCTTCACCTCTCTTCCACGCTCACCATTACTCTGAACTGTTGATCCCAAGTACTTAAACTCATTCACCTTTACCAACTCTACTCCCTGCCACCTCACCATTCCTCTACCCTCCCTCTCATTTACACACATATATTCTGTTTTAGCCCTGCTGACCTTCATTCCTCTCCTCTCTAAAGCATATCTCCACCTCTCCAGGGTCTCCTCAACCTGGTCCCTACTCTCACTACATATCACAATGTCATCTGCAAACATCATAGTCCATGGGGCCTCCTGTCTAATCTCATCTGTCAACCTGTCCATCACCAGTGCAAATAAGAAAGGGCTCAGAGCTGATCCTTGATGTAATCCCACCTGCACCTTAAACGTATCTGTCACTCCCGACGCAGTCCTCACCAATGTCACACTACCCTTGTACATATCCTGTACCACTCTTACATACTTCTCTGCCACTCCCGACTTCCTCATACAATACCACAACTCCTCTCTAGGCACCCTGTCATATGCTTTCTCTAGGTCCACAAAGACACAATGCAACTCCTTCTCACCTTCTCTGTATTTCTCCAACAACACTCTCAGAGCAAATATTGCATCTGTAGTGCTCTTTTCTGGCATCAAACCATACTGCTGATCACTAATCATCACCTCCCTTATTAACCTAGCTTCCACTACTGTTTCCCATAACTTCAAGCTGTGACTGATCAGTTTTATCCTCTGATGTTACTGCAGCTCTGCACATCACCCTTATTCTTAAAGATAGGTACCAAAAGACTTTTTTTCCACTCCTCAGGCATCCTCTGACTTTCCAAAATTTCATTAAACAATCTGGTTAAAAATTCCACTGCCATTTCTCCTAAGCACCTCCATGCTTCCACTGGTATGTCATCTGGGCCAACAGCCTTTCCATTCTTCATCCTCTTCATAGCTGTCCTTACTTCCTCCTTGCTAATCTGCTTCACTTCCTGATTCACTATCCCCACATCATCCAACCTTCTCTCTCTCTCATTCTCTTCATTCATCAGCCCTTCAAAGTACTCCTTCCATCTACTCAACACACTCTCCTCACTTGTGAGTACGTTTCCCTCACTGTCCTTTATCACCCTTACCTGCTGCACATCTTTCCCAGCTCTGTCCTTCTGTCTAGCCAATCGGTACAGGTCCTTTTCTCCCTCTTTAGTGTCCAATCTCTCATACAACTCTCCATATGTCTTATCCTTAGCCTTCACCACCTCTCTCTTTGCCATGCGCCTGATCTCCTTATACTCATGTCTACTTTCTTCATTTCTTTGACAATCCCACTTCTTCTTCACCAGCCTCTTCCTCTGTATACTCTCCTGTACTTCCTCATTCCACCACCATGTCTCCTTGTCCTCCTTCCTCTGTCCAGATGTCACACCAAGCACCTTCCTAGCAGTCTCCCTTACTAGCTCTGCTGTAGTTACCCAGCTATTCGGTAACTCTTCATTGCCTCCCAGTGCCTGTCTTAACTCTTCCCTGAACTCCACCTCACAATCACCCTTTTTTAACTTCCACCATTTAATCCTTGGCACTGCTTTAACACTCCTCCTCCTCTTCTTGATCACCAACGTCATCGTACAGACCACCATTCTATGCTGCTTAACTACACTTTCCCCAGTCACCACTTTTCAGTCTCCAGTCTCCTTCAGACTAGTGCTCCTACATAGGATATAATCCACCTGTGTGCATCTTCCTCCACTCTTGTACGTCACCCTATGCTCCTCCCTCTTCTTAAAATATGTATTCACCACAGCCATGTCCATCCCTTTCGCAAAATCCACAATCATCTGACCATCTGCATTCCTCTCCTTAACACCATAACTACCCATCACTTCCTCATCCCACTCTGTTCACTTCACCAACATGCCCATTGAAGTCCGCTCCAATCATTAGTCTCTCACCCTTGGGTACACTCACCACCACTTCATCCAACTCACTCCAAAATTTTTCTTTCTCATCCATCACACACCCAACTTGTGGAGCATATGCACTAACAACATTCACCATTACACCATCAATTTCAAGCTTCATAAACATCACTCTATCAGACACTCTCTTCACCTCCAAAACACTCTTGACATACTTTTCCGTTAGGATAACCCCTACCTCATTTCTTCTGCCATCCACACCATGATAGAACAAATTGAACCCGCCTCCTATACACTTGGTCTTACTTCCCTTCCATCTGGTCTCTTGCACGCACAATACATCAGCCTTCCTTCTCTCCATCATATCAGCTAGCTCTCTCCCTATACCAGTCATACTGCCAACATTCAAAGTTCCTACCCTCAGTACTACACTCCTAACCTTCCTCCTCTCTTCCTGCCTTCAGGCATGCCTTCCCCCTCCTCTTCTTCTTCGGCCAACAGTAGCCCAATTTCCGCCAGCACCCTGTTGGCTAAAAGTACTGGTGGCGGTCATTGTTAACCCGGGCCTCGACCTATCCGGTATGGAAATATGAAATGTTCTCCGCATCAGTAATTTGTCAGAGATTTTATGCCGGATGCCCTTCCTGACGCAACCCTCCCCATTTATTCGGGCTTGGGACCGGCACAAAGAAATGCACTGGCTTGTGCATCCCCAGTGGCTGGGTTAAAATGAATGGATGAACAAATAATTAAATAGTTTAGAAAACTATGAAAGGCAAAAATTGAATTAATTCCCCTAAGACAATATAATATATATATATATATATATATATATATATATATATATATATATATATATATATATATATATATATATATATGGAGTCATACCCTTAAGGAGACTCCAGATTCAAAGACTTGGATCAGAGAAGGCAGCTGATTCAAAAGGACCACGGTAAGGTAGACTAAAGATACCCTGTTGGAGATCTCAGATTGGACTCTTGGAACAGTTACCAGCCCCATTCTGATTACCTAAAGTGTGTTTATCGAGTAAGGATATGAGCAGCTCATTTAAATAAGCAGGCCCCAGGCTGAAGAAGGCCAGTATGTATGAGAGTTTTAAAGATAATACTAACAGTCAGGGCTATCAGAAGCCTGTGCAGGTCCTGCAAAATAAGCATTATATGACTTGTGTGAGTTACCCCATCAGTATCCTTGCTTCTGAGTTCTGTACCAATTGCAGTCCTGCAAACTGCACATTCATAATCCACAAGAAAGTGTGTTACAGTACTTCAGGCATGATGATACCAGTACATACATCACTGTTGCTTAGCCTGAATCTGGTAAAAGTGTCTGATTTGAGCTATATACTTGAGATGGAAACAATGTCTTAAAAATTGAAACTTGGCCCTTCAGTATTAGCCTATCATCGAGAAACACCTTTAGACCATGAGTACAAATTCTAGTCTATCCCCCATATATTATAAGGGAAGGATAAGAAGACGTTGTAACAGCTGGACAATGTCATGCATAAGCATGACCTAAGCCTTAGCTGGGTTGAGCTTCGGTTAACTTTGCACTATCCACTAAAAGATGGAATCCAAGCAGTTTTTAAGTACAGAAGAAAATTTGTCACATGTTTATGATAAAAGGTTAGGCAGTGCTGAATACCATCAGCGTAACACTGATAGTGGATATCCCTCCCCATTATGGCCTTTCATAAGGGAAGTGATATCCAGGGCAATGCTCAAGGGACCCCCCCAAACCTCCACTAAAAATGCCAGCTGGGCCCCCCCTTTTTTCCCTCTGTAAACACCAATATAGTTCTCTGCCTACACAGAAGGGATATGCAGACACGATTACCCCTTTATGCTATTCAGTAACTCCACCTCATTTGCACAGGGATCTGTGCTAACAGCCTGGAAACTACATGCTTCAAAGCCCTACAACATTAGCAACAGCACCAATGCACCATTGCAGATACTCCATGCAGGGTCCTGTAATACATTTCTGTCACATAATATTAATTTTTTTTCCATTTTTTTTTTTTTTTTATAAAGCATGTTTGTCCACTGCGGCATGCCACACAAACATGCACAGATTATTAAAAAAAAATAAATTTAATTTAACTTATTTCCTTTAATTTTTCACACACATGGAGGATAGTTTTGCTCATATCTGTACATGGTATGGCATTTCTGTCCATCTATCTGCATTTTCACAGCCGCTTTTGTCTGTCTACATTCCTGCACATGGAATTTTTCCATGTACACTACGGACACTGATACAGGGTTTGCAGAATTGCCTATCTGCTTCCTGGATCTCTCTACCTGCCTCACTTGCATGAGATTCACCTGCTTATGAATTGATTTGCATGCCATGGAACTTCCACTGTTGGCGCATGCATGCAAGATGCTCAGCAGTGTTTACTCAATCTAAAACCTACTTACTTTCATGTAAACAGCGCGGCACAATACCTACACAGTAAAAAAAGACCATGTAGGCTTTATTAAATCCCCCCAGAGTTTAAATATCTAATCCTAAGCATTGTCCCACAAAAGTAACAGGTTGATTGGTATATTAATAAAATGGGAGGATTTAAACAGTTCAAAAGAAGCAAATGAATGGATGAACATCATCATCTTCTTTCGGCTGTTCCCATTAGGGGTCGCCACAGCGGATCATCTGTTTCCATTTCTTCCTGTCCTCTGCATCTTGCTCTTTCACACCAACCGCCTGCATGTCCTCTCTCACCACATCCATAAAACTTATCTTAGGCCTTCCTCTTTTCCTCTTACCTGGCAGCTCCGTCCTTAGCATCTTTTTCCCAATATACCAATCATCCCTCCTCAGCACATGTCCAAACCAATGCAATCTCATCTCTCTTGCTTTGTGTCCAAACTGTCCAACATGAGCTGACCCTCTAATATACTGATTCCTAATCCTGTCCATCCTAGTCCCACCCAATGCAAATCTTAACATCTTTAACTCTGCCACATCCAGCTCTGACTCCTGCCTTTTTGTCAATGCCACCGTCTCCAACCCATATAACATAGCTGGTCTCACTACCCACTTGTAGACCTTCCCTTTCACTCTTACTGGTACCCGTCTGTCACAAATCACTCCTGACACTTTTCTCCACCCATTCCACCCTGCCTGTACTCTCTTCTTCACCTCTCTTCCATGCTCACCATTACTCTGAACTGTTGATCCCAAGTACTTAAACTCATTCACCTTTACCAACTCTACTCCCTGCAACCTCACCATTCCTCTACCCTCCCTCTCATTTACACACATATATTCTGTTTTAGCCCTGCTGACCTTCATTCCTCTCCTCTCTAAAGCATATCTCCACCTCTCCAGGGTCTCCTCAACCTGGTCCCTACTCTCACTACATATCACAATGTCATCTGCAAACATCATAGTCCATGGGGCCTCCTGTCTAATCTCATCTGTCAACCTGTCCATCACCAGTGCAAATAAGAAAGGGCTCAGAGCTGATCCTTGATGTAATCCCACCTGCACCTTAAACGTATCTGTCACTCCCACCGCAGTCCTCACCAATGTCACACTACCCTTGTACATATCCTGTACCACTCTTACATACTTCTCTGCCACTCCCGACTTCCTCATACAATACCACAACTCCTCTCTAGGCACCCTGTCATATGCTTTCTCTAGGTCCACAAAGACACAATGCAACTCCTTCTCACCTTCTCTGTATTTCTCCAACAACACTCTCAGAGCAAATATTGCATCTGTAGTGCTCTTTTCTGGCATCAAACCATACTGCTGATCACTAATCATCACCTCCCTTATTAACCTAGCTTCCACTACTGTTTCCCATAACTTCAAGTGTGACTGATCAGTTTTATCCTCTGATGTTACTGCAGCTCTGCACATCACCCTTATTCTTAAAGATAGGTACCAAAAGACTTTTTCTCCACTCCTCAAGCATCCTCTGATTTTCCAAAATTTCATTAAACAATCTGGTTAAAAATTCCACTGCCATTTCTCCTAAGCACCTCCATGCTTCCACTGGTATGTCATCTGGGCCAACAGCCTTTCCATTCTTCATCCTCTTCATAGCTGTCCTTACTTCCTCCTTGCTAATCTGCTTCACTTCCTGATTCACTATCCCCACATCATCCAACCTTCTCTCTCTCTCATTCTCTTCATTCATCAGCCCTTCAAAGTACTCCTTCCATCTACTCAACACACACTCCTCACTTGTGAGTACGTTTCCCTCACTGTCCTTTATCACCCTTACCTGTTGCACATCTTTCCCAGCTCTGTCCTTCTGTCTAGCCAATCAGTACAGGTCCTTTTCTCCCTCTTTAGTGTCCAATCTCTCATACAACTCTCCATATGCCTTATCCTTAGCCTCCGCCACCTCTCTCTGTGCCATGCGCCTGATCTCCTTATACTCATGTCTACTTTCTTCATTTCTTTGACAATCCCACTTCTTCTTCACCAGCCTCTTCCTCTGTATACTCTCCTGTACTTCCTCATTCCACCACCATGTCTCCTTGTCCTCCTTCCTCTGTCCAGATGTCACACCAAGCACCTTCCTAGCAGTCTCCCTTACTAGCTCTGCTGTAGTTACCCAGCTATTTGGTAACTCTTCATTGCCTCCCAGTGCCTGTCTTAACTCTTCCCTGAACTCCACCTCACAATCACCCTTTTTTAACTTCCACCATTTAATCCTTGGCACTGCTTTAACACTCCTCCTCCTCTTCTTGATCACCAACGTCATCGTACAGACCACCATTCTATGCTGCTTAACTACACTTTCCCCAGTCACCACTTTACAGTCTCCAATCTCCTTCAGACTGGTGCTCCTACATAGGATATAATCCACCTGTGTGCATCTTCCTCCACTCTTGTATGTCACCCTATGCTCCTCCCTCTTCTTAAAATATGTATTCACCACAGCCATGTCCATCCCTTTCGCAAAATCCACAATAATCTGACATTCTACATTCCTCTCCTTAACACCATACCTACCCATCACTTCCTCATCCCCTCTGTTCACTTCACCAACATGCCCATTGAAGTCCACTCCAATCACTAGTCTCTCACCCTTGGGTACACTCACCACCACTTCATCCAACTCACTCCAAAATTTTTCTTTCTCATCCATCACACACCCAACTTGTGGAGCATATGCACTAACAACATTCATCATTACACCATCAATTTCAAGCTTCATAAACATCACTCTATCAGACACTCTCTTCACCTCCAAAACACTCTTGGCATACCTTTCCGTTAGGATAACCCCTACCCCATTTCTTCTGCCATCCACACCATGATAGAACAAATTGAACCCGCCTCCTATACACTTGGCCTTACTTCCCTTCCATCTGGTCTCTTGCATGCACAATACATCAGCCTTCCTTCTCTCCATCATATCAGCTAGCTCTCTCCCTATACCAGTCATACTGTCAACATTCAAAGTTCCTACCCTCAGTACTACACTCCTAACCTTCCTCCTCTCTTCCTGCCTTCAGGCATGCCTTCCCCTCCTCTTCTTCTTCGGCCAACAGTAGCCCAATTTCCGCCAGCACCCTGTTGGCTAACAGTACTGGTGGTGGTCATTGTTAACCCGGGCCTCGACCTATCCGGTATGGAAATATGAAATGTTCTCCGCATCAGTAATTTGTCAGAGATTTTATGCCGGATGCCCTTCCTGATGCAACCCTCCCCATTTATTCGGGCTTGGGACCGGCACAAAGAAATGCACTGGCTTGTGCATCCCCAGTGGCTGGGTTAAAATGAATGGATGAACAAATAATTAAATAGTTTAGAAAATTATGAAAGGCAAAAATTGAATTAATTCCCCTAAGACAATATAATATATATATATATATATATATATATATATATATATATATATATATATATATATATATATATATGGAGTCATACCCTTAAGGAGGCTCCAGATTCAAAGACTTGGATCAGAGAAGGCAGCTGATTCAAAAGGACCACGGTAAGGTAGACTAAAGATACCCTGTTGGAGATCTCAGATTGGACTCTCGGAACAGCTACCAGCCCCAATCTGATTACCTAAAGTGTGTTTATCGAGTAAGGATATGAGCAGCTCATTTAAATAAGCAGGCCCCAGGCTGAAGAAGGCCAGTATGTATGAGAGTTTTAAAGATAATACTAACAGTCAGGGCTATCAGAAGCCTGTGCAGGTCCTGCAAAATAAGCATTATATGACTTGTGTGAGTTACCCCATCAGTATCCTTGCTTCTGAGTTCTGTACCAATTGCAGTCCTGCAAACTGCACATTCATAATCCACAAGAAAAGTGTGTTACAGTACTTCAGGCATGATGATACCAGTACATACATCACTGTTGCTTAGCCTGAATCTGGTAAAAGTGTCTGATTTGAGCTATATTCTTGAGATGGAAACAATGTCTTAAAAATTGAAACTTGGCCCTTCAGTATTAGCCTATCATCGAGAAACACCTTTAGACCATGAGTACAAATTCTAGTCTATCCCCCGTGTATTATAAGGGAAGGATAAGAAGACGTTGTAACAGCTGGACAATGTCATGCATAAGCATGACCTAAGCCTTAGCTGGGTTGAGCTTCGGTTAACTTTGCACTATCCACTAAAAGATGGAATCCAAGCAGTTTTTAAGTACAGAAGAAAATTTGTCACACGTTTCTGATAAAAGGAGAGGCAGTGCTGAATACCATCAGCGTAACACTGATAGTGGATATCCCTCCCCATTATGGCCTTTCAATGACGAGCAATAGTCAAGTATTTAAGCATGACATCCCTGATTGCCAGCTGGCTGGATCATAAATGTCTACAGCTTAGAGCAGAGGGAACATGAAAAGTGAGAAAAAAACTTTTCAGCTGAGCAAGAAAGGCAGCTTTAGGAATTTCTTCCACAGATAAAGTAATTTTCTCACATTTACAATGATTAATTATGACAATGAGTACCACAAATTCAGGGCAGTCATAAAGTTACAATAGAAGAAAAGCACAGTGTATTGTCTGCCTTTTAAGGGCAATTAGCTTGAGTGGGACAAAACAGCCCACTTAGTTGTGCTACAGCATGAATGATACTGGCATTAAGGAATTAAGTAGCAGCTATGGTACCCTGCATTCCGCAGTAACACAACTGGAATAATTTAGTCTTAAAACTACCCACTGCATATGGACTTGAGGAATGAGGAAAACTGACTGAGAAATGTGGCAGTACAATTGCAATCTGTTCAATATTATTTACAAATAAATTCATAAAAAGTCAAGTGTGGATAAAGTATCATTTCATTTATGGGGCTCTTCCAATGTCATATGCGCAATAAGTATGAATGTTTTCTAAATAAAGATAGAATGTTCATTAGCTAATCAGGTTCTGTGTCTTCAAAACAAAATTTTATCACCATTTGCCCGTTAAACTTGCATAGCCTCTGGCTTTTTAAAGCACCTTTAATTCCATATGCACTACCTAACTACAGTACTTATGACAAGCCCTTGTTTCCTCTTTTTGTGAGCTAGATATATTGCTTCTATAGCCCCTGTTCAATTTCTTCTAAAATTAAATTAAGGCAGCACAGAACTTATGCACAAATGAGAAACTGTTTATTACTGTCTATATCTTCCATGTATTTACTTACTTTTTTCATTCCAAGTATGATTTACACGTCATCTCTCACAATGGTTTTAATAGTGTTCCTGTTGAAAATGCAAGCACAGCAACTGTGATCCTCCAAACAGTGATAATAATTGTGCAAAAATGGGATTATATACAAATAAGTAACTGGAATTACTTTTAATTATTTAAAAAGAGAATTTCATTCAATTATTAACATTATGCTACTAAGGAAGCTTGAACATCTAGATTTTGGGGGTAGTCCAATCCACTGATTTATAAATTACATGAAATATAGGCGCTTTAATGGAACAATAAGATCAGTTCTACAGAGTTAGAAAACTTTAAAGCTGTAGTGATTTGAGGTTTAGTACTAGGTCAAACTGCACTTTTTCACTTTTCATCAATGACATAGTTCAGTCTTTACTGCCATGAAGGAGTGTTATAGATGATATAACTTTACTCAAGGAACCCAGAGCTAGTTTGGAGGTACAAAAGAGGTTACATTTGGAGTTTAATAAGGTTTTGTGCTGATTATACAGTAGTACATTGGTACTAAGCACTAAAAAATCACAATCAGTGATCTCTAGCATTCTATACAAATAAACTGCTTATGGCAAACGTATGATCTCTCACTCATTCTTCAGGCAACCAGTTAAAAAAAATGCAATTAAACAAATATTTCGGGAGTTAGGAAGATGCCACTAATTAGTTTTGGTTATCATATCATGTGGAACTCACTTTTCATAAAGTACTTCAGCAGATTAATGTCTGTTGTAAACTCACGTTCTTATTCACCCACAACTACAGCAGTCAGATTGGGAGTAACATACTGATGCCTAAATTCCCTAGACAACAATTTTATTTTACAGACTACTCTCAATAAAGCTATCAGCTATAGACTACTCTCAATAAAGCTAGAAGCTATATAATATTCAGAGATCACCACTGTGTCTCAATGCAAAAAGTAACTGACTTCTAGTAACAGAGTCAGTCTTATTGGCCACTCTGAGATTTCTGTTATTTTGTCCTGAATATTTCCCTCCATTTATAGGCAAGTTAAACATTCTTATATTGTTATCTTCTGAGAACACAAATCCAATTTTCAAAAAAACTGGAGTGAGAACAAGCACAGAACCAACAAAACTAAGCTTTATTTAAATCTATACTACTGAAGTACTTATATTCAAGCCATAAATGTCAATATTTTAAAGATAAGAGTTGACAAGACTCTTTACTAACAATGAAATAATCCCCTTCATAATGTGGTCAATTTGATCCAGCCTTTCTCTTCAGGTAAGGGCAATTGCCTTTATGTGGCACCGAATTATTATTCGAGTCCAGATATTCACCAGCATATTGAAATAATTGATATCAAAGCGATTCTCCATTTTTCCACATTTCATGAAATACTGATGTTATTCCTTAAACCGTCTTTTCTGACTTCTACATTTGACATTGCATGCTTCTGTCTTGACTATAAGAGTCATGATAATTATTTCCATCACTTGGATTTGCATTATCTCCTAGTTATTGTAAATTAATATCACATACTACTTTGTATTAATATTTCTTACAACACAGCTTGTGCTAATAATATATGCCCATGAAACAGTATAGGTACTAATTCATTGTACTATTTGACCTGGGTCTTGCTAAAAAGGATCCCAAGATTAGACCAGACCACCCACCTGGTTTACAATTTAAAAAATAAAAATATTAAAAAATGCATCTATCCCACAATCTAGCTCCATTCTTACTAATGATGTATGAAATGAAAATGTTTCTCTGTGTTTTATGTCACTGACCTACGATGGTACATATGGATGCACAAATATAACGATGGACAAATATTTATAGTTTAATGAGTTCTTCTCTGTTCTGACCTGAAGTGTTCCCCTTCCAGCTGCTACCCACATACCTTTCTCTTATTGGCCCTTGCTCTTCACCAGTTCCTTCCCATTTGTTCCCAGATAGTAGAGTGCATTCATATCATATCTGCCTTTCTTTTCCATTTTATACATAACTAATTTTATAAACCTCATGTACCTAACCCCTCCATATTGTTCAAATTATTTTCTAGCATCTGTACACAGTACTCCATATGCAACCTGACTGGCACTCTGATCAAAGGAAGGATAACCCCGGCATCAACAGAATCCTCCATTTAAAACGTGCCCTTACTATCACATTTGCCTTCTATTCTGCAATTTCGCATTGCATGACATGATATAGCTTAGGACAGAATACGCCATTTCCTTTTACTTCCAACCTTCTTAATGACAGTCCACCAAAACTATGTTTTTTATGTTTCCAGCTCCAAACTATATAACCATTTACATTAAATTCCAACTACCACCTATCTTTTCACATTGTGACCTGCTACTATTCTCTCTGAAAACCCTCAAACCAGTCTTTGTACTGTCATCATGCAAGCAGATTTTGCTATGCAGATCTGGTATTACATCTAAAAATATATACTAGTCAGGAATAGAATATTTACCTTCATTGGTGTTCTTTTCCTCTGTATAGCAATATGGCTTAGATGTGATTCTGCCCAAAGCCTTTTCCTTCTTTGCCTTGCTTAAAATCACTTCAAAAGATTGCACATCTTCCATAGATCCACACCTTCAAAGTGTACAATGTTGCATCTTTCTTATATTAAATCCCATTTGTCACTTTTATGCCTTTGATGCCATCTGTTGCAAGGCTCTTCCAAGAGTCCAAGTATCAGTCTTTTGTCACCAGCATTCAAACTGATCTTTCTCAACATATTTAGTGTGACATACCTAAAGTACCAGTTAGGACTGGTTCTGCTACTAAACTCTGCAGCACTCCAGTGCCTAGTAACCTTTCTCTTGACTTTCACCTCTGTCATCCGTCATCTCTTTCCATTCAGTCAGGCAGACAGTTTCCAGTAAAGTCCATCATTATATGAGTACCATAACCATACATTTTCATTTTCCTACCAGTCTTCTGAGTAACATAGTATCCTACACCTTGGTGTAGATAATCTGTACTGCATAAAAAGAGCTCCCTTGTCCTCTACAAAAGTGACAGTTACAGAACCAAATTAAGTTGGGCTTGCTATGTGAAATACGATCTACTTTGTGCCACCAGATTAACATTCAGAAACTGTTCACAGTAGCTGGGTTTTAATTAACTCACTTTTCCCAGCATTTTCTTTCATGCAGAGTGTCACAGTCACCAGCCTCCTGTCTTGTAGTACCACTCCAGCTACTATGGAATAAGTTTGACATTTTGTTATCTCACAAGGCTCCGCTATGTGAAGCTCAACTGCACCTTGTGCATTATCTCATAAAAAATATTGGCAAACTTTCTCCACATTTGCACCAATCACTCTTTTATATCTTCATTTTTCCCCTTCCATATCTAGTCTCCAGTAAAGTCCATTTTTTTCAGTCTTTGCATAAAGACCCCCCATGCAGGATTCAGTTCAGGTTTTCTCTCTTTTTTAAATCCTAGTCCTACAAACTTGCAGCATCCTTCTCTATTCACAATATTCTGCATGCAGCAAGACAGGCTGCCAGCATAGCAGTCTTTTAAATACATAGTATGACTTGCATGATATTTGCAATCATAGCTTCATAGTTTCATAGGTTGGGACTAGGCTATCGGCCTTAGGGCCTATACAAGCCTAGCCATAACAATTCCCTGGATATTTCTTCCCACAATATTTACTTCCCTGGACCCCTGTCTAGCAGGGCTACTGACGTACTTCATGCAAAGTTGCTTGGGGAGGCAGGTATCATGTAGTTCCCAACCCAGGAACAAGTAGAAATGATGCTACAAGACCATAGTCTAGAAGGAAAGCCAGAAGTACCTTTTTAGGGAACAAGGATGCATACTTCCAGCAGAGGGGATGGCCTGATTGGGCTGGGGCACAAGAAATCCTTAAAGCTCTCTGGATGATGGCCCTTCTGCATGATTTCAAAAACCAAACGGCCAGCACTGAACTCTCTAGAAGATGCACCATGTAACTTGTAGATTGCTGTAGCTAGGTCGACAGCATTTAAATGCACATCCTATGGACTGCAGCACACATGCTGGCATTCTCACAAATGCTGCTTCACCTTGGCCTGTGTAATTATACAAAATGTCAGTTCAAGATGTCCAATAAATCATTCAGCCATTAGTGCAGGCTCGGGATTTGGCCTCCTTGGACAGTGGGAATCTATTTAGCTAGATGCAAACTTATGCTAGTAGGATAGTGTCTAAATGCTTGAAAAAAGAACGTGAATCCCAAATGATAAATTTAAGGATTTCATTAACAAGAACTTAATCTAGCCAAGCTGGCAGGGTAGCACATTAAAATATCCAATAAATCCTGGTCTCCCTCAGGAAAACATCTGTGCAGTCAGTGAAATAAACTCTATTAGCAGGAAGACATATTAATGGAACCATACTATTCATAGCAAGAAAGAAAAAATACTATACACACTGATAGGCAGTTGGCAAGTCAACAGAAGATGGATAGTAATTAGTACCAGTGTCCATACTCTATGCAAAAAGTTATCTGAACTACTGACACTAATGCTACAATGATAGGCATTGTTCACAATCATGGTATGCAATCACATAAGACTGGTGCATAGAAAAATCTTCATACTTTATCCAACATAATTCATAGATGCTCTCCATACCACTTGGTATGCAATGAAGCAGGGACACACACAACTGCATACTTGATAGAGCCCAGTTATACAGCTGGTATGCAAAATGCAAACAAGTGAATGGTGACCTTGTTAGAAAAATGTGTATTTGGACATATATAAAGTGCTAGTTTAAAAGCAAATAGTATGTAATGCATTTTATTCTATTTTACAATATGGCAGTAAGAATGATCTTACATGTAATTGCTTGAAGCTTTGGAGCTGCAGTGTGTTTGAACTCTGACCCTGGCAGTAGCTAGCTCAGCAAGCTTATGTTTTTCACTAATAATTATCTGCTGGGTCAGGAAAATGAAAGTATAAAGCATTGAAAATCTTTCTTCCTTCCTCTGAGATGGTTGGCCTTGCGAATATTATCAGAGATAAAGCACAGCTGCCAAAAGTAATGTTGCAAGGAGAACAAAGAAGTGTATTACAAGACTGAACTGACTATTGTATTCGAGCACGACTGAAACCTTGAAAGAATAACATTTACAGAAAGACATTATAACTGACCAGGTGCTTTGCAAGGCCGTATTATTCTCATGGGAAAACTTTTAAAAAGTATAACATCAGCTTTTTCTTATGAATAGAATATTGTAGACCATAGTGATGTAGGTGCCCTGTGACTGACCACGTCAGTGAAGTGGGCACAGCTTGAATGTATGACTATATAACATAGTACATTTCCTGTATCATGCCAGACAAAACTCTATACTTGTATTGTATGGTATTTTGCCTCCTGGTGTACACTAGTAAAGTTTTTGCATCTGAGCCTCCTGTGTTGTAATCGTTTATTTTTATTTAACAGTTTGATCCTCCATTTGACCGGAAACCCTCGACAGCTACAGATCAGAGTGTACCGGTGGTCGAATACTGCGCAGGAGAAGCTACCGAAACGGTTCTTCTTGAAACACAAAGACCTCCGAATGAATTGTCGTTTTGAGAGGCTGGCCACTTTTCTGATCTGCGGCCGAAGAGCAGTCTCGAACTGGTTGACCCAGGAGGCTCAGGTAGGAAGATATTTGCCTTTTTTCTGTTTTAGATCAGGGACTAAGTTACAGTAAATGTTATTGTCATAGATTTGTTATACAGATCAGGGACAAAAGAAAATTACTGTATATTTTGTCAGAGATC
Source organism: Protopterus annectens (assembly GCF_019279795.1). NCBI lineage: Eukaryota > Metazoa > Chordata > Ceratodontiformes > Protopteridae > Protopterus > Protopterus annectens. The sequence continues at coordinate 1,039,095,266 of NC_056728.1, read as the reverse complement.
AGGGAAACAGAATAAGGTAGGCAGTTATTCTAAATAAACTGTGTAAGGAACAGAAATACCACGTGGTAAAAAGGGTTACACAACATTTTTCTTTTTAAAATGGGAAATAAGTGCACTAAAAAATCGCAAGATCTGCCCCTAACTGATGACGCAAAATATATGCAATTTCAGCGAGCAAATAATGTAAGGTATTATACAAAATGGGTTAATAAATACGAATTTGACGGTAAATTAAATAAAATTTCATTAGTTAAACTTTTAAAACAGCTTAAATCTGACGCAAAAGGTCAGGCAAAAAAACAACGGCGATTAGGCATTCCTCAGGCACATAGGTGAATTGAGGAAGTGAACCGAAGGGAACAAAAAATTAAAAATGCAAAAACATTATTTTTAGACAAAGAGGATAATAATACAGTAATAGCGACGGCCCCTCCCCCTCCGCCCCCTCTAATGCCTTTTTCAGGATATAAAGCAGGAGGACAGGCTAGTCCACCTCCACGTTATCCTGAAGTTGCAGGAGCATTAAAACCATTTGTTAGAGAACCTATTGAAACTAGGTCCCGAACACGTAAAACACTTAGGGACGCAGATTTATATCAAATAGGGAGAGAATCACTAGAAGAGAGTGAAGAAATCTGTCCACTAATCGAGGTACCAAATCCTCAGGCAGAGCAGGAAGGGCAGGACCCAACTCTCCTAGTATATAAACCATGGACACCGGAAGACATTCGAAAAGCTACAGAGGGAATCCCTCATCCGAAAATTAATTACAAAAAGTTTATACAAGATTTACAAGGTATGAGACTAAGTTACCACTTGAATGGGGAAGAAGTAGAAAGGGTAGTTAAACAGATTGTGGGTCCAAACTGGCACATGATTTGTGGCACCTGGAACTCTCATAACGCAGAGCTTAAAACACTCCCACATAGTGATGCAGAATTAAATACCAGAGTGAAAGGTCTTACAGACCAAATCTCTGAAAAATGGAAACCTAGAGCAGATTGGACTTGCATTAACCAATGCATACAACAAGATAATGAAACTGTAAATGGGTACTATGGTAGATTATTGAAATGTTTCAATAACCATAGTGGTATGACTATTCCTGAAAGTCAGACGAATGATAGCTCATATGAACAGCAACTGAAAAATGCATTTTTGAAAGGTTGCATTGCACCTATCAGTAGCTTTATTACAAAGCATATGATAAATCACCGAACAAGCAGGCTACAAGCCTTACTTGAGTATGCTAGACATGCTGAAAGACACTTTAATAGTAAAAAGAAAAAGAAGACACAGGTCTTCACAGCTGAAGACCGAGCAAAGGTCTTTGTAGTACAATCAAATAAAAAGGGTAAGAAAAATGCCCAGGGTAATAAACAGTCTGACAAAAGGTCAGAGGATTTTGAAAAGAAAAAAAAGAAAGGTGAGTGCTTTAAGTGCGGTAAGAAAGGACATTTAGCAAGGAATTGCAAGCTAAATAAAAAGGCGACTACAGAAGATAAAGGTGATGAGGACTGACTATATGATAGTGATGACAATCAAAAATCATCAGAAAAGACTAACAAACAAAGGACAAACGTAAATGTAGTGAAAGAAACAGAGGAAGTGCAAGCAGATGTAGAGGATGAAAAAAGTGAAATTTTAGATTTAGCATTACTGAGCTTGGAGCTCTATTTGGCAAATACAAAACCGGAAGTTACACTTCTGGTGGAAGGAAGGGAAGTGAAATTCTTGTGTGACTCAGGAGCATCACGAACTTTGATACACCCTTCAAAGTTACCAGAACACTCTGAATCACCTGACTATATATTAGTGAAAGCAGCAAATGGACAGCTATATAGGGAGCCACTCTCCCATGATATAGCAATAACTGACCCTGTTTTAGGTATGACTCAGAAAAGTAAAATTGTAGTTTCTGCAAAATGTCCAGTAAACTTACTGGAAAGAGACCTTATGCAGATATTTGGCATAGCAGTAGTTCCTACTATGCAGGGTATGGAAGCACAAAGACAAGTGAATACTTTTGTGGTGCGATCGGAGGGTGAAACTTTTTACTGGTACAACCAGGATCTAGTTATGACTGGTCCAGGGGCAGTAACCGAGGAACTGATGAATGTAGCCATCAGTAAGGTCCCCTCCCTTGACACTGACCAACAGCATTTGTTACATTGTACTCTATACTACTGTAGTATGCCAGGACCGGATAAGGAATATGAGCAAAAATTTTTCAAAAATCCTGCTAACAGATTAGTATTACGAACCTTGTATTGGGATACTAAGGGAAACAGTGTGGTAAGCTGTTCACTACCTCAGGAATTCATGGCACTGTACAAATCTAATAGACTTCCACACGTCAGCTTGACAAAAAGTAAAGATGTGAAATGGGCAGATTTAGGAGAAAAAGTAACAAAATGGGAAAAACAAACTGATTTAAAATTATCAGAACAGGGAGTACAAAAACAGAAATTGAATCGGCTAACAGAGACACGACCAGCTGTACACTTACAAACCAGTGAGGACAGCTAATTAGCATTTTTGTTAAAAAAAGAAGAAAAAGCCTTGTGCAATATACCAAACATTCTTTGGTAAACAGGTAAATCAGATGTAGGACTTATTTGAACAGCAGGACCAGTAACCATTACACCAAAATCGGCATTTAGACCACAAAAAAGACAATACCCCTTGAGAAAAGATGCAAAGCAGGGAATTAAGCCTATAATAGCAGCATTACTCAAGAAAGGAGTACTGGTAGAATCTCTAGATTCACCATGTAATACCCCTCTATTTCCTGTTAAAAAAGCAAACGGGGAATGGCGGATGGTACAGGATTTACAAGCCGTAAACAATGCAATAATACCCAGAGCACCTACGGTGCCAGACCCACACACTTTGTTGAACGATTTAAAGCCACAACAAAAATATTTTACTGTGGTAGATATAAGCAATGCTTTCTTTTCAATACCTATACATCCTGATAGCCAGTATTGGTTTGCATTTACATTTCAAGGTAAAAAATATACCTATACCCGGCTACCGCAGGAATATTGTGAAAGTCCAACGATATTTGCACAAGAAATGGCTAGCAACCTGGCAGAATTTACTCCACCTGGAGGTAGTCAGATTCTACTTTATGTAGATGACATCATGCTAGCAGCCCCCACCCAACAGCAATGCAGGAAAGTACTAGCTTTTGATAGCATTTAGTCGAAAAACACAGCATTTATTGTATTTTCTGCCTTTCTGAAAAAAACTTGAAAAAAACAAAAATACTCTTGTTTTCCATACTTTTCTAATAGTTTGTTCCAGTGATCAGATTTTGCTGATCCCTGGGCTTTGTCTTGGTTCCTGTTTTCTCCATTTTCCTTGTTTGGTCAAGGGGTAGTTTCTTTACTCACTAGTGGGAGTAGGGAGTACTGAGCTGCCTGTTTGTCCTCAGAGGAGTGGTTTAAAGCAGTAACTTGTAGTTTATTGGCCATTTTGGGTCATTTCCTGTCTTTTCCAGCCCCCTGCTATAAAGCACGCTTTAGCACGCATTAGCGCGATTTAGCACGATTTAGCGCGGAGCTGCCACTGTTAGGGCAGCGCCGGTTAAGCAGGTTTAAACTATTCGGGCTACCTAAAGTCCACTCTTCAAATTTTCCCTTAAAACTACCTTCCTCGAACTATACTACTGATCAAATCAGCGCATCCTATAACTAAAAAGATCATCTCTACTTGACTCCAAGTAGACCATTCTCTATCTGTTAAACCTAGCACTTGCTCCTACAGTACTTATTACCTTGATACGGCACTCTTGTCATAGATAGTACCCCAAAAAGGCAACCCCCCATTTCTCGGTCACCCACGTCCCCCGGATTCTTTTTAAAGTTTTTTTGTCTATCCTTCTAGCATGTCGAGGGATCAGTTGCTAGTGTCCTCTCCTGCTCAGCTGGTGAACCTGGGAATATTGAGGCAATGCTACAATTGCCTCATGTACACAGACAACCCTCTCCTCCTCCCACAAAACACAAATACATGCGAGAGATGCAACTATACGGCCAAACTGGAGGCTGAGCTCTCTCAACATAGGACTGGCAAGACCAGTCAGGAGGAGAAGGTTACCACACACACTATAGACCCAGTCTCACATAGTACCATTACAACCTCAAATCATACACATAAACACACAAAGACATACTGAGGCTCTGATCAAAAATCTACCAAAACAGCAGAGGCCACCAAAGCAGACACCCAAACAACCACCACCTCAGAACACAACACCTGCAACACATAGACCTCACAGTCAGAGTGTCAAACAGTCACAGCCCTTAAGGCCAAATACAATGCCAGACACACTAGTCATTGGTGACTCCATAGTCAGACACACTGACGCCCCGCTCACCAGACTGAGTAAGGAGAAGGTCACAGTAAGCTGCCTGTCGGGCGCTAGAATCCGCCACATAACGCAAGCACTCAGGTCTCTCAACAGCAGGTACAAATATGACTCAGTCATTGTCCACGCTGGTGTAAACGACCTGAGACGCACTCCTTGGACTACATGAAAAGAGACATTGAGGAGCTCTCTGATTATGTAGCCCAGGCAGGTATGACCCTGACCTTGAGCAGTATCCTACCTTCACCAAGAATGATGCCACAATACAGAGATAAGATGATCAGCTTTAACAATTGGCTTAAACACTGTTGTCATTCAAAGGGGATCCAGTGTCTGTCTGCCTGGGATGACATGCTGGACAAGCCACGCTGCTTCACAAGGGACGGCTTGCACCTGTCACCCCTGGGATTCCGGATATTGGCAAAGGCTCTTGCCACCCCCATAGTGCCTTTTTTAGGCAAGGCTCAAATTCTAAACCTACCACCCTAGAACAAAAAAGGAAAAAACTAAGGGTAATGCTGCTCAATGCCAGAAGTCTAAATCTCAAAATGCACGCACTCAAGGCCCTTCTCAGTATGGAGAACATCGATGTCTGTGCTGTGACAGAAACCCGGTTCAAGGCTCCTGAGAGCACCCCAGCACTGTCAGGTTTTACCTCATATCATGCCCGCCCCAAAATCCGGACAATACCAAGAAAGGAGGGGGGGTATCCATATTCATCAAGGACACCCACACCTCAAGACTGGTGGCAACGCAAGATGCATCGGAGACCATCCAGGTGCAATTAACCATAGGCAAGACTGCTCTGCAAATTGTAGCATGTTACAGGCCACCCTCACAAACTCAGGAACCTCACATGGCCTTCCTGAAAACACTAGAGGGGATAAATGTATCACCAAACACCATCATACTAGGTGACTTCAATTACCCTAATATAGACTGGGAACACTACTCAAGCCCAAACACCCTAGCCCAAAAGTTCCTGGAATTCATAAACTCAAATGCCATGGAACAACTAGTCACCATCCCACAAGAGGAGATAACATACTTGATCTCATCATCACGAACATGGGAGCACAATGTTCAACACCAGAAGTACACCCTCACTGGTGAGATCAGATCACAAACTAATCTCGCTGGAGGTCCTCCTCCCGCCCCCACCTGAAATAAAAAGACCACAGTAAAGAACTTCTCAAAGCCAACTTCACACTTCTAAAGACTAGTGTGGTCTCCTTTAAGGCCCCAAGCTGGCGGAAAACAGTACTCAAGCCGCTGAATCACTTACAAATGCCTTCTACCAGCACCTGCAGGACTGCATGGATAAGGCAATCCCAAGCAAAACAAAGACTCTTTGTACCAAAGCCAAGCGTCCAGTCTGGTGGACCCCAGCCATAAACAAACTCTACAACAAAAGGAGGAAGCTACTACAAGATAGAGCAAAATCCTTAAAAGGTAAGACACCCTTGATCACTATAAGTAAAAACTAAGAGCCCTCATAAAATCATCCAAAGCAAATTTCGAGAGAAAAATAGCTAAAGACTCAAAAGACAATCATAAGGCCTTCTTTAGCTATGTTAGAAACCTGGGAGGAAACTCCCAGATATGCTCAGAACTAGTTCAAAATGATGTGAAGATTACTGATCCTACAGACATTGCCAACATACTGGCTGACAGGTTCAGTGCAAACTTCTCCCTCCCCAAAAGGAGAGATATCTATACCAAACGATTGCAGCCCCCCAAACATCTCCAGCGCCCAAGTGAGAACTGCTCTCTCCAAAGCAAAAAACACAGCATCCATGGGACCTGATGGTGTCCCCGGCTGTGTGCTCCACGAACTCAATGAGGAATTAAACTCACAGCTAGGACAGCTGTTTAATCAAAGTCTTACCTCTGGATACGTACCCAGGGGGTGGCACACTGCAACTGTGGTCCCACTTCACAAAGGCGGTGCCTCCACCGACCCTGGAAATTACCGGCCCATTAGCTTGACAAGCCTTATCTGCAAAGCCATGGAGAGGATCATAATGGACCTCATAAATAAAGACATTGGGAATTTGCAGACTTTGGATCCAACCCAGTTTGGCTTTGTCAAAGGAAGATCATGCCTTTTAAACTTGGTTGACTTCTTCGAAACAGTCACCAAAGCCATTGATGAGGAAAGGCAGTCCATACAGCCTACCTCGATCTGGCTAAGGCCTTGATACAATACCCCACTCGGGTATCATTGAAAAACTCATCAGCTTAAATGTTAACCCATACATCACAAGATGGGTTGCAAACTGGCTGAGTGACAGAACCCACAGATTCAGAGTTGCTGGCGCCATGTCAGACTCAAAGCCTGTCACAAGTGGTGTCCCACAGGGCTCAGTCCTGGGCCCACTCTTGTTTGGCATCTACTTTTCAAGTACAAGCAAACACAGAAGGGTTATGGCTGACAAAGTTTGCAGATGACTGCAAACTGGGCCATAGTAGAAAACACATCTGACACAGATATCCTTCAGAAGGGTCTCACAGAAACAGATAACTGGTGCCAGAGCCACGGCCTAAAGTTAAATGCCAAAATGCATAGTCATACCCTTCGAAAAACAAGGTTACCCTAGCTACCAAATAGGTGGCAATCCAGTGAGCACAGAAGAAGTTATCAGGGACCTGGGGACCCAGGTTGATAGTAGTCTGTCATTCGACACCCATGTAGCTAAAGTAGTTAGGAAGACCTTCTACATTGCCCACCTTATCATGAAGGGATTCTCATCTAGATCAAGGGAGGTCATAGTCTCCCTTTACTCATCACTCATCAGACCAATGATTGAGTACAATGCCCCATTCGGAATGTATCTGACCCGACACTTGCAGCAGCTGGAGAGGCCACAAAGTTCCTCACCAAAAGGATAAAGGGTCTCAAAATCTGTCCTATACTGCCCGACTGAAAGAACTCCAGCTCTATTCAGTCGCCACCTTGCTCAGAGGTGACCTTTGCCTAATATACAAGGCCATGTCAAACCCAGATTTGATGAATATGCTTCACCTCAAAAAATCTAGATCCATCAGAGCCACAAGGGCGGGAGACTTAAATCTCGACACGGCTATTAATAGGATGTGCTGGAGGGATAGATTCATCACCCAAAGACTCCCTATGCTGTGGAACAAAATCCCGGTGCATGTGAGGCAGAGCACCTCGCTGGCCTTGTTCAAGAGAAATCTTGACCAATGGATGGGAGATCGCAGATATACCCCATGGATTACCTCAGTGTCACTGCTCGACAGAGGCACAGCAAAATAACGGGTATAGTTCCCCATACTTAAGGGGTGGCGTAAGCCACAAAACGATGGGCTAGGCTTGCAAATGCCCTCGGGCAGATAGCCTAGTATGAACCTATGAACCTATGAACCTATACAATAGCATTATTGAAATTTTTAGCAGCACAAGGACACAAAGTAAACAAAAGTAAGTTACAACTTTGGAGAAAACAGGTTAAATACCTAGGATATGTAATATCCAATGAGGGTAGAATACTTGACAAAGACAGAAAAACAGTGATTTTACAGGCACCTAAACCAACAACCAAGAAGGAAATAATGTCCTTCTTGGAAACGACTAATTTTTGTCGAAGTTAAATATCAAACTATGCTTTAGAATCTGCTCCATTGGCTGATTTAATATATAAAGCACCAATGGCAGCACAAAATGTATTACAATGGACACCTGAAGCAGAAACAGCTTTCTGCAGACTAAAACAATTGATAGCTTCATCATTAGTTTTAGGACTTCCAAATTACCACAAAAAATTTTTTCAAACCGTTGATTGTAAACAGGAATACATGACGTCAGTTCTGACGCAACAGCATGGAAGTAAGCAACGCCCCATAGCTTACTATTCATTACAGTTAGATCCAGTGGCACAATCATTGCCTCACTGTGTGCAAGCAGTAGTCGCAGCTGCAATGGCAGTACAGGCTTCGGCTTCAGTGGTGTTATTCCACCCTCTCACATTGAAAGTGCCTCATGCAGTCGCAATAATTTTACTGCAAGAGAAAATAACATATCTATCTCCTGCTAGACATCTTTCATGTATGACCATACTGCTGAGCCAACCTCATATGGTAATTGAACGTTGTACAACATTAAATCCATCAACGTTACTTCCAACTCCTGTGGATGGCACACCACACAGTTGCCTGCAGAAAATTGAGCAAATAACTTTGCCCAGACAAGACCTCACTGATATGCCCTTGGATGATGCCGAGGTGACATTTTATGTGGACGGTTCATGCAAAAAGGGTCCTACAGGGAAGAATCTAGTAGGATATGCAGTAGTCACAGATACAGAGATTTTAGAAGCCCAACCCTTACAGCATAACCTGTCTGCTCAAGCAGCAAAGTTGATAGCCTTAACACGGGCTTGCACTCTAGCAAAAGACAAATGTGTGAACATATATACTGACAGTCAGTATGCTTTCTCTACAGTGCATGTTTTTGCGCAGCAATGGAAAAATAGGGGAATGATAACATCTACTGGCAAACCAATTAATCATGCGCAACTTATTTTAAACTTATTAGATTCTATTCAGTTACCTACCAAAGTAGCTATTTGTAAATGTGTAGCTCATACAAAACAACCGGATTCAATTTCAAAAGGTAATGCACGAGCTGATGCAGCTGCAAAGCAAGCAGCCTCAGACTCAGAAACTTTACTTTTGAATGAGGAATTACAACCCTCTAAGATTTTAAATTTAAAAATGTTGAAAACAATGCAGACATTAACTACAAAAGCTGAGAAACAGAAATGGGAGAGACGAGGTGCAATCCTCGAAAATGGACTGTACATCTCCAAAGAGAAAAAGCCAATATTGCCGTCTAATTTATTTAAATATGCAGCTTTGTTGAGCCATGGGCAGAGCCATGTCTCAACAGGGGGGATGGTACAGTTAGTAAATCGAATATTCCAAACATATGGATTCACGAACTTTACACAAAACTTTTGTGCAGCATGTCATTTTTGTAACAAACATCATGCACAAGGAGCATTCAAACCCAAGCAAGGGAGTTTTCCTACACCACCATACCCGTTCCATACTATCTGTATGGACTTCATAGAACTGAGCAAATGTGAAGGGAAAAAATACTGTTTAGTGATTATAGACATGTTTTCCAAATGGGTAGAAGCCTTTCCTACTAAAAATCCAGATGCAGCAACAGTAGCAAAAGCTCTAATAAAAGAAATAATTCCTAGATTTGGCATACCGGAAAGAATCTATAGTGACAATGGGACACACTTTGTTAATCAGACAATTCAGCAACTTGGGAGATTCTTTGGGATCTCCTTGAAGAATCATTGTGCTTACCACCCACAGTCTGCAGGACTGGTGGAAAGGTACAATGGAATTTTGAAAAGCAAGTTAAGAAAGTTAATAAATAAAACACAGAAGAATTGTTTTTGCTGTTTGCCTTTGGCACTGCTGAGCATGAGAACAGTTCCAAATGTAAAGGGTTTGACCCCCTTTGAAGTGATATTTGGAAGGGCATATTATGTGCCACAGTGGAAAGCTCTCATGCCTGCAGAGCTAGAGGCTGACAGCTCATTAGCTAGTTACATGAGGAAATTGTTAACAAATAAAACTGTTTTGCAGTTGAACTCTTTTTCAAATAAGGAACAGACCAGACCATTAGAAGCGGTGCTGACCCCTGGGTCCTGGGTGTGGCTAAAGGTCATAAAGAAAAAGAATTGGACAAGTCCGAAGTGGGAAGGTCCATACCAGGTACTGTTGGCAATGCCTACTGCGGTCAAAGTTGCTGAGAGGTCGTCCTGGGTCCACCTGACGCACTGTAAACCGGTAAAGAATTTTCAGCTTGATAAACATTTTGTGACTGATACACAACAAAGGCAGAATGGCCAAGAGCAAAATGAGTAAAAATACAAACCAACCCCGAAGATATTGTTTAACCATCTTGCTAACTATACATCTATTGACTATGATTGTGGTGACTTTCCTTTTGTTGTGGTTTTTCCTGCATATAACCGTACAAATGAAAGTGGAGAAATGTGATGAACTGTCTATAGACTGGCATCCAAACTTTAACACATACCTAGCTATGAAGCGTGTATATGTAGAGACTATGAACATTTCAAACTGCTGGGTTTGTACTGCTATACCAACAGCATATGGAGGATTGTTGATGTCCACTGTCCCCTTGGGGATAAATGAGACTTGGGAAAATTTACTTTTTGATACAGGATCTGTGAGATCACAGGACAAGATTGCATTGTATTTGCCTATTACACAGAGAGGAATTGTTTGTTTCTATAAAAATGATACACTCCAAGTAGGTTGGAGTAACTGTAACATAACTGTATCTTATAAATGCTATATTAAGGCTAAAGATAAAACTACTAGTTGTAGCACAAATTATAATTCATATTTGAGCTTAATGAAAACAATAATAAGAGACGTGCAGAAAAATCCTGAGTTGCATAAACAATTGTCTGTTATAGACAAGAAAATGTTTCATTCAGAGTTAACCCGCATCAGTACTAAAGTCGAAAACTGTTATTTTGTTTGTGGGAAAAAAGCATACAAATGGCTACCTAAGAATTGGTCCGGCAGTTGTTTTTTGGGTTATCTGGTTCCAGCTATAAGGCATACTGCAGAATTACCTCTAGGTAAGATACGAAATATAAAAGATGTAGCCCGAAAACCTGAAAATTCAGTCGGAAAACCTGTAAATCCAATGGGAAAAATCGAAGCTGGTTGGAAGGATCATCAATCCGTGAAAGATAAAGAAAAATTGACTCATATGGACTTGAGTGACAGTGTTATATCCTGGGCTGGAATATTCCCAGCCTATGGAGCAGTCAAATCAATCTGGGAGCTGAGAAAACTGTCAAAGCTTCTCGAAGTAATGAGTAATGCAACTTTTTCCGCTCTTGAACTTGTGACTGATGAACTGAATGCAATAAGAACTGTTGTGCTACAAAATCAAATGGCTCTTGACTTCACCCTAACGGCGAGAGGTGGTACGTGCGCGCTTATCAAAGAAGAATGCTGTGCATTCATACCAGACAATCGACATGAGATCAATGATCACCTAGAGGTAATACAGCAGGTATCGGCCATGACTGAACCAGGCCCAAACCCACTGACAAACTTTTTCCAGAGTCTATTTAGTGGGTGGGGTTCAATCCTAATGAATATTTTGATTGCTATTTGTGTTGGTCTGCTCTTATTAGGAGCATGTGTCTGTTGTGGGATTCCCTGTATGAAAAAATTAGTCAGAAAATTTGTTGATATATCTGTAACTGAGACTTTGTACCAAGACATTGAACTGGAGCTATTGGTTCCAAATGAAACTCTTTCCGAAATATAAACCAAATGACTTGCCTTGTTGAAAGTCCTAAAAAAAGAAGGCTAGGGAACGATATGATATTGTTTATGTTTCTGAATAAAATAAAAAGTATTAAAAGGGAGGAACATGTTAGAAAAATGTGTACTTGAACATATATAAAGTGCTAGTTTAAAAGCAAATAGTATGTAATGCATTTTATTCTATTTTACAATATGGCAGTAAGAATGATCTTACATGTAATTGCTTGAAGCTTTGGAGCTGCAGTGTGTTTGAACTCTGACCCTGGCAGTTGCCAGCTCAGCAAGCTTATGTTTTTCACTAATGATTATCTGCTGGGTCAGGAAAATGAATGTATAAAGCATTGAAAATCTTTCTTCCTTCCTCTGAGATGGTTGGCCTTGCGAATATTATCAGAGATAAAGCACAGCTGCTAAAAGTAATGTTGCAAGGAGAACAAAGAAGTGTATTACAAGACTGAACTGACTATTGTATTCGAGCACGACTGAAACCTTGAAAGAATAACATTTACAGAAAGACATTATAACTGACCAGGTGCTTTGCAAGGCCGTATTATTCTCATGGGAAAACTTTTAAAAAGTATAACATCAGCTTTTTCTTATGAATAAAATAGTGTAGACCATAGTGATGTAGGTGCCCTGTGACTGACCACGTCAGTGAAGTGGGCACAGCTTGAATGTATGACTATATAACATAGTACATTTCCTGTATCATGCCAGACAAAACTCTATACTTGTATTGTATGGTATTTTGCCTCCTGGTGTACACTAGTAAAGTTTTTTGCATCTGAGCCTCCTGTGTTGTAATCGTTTATTTTTATTTAACAGACCTGCACTGTGGTGTAGAGATGGAATGCTACAGGACTGCAGTGATGGACAACATGCTTCATGCAAAGTTGCTTGGAGAGGCAGGTATCATGTAGTTCCCAACCCAGGAACAAATAGAAATGATGCTACAAGGCCATAGTCTAGAAGGAAAGCCAGACATACCTTTTAGGGAACAAGGATGCATACTTCCAGCAGAGTGAATGGCCTGATTGGGCTGGGGCACAAGAAATCCTTAAAGCTCTCTGGATGATGGCCCTTCTGCATGACTTCAAAAACCAAATGGCCAGCACTCAATGTCAGCATATAATATTTTATTTTGAAAAAACAGACCGGTTTCGGCAAAACTTTGCAATTACACTAAAGAAGGCAGAGTTTTGCCAAAACCGGTCTGTTTTTTTCTCAATAAAACATTGTATGCGGACATTGAGTGCTGGCTATTTGTTTTTTGGAATTATGTGCTTTTTGGCCATTGCACTTTGCCATACTTGCATGGTTCTTTTGATTTGGAATACTTCTGCATGTGATATATCTGAAGTACCAGTCAGGATTGGTTCTGCTACTGAACTCTGCACCACTCCAGTGCCTAGTAACTTTTTCTCCAGACTTTCATCTCTGTCATCTGTCATCTGTTTCCATTCAGTCAGGCAAACAGTTTTCAGTAAAGTCCATCATTGCATGAGTACCATATCCATACATTTTCATTTTCCTACCAGTCTTCTAAGGGACATAGTATCCTACACCTTGGTGAAGATCACCTGTACCACATAAAAAGAGCTCCCTTGTCCTCCACAAAAGTGACCTAGCTATGGAAGAAATTTAAGTTGGGCTTGCTATGTGAAATAATATCTACCTTGTGCCAACAAACTGACATTCAGAAACTGGAAGTTTCTCATACAAACTGTTTTTGTGGCTTTCTTCAGAATGGAAGTGAGAATATCTGGTTTTAATTACCTCGCTTTTCCCAACCCATTTTTAGGGAGTGTGTCACAGTCACCAGCATCCTGTCTTGTAGTACCACTCCAGCTACTAGGGAGAAAGTCTTGATATTTTGTTGGCTCAGGTGGCTCCACTGTGTTAAGCTCAGCTGCACCTTGCCACTTATCTCATTAAATTAATGACTTGTATTCTCCACATTTTCACTAGTCACTCATGTATCTCTTCATTCTCCACCTTCCATAACTAGTCTCCAGTGAAGTTCCTTATTCTCAGTCTTTGCATAAAGTCTCCCATATAGGATTCAGTTTTGCTTTACTCTCTGTTTTAATCCTATTCCTACCAATTTCCATTGGCCCTCTCCATTCAAAATATTCTGCATGCAACAAGACAGACTGCCAGCATAGCAGCTTTTTAAATAAATAGTCTGTGTGTATGTGTGCATGAATATTTCTGGTCTTAGGAAATTTCTAAATGATTAAACTTTTTAATAGTTTTCTTAACATACTTGCCCACCTGATGTTGCCTATCTTAAATAGACAGCTCTTTTAATATTATGTACAGGCCCAGGGCCTTGTTCTTTAATATTTTTTATGATGCGAGTTATTCCCTCCTCAGTAATCTTCTCTTTCTGTGATTTTTTTACTCTCTCCAGAAATTTGTGTTATCTCAGCAGATGGATAAAAAGTAATTTTCTTAAATATAATGATATAATGAAGTATAGGCAGAAGTAATACAGCATGTTAGAAAGTCAGTAACAAAATAATAAAATGGGCTTAATAAAACAATACAATATAGTGGGTTTCAAATGATGTTCATTAGTTTAAAACCATAGAGTCAAAGTTTAAAAAACTTCTTCATTCTAATTAAGTTCAGCAATCTTGCCTCACTAGTTGAAAATAAGCAAGGAGCAAAATGGAGATCCATATTAAATTACTACATTGTACAGTATATTGGGTTTCTGTCTTCCAAACAGTCTTCAGATATGTTTTTTTTTCAGATATGTTGCGCTTATTTCATTCTAGATATGCATCCTCATCTATGTGTGTGTGTGTGTGTGTGTGTGTGTGTGTGTGTGTGTGTGTGTGTGTGTGTGTGTGTGTGTGCTTGTGTGTGCGTGCGTGTGTGTGTGTGTGTGTGTGTGTGTGTGTGTGTGTGTGTGTGTGTGTGTATACATATACATATATATACATATATATATATATATATATATATATATATATATATATATATATATATATATATATATATTGCTACTATAGTCTCCTTTTTCGCCTTTACATACCATGTGGAATATGGTGCTACTGAAAATTCCTGCATTTTCCAGCATGTGCAGCACATGTGCATAATTTATAATTCTTAAAATTGTAACTTATTTTTTTTGTGCTGTGTTTCCAACATGTAGATAAACAGAATTCACAGACATACAGGCAGACAAGACAGACAAATGTATACAGACAATGTATACAGATATATATATATATATATATATATATATATATATATATATATATATATATATATATATAGAGTAGCACAGAGTATATGTTATTGGACTTGAGAAAAAAATATACCAGAGTAGCCCTCTCAATACAAAAATATTGCATTGTCCTTTTAAGAAAGAGTCTGTACCAGAATGCATTGCTAGTACTGAGTTGAGAGAAGCTGAGTGTGAGATGCGGAAGTGTTAATACTGTTTATGCTATATTGCCCTACAGTAAATTTACTTGTAAACCAAAACTCATACTGAATCCTGATATTTCTGAGAAGAATCTCACTAGAAGCAGTGTACATTTCATAGCACCACCTAAACTTACTTCCAGAACCATTCACATGATTTCACATAACAACAAAATCAAACAAAGAATCAGAAGAAATCCAGATAAATATGGTTTTGTTCTCAATGGTCAGGTGGGATGAGGCCATATATAGTTCCCTTGCATTTGCAGAGGGCCATAGTGTTGTATATGACTCAGTAATTAGTAAGCTCAGTGAACAAGAAATGTAATACATGAGACGGCATGCTTTATTAGTACAACAAAGGGCAAGTGTATAGAAATGCTTGCAAGACTGTTATATGAACTAGCAGGGAAAAAATGTGGCTTTAATGACACTAAAGATGAACATGTAAGAGACATAATTGTTGTTAAGCTGACTGATGTGAAAGTGGCCCAGAAGTTACACCCTGAAGTTAATCTAACTTTAGAGAAAGAAATATAAATCACAAGAGAAGCTGAGTTGGTGAAAAGGTGAAATGCTAACTTAAAATATGGCAAATAATGTCAGAAGCATGCCTGGTTCAACCGGTGCCCCACCCTCTTAAATTCAATTCCATAAGGTCTTCACTCAAGTGAATATTTCCAACCACTGGTATAAAATATCCAAAATGCTTTTTAATGCAAAAGTTTTTGTTAAAAGCACAGTAAGAGACAACAAGTCAAATACATTAGAGGTTTAGCGCTTTTATCCTACAAATACAAAGTCAGTTTAAATACAATTTGTTGTGAATTTGAAAGTGTCCTATAAATGTTTTACTCACTCTAATGAAACTATTAAAATAACAATTGTGGAAGGGTATAAGGATATATATAAGAATTTAAAGTGATTTATACAATTTTGAAATAGTTTGATGTTCTTCTTGATACATTGCTTGGTTTTCATATACTTCCACAATATTGTTGTAGTCTATTACAAGAACTTTTGGATTAAAAAGCATTTTGGATATTTTATACCAGTGGTTGGAACCATTCACTTGGGTGAAGACTTTAGGGAATTGAATTGGGTTTGGGTGAATTAGCAAGGGACATATGCTATGTGGGCTTTTTATTTTTGTTATTCATTGTGGTAAACTGCACGGGTGTATGCCGTTACTTTTTCTTGGTTATTAGTTCACTGGCATGGCAGTGATACTCAGGCAATGAACCCAACTGTGGACTCTTGCAGTCACAGTGAATTTACTCCATTTGAAAACAGCCCTGCTCCAGGAGGGAGCTTTGGCAACAAGTTTCCTTCACAAGGCAATTTAATTCTACTTATTGCCTTTTTATCTCAAGAATATGCTCACCTGAACAACACTCTCGAGAAAATCATTTACCAGACCTCCCCAAAAGTCAGACTGAAATGTTACACTCCAACAGGAAAACCAAACTGCTTGAGTTCTTGTTCTTGGACACAGAATGCACCCGGTTTGCTGCAGTGAACGTTTCTTTGTCACTGATGTATACAAGCTCAAATGCTGGATATGAAACTACTAGGAATTTGAACAAATGGTTACACCAGGACATACAGTCTGACAAAGTGAACCCAGAATCAACTCACTTCATTCTTGAAGGGAACTTGACCAGACAACTGAACTTTCTTGAGGGAAAAATCCCCAAGGTATGTAACATGCAACTGGACAACATTTTTTTTAATTGAGGGTTATAATTTAAACAGAGTAGTGAAAGTTTTATGACTGATCAAATTCTCCAATGGAATTTCTACAAATAGTGACGAGTATAGACCTTATAGCAACATTTGACCGGCATGGACTTGAACTGATGGCTTTTATTATTAAATTGAATAACACTCAAATTGATTTATTGTTTGATGAAACTAACAAAATGTTTAAGTGTAAACAAGATGATTTGTTGTTTGAGTTCATAAAGACAGATATAATGATATGTTTGACAGAGTTGACATAAAAGTTAAGCCCAAGGAAAAGGAAGACATTGTTAAGAGACTATTATGATTACCAAAACAAAAAAAGGACTTTAATAAGAATGACAAAATATTTGTAGATGGTGGGAGGTTCATGCTGATAGCCTTAAGAACAGACGAGTAAAAGAATGGACCCACCAGGAAACAGACCAAAGATTTCATCATTACAACACATATGGAACAGATATAATTAATAGACAAGAATTTTCACCCCTTCCACCAAGATGTACAACTGACCCCCATGTTGAACCCCAAACAGAAAACATCCCTTTATATATGGGCAGACCAAGGAGGAATCGTGGAAACAGGGGAAAAGGCTGAGGAAAGGGGAAAACAAAAAGAAAATACAATTAAAATAGTTGAATGATATACACAACCATGAAGTTAATAACAATGACAGTTTTAAAATTAAAATTACAGATGAAGGGAAGGTTTTAAACTTCAAAGGGTTCAATATATTCAGTTACACAAATGAAGTAATTACTGAAGGACATTTTTCCCTGTTTGGTAAGGGAATTTCTTCCTAGTAACAAAACAGATATACCAAACTTATTATTAGAACTAAAGCTCTTTACTAGGAAAATGAACCTGGCGGTTCACTTTCATGAACAGAAGGCATCAATAGACAATTACCAGCAGAAATGCAAAAAGAGTAGTACCTACAACCCATCTTTGAACTCTACTACAGCAACCTTTGAAAAATGTTGTGAAAGAGATTTGTACAAACTAAACATAAACACTAGTTATTTTCTGAACTTAGATACAGATGAGAAAGGGAGAGAGAGATCTTACACAATCTATGTACTAACAAACATATAAGAGTTATGAAACCAGACAAAGGTGGGGCTATAGGTTCATAGGTTCATAGGTAGGTATTAGGCTATCTGCCTGAAGGCATTTTATAATCCCAGCCAGAATGTGATGGCTTTCGCCACCCCCTTAGATTAGTTCCCTGTGCTTCTATCCAGCAGAGCCACTGAAGTGATCCCCGGGGTAAACTTTCTGTTTCCTATCCACTCGTCAAGGTTTCTTTTGAAGAGTGTTAGCAAGGAGTTCTGCCTAATGTAGATTTGAATCTTCTTCCAAAGCATGGGAAGTCTCTGGGAAAGGAATTTATCCCTCCAGCACATCCTATTTATTATTGTGGTGAGGTTTAGATCCCTAGAGCATGTGGCTAGAGGGCATAAGGTTTTCTTTAGGTGGAGCGTATCCATCAATTCTGGGCTGGACATGGCCTTGTATGTCAGGCAGAGATCACCTCTGAGTAGGCGGTATGCAACCAAGTACAGCTGGAGTTTCTTCAGTCGAGCTGCAGAGGGCATCTGTTTGAGGGCAGTGATCCTTTTGGTGAGGTACTTCTGTGGTCTTTCCAGCTGTTGCAGTTGTCTTGTAAGGGACATCCCAAATGGGACGTTATACTCTATGATGGGTCTGATGAGTGATGAGCAGAGGGGCACAATGACCTCTTTTGATCTGGATGCAAACCCTTTTGTGATTAGGTGGGCCACATAGAAGGATTTTCTAACCGCTTTGGCAATGTGATTATCAAAGGAGAGATTGCTATCTACTTGGGTCCCCAGATCCCTTATTACGTTTTCCATATTTAGGGGGCTACTACCTATGTGGTAGTTTGTGTGTACTTTGTTTTTTCCAAAGGGGAAGACTATGCACTTTTTGGCATTTAGCTTGAGGCCATGATTTTGACACCAGGTATCCGTCTCAGTGAGACACTTTTGGAGGATGTCTGCATCAGCTGGGGAGTCAATTATAGCCCCTAGTTTGCAGTCATCTGCGAACTTGGTCAGCCATAGTCCTCCTGTGCTTGCCTGTACCTCTGAGAAGTATATGCCGAACAGGAGGGGTCCTAGGACTGAGCCCTGGGGAATGCCACTTGTAACCGGTTTAGAGTCAGACCTTGCTCCCACAATTCTCACCATGTGGGTTCTGTCTATGAGCCAATTGGCAACCCATCTTGTGACATAGGCATTTATGTTCAGGCTGGTGAGCTTGTCTATAATACCAGAATGGGGAATGGTGTCAAAGGCCTTTGTGAGGGCTAGGTATGCTGTGTGCACCACCTTTCCCTCGTCTATAGCCTTGGTAACTGTCTCAAAGAAGTCCACCAGGTTTAGGAGGCATGATCTGCCCTTAACAAAGCATAACTGGGTGGGGTCCACTGTTTGGAGGTTCCCAATGTCTCTGTTAATGAGTTCCATGATGATGAGCTCCATAGCCTTGCAGACCAAGCTAATCAGGCTTATAGGGCGATAGTCCCCAGGGTCTGTTTTGGCTCCACCTTTGTGGAGCGGAATAACCATTGCTGTACGCCACTCTATGGATACATAGCCTGTGGAGAGGCTGAGTTTGAACAGTGTGTTTAGGTGAGGGGTTAGTTCTTCTTTGAGCTCATGTAGGATGCAGCCTGAGACACTGTTCAGTCCCACTGATGCTGTTTTTGGCTTTGGAGAGGGCTGTTTTAATCAGAGTGTCTGTGATTTCAGGGGCTCTACATTCTTCTGGTATGGTTATGGGCCCTTTTGAGGGTGAGAGGGGGGGGTGAAGTTTGCACTGAACCTGTCTGCCAGGATGTTGGCAATATCGGTTGGTTCAGTGAAGTTTGTGCCATTCTGCACTAACTCCGAGCAGATCTGAGCATTGCCACTTAGATTCTTGACATAGCTAAAGAATGCCTTGTGGTTATCTTTGGAGTTCTTGGCAATTTTTCTTTCGAAGCTTGCCTTGGACAATTTTATGAGGGATCGTAGTTTCTTGCTGATACTGCTCAGGGATGTCTTCCCTTCTTGGGATTTTACTCTTTTCTGTACTAGTTTCCTCCTTCTATTGTATAGCTTGTTTATGGCAGGGGTCCACCAGACTGGCTTCCTTTTCTTGGAGGAGTGAGTCTTGGTTTGTTTGGGATAGCATGATCCATGCATTCTTGTAGGTGCCTGTAGAATGCATGAGTAAAGGATTTTGCAGCTTGGACAGCATTATTTAGCATGGGGGCTTTGAAACTTTCCACCTTGGTCTTAAGTAACATGAAGTTTGCTTTTGAAAAGTTTTTCATGGTGGTTTCCCTGTCCGGGGGTGGGGGCAGAATGTGGATATCTAAAGTGATTTGTTTATGGTCAGATCTAACCAGCAAGGGGTTGACCTCTAGTGTGGAACACCGGTCGCCCATGTTGGTGATGACCAGTTCCAATATGTTGTCACCTCTGGTGGGAGTGCTGACCAGTTGATCCAGGGCATTTCAGTTTATAAATTCTAGGAAATGTTGGGCAAGGGAGTAAGTACTTGAGTAGTTCTCCCAGTTAATGTTTGGGTAGTTGAACTCACACAATATTAGGGTGCTTGGTAGGACGTTTATGTTTCCTAGTGTTTCCAGAAATGCAGAATGGGGGTCCTGGGACATGGTGGGTGATCTGTAGCAAGCTACAATTTGAATTGCAGTTTTGCCCATTGTTAGTTGCACATGTTGATCTCTGAAGCATCGTGCTGTGCCACTAACCTAGAGGTGTGGGTATCCTTGTTGAATATGGATACTCCCCTGCCTTTTCCATTTTGGTACGGGTTTTTATGGCCGAAATGTATGGTATGAGTTGTAGCCTAGTAGTGCTGGGGTGCTCTCTGGACCCTTAAACCATGTTTCTGTTACTGCACAAATATTGATTTTTTCCATACTGAGGAGTGCCTCAAGTGCATGCAATTTGAGGTTTAGACTTCTGGCATTGAGTAGCATTACCCTCAGATTTTTGTTACTTGTGCTTTTTACGGTGGTGGGTTTGTCTTTTGAGCCTTGCCTAAAAAAGGCACTATGGGGGTGGCAAAAGCCTTGGCCAGTATTTGAAAGCCTAAAGGTGACAGGTGTAAGCCATGTGTAATCCATCTCTAGCGAAGCAGCGTGGCTTGTCGAGCATGTCATCCCAGATGTACAGACACTGGATCCCCTTTGAATGACACCAGAAACTTAGCCAATTGTTGAAATTGATCATTTTTTCTTAATACCGTTGTATCATTCTTGGTGAGGGCAGGATGCTACTCAGGGTCAGTGTCATACCGGCCTGGGCTATGTGATAAGAGAGCTCTTCCATGTCTCTTTTCATGTAGTCCAGGGAGGTATGGCTCAGGTCATTCACACCAACATGGACAATGACAGAGTCATATTTGTACTTGTTCTGGAGTGATCTGAGTGCTTGTGTTATGTGGCGGATCCTGGCACCCGACAGGCAGCTAACAGTAACCTTCTCCTTATTCAGCCTAATGAGTGGGATGTCAGTGTACCTGACTATAGAGTCACCTATTACTAGTATGTTGGGTATGTTATTTTGCCTTAAGGGCTGTGATTGTGTGGCAAGCTGGTTTTGTGAAGTATGTGTTTCATGGTTTGTGTTGGGGGTGGAAGTTGCTTGGATGTCTGCTTTGAAGGTCTCTGTTGCTTTTGTAGATTTTTATTTAGAGCCTCTGAGTATGTCTTTGTGTATTTATGTGTATTTTTTGCCGGTGCTGGTTTAATGGGTCTGTGTGAGACTGGTGGTGTGATACCAGTATTTCCCTTCTCCTCTTGACTGTCTGATCCAGTTTTGGGTTGAGAGAACTTAGCCTCCAGTTTGGCTGTATAATTGCATCTCTCGCATGTATTTGTGTTTGGGGTAGGAGGACCGGGTTGTCTGTGTACATGAGGCAGTTGTAACATTGCCTCAAAATGCCCAGATTCACCAGATGGACTGGAGAGTACACCTCAAACTGCCCTTTGGACATGCCTGGATAGGTACAGTGAACTGTTTTATTGAATATCTGGTAAGGTCGAATAGAGAGCCCTGTCCTTCTGTACAGTATAGGGGGGGGTCTAGTGCTAGGGTTTATAAGTGCTTGCTATGAGTTTTGAGCAAGTGTCAGGCTGAGAAATGAATGGCTTGAGTGCTTAAGTTGAAAGTTTGTCTAGTTCCAAGGGAAAAATTGAAGAGGAGACTTTGTGGAGCTAGGAATAGTTATACCCTAGCTAACTGGTGCTGCCCGGCACACAAACCTGGGCAAATGTGGTTTTTATAGCAGGGAAATGAAAGAGATAAAATTAGCCCAAAATGGCCAATAAACTACTAATTTATGGGGCTGAAACCACTCCTCCAGGGACAGATAGGCTGCTCAAAGCTCCCCTCTCTCACAGGTGAACAGAGAAACTTCCTTCTATCCAAGTAAGATATGGGCAAACACAGAGATTTGTAATACAGCCCTGAATTCAGCACTAGCCTGAAAACTGGACTATACTAGCTTAGAAAGGCAGGAAACAAGTATATATTTTTTTCCAGAAACTAAAGCAGATACAATAAAAAAAAACACTTTAAATGCATAGAAAAGGATGTTTGTAATAAAGTAGGAAGAAACACAAATACAGTAAAAGCAGATGAATAAAGTACAATTTATATCTTGTCCTATGCTACAACAACAAGGCGCACCATTTTCAGAAAGAAACAGTTCAAATAAACAGGCACAATAAGCCTGCGACCAGAAATTCCCAGCTCAGAAGGGCAGAATCCAGCCTCTCCTCCCACAAGAGTGCAGACCACAAACCTTCTTAATGTAGAATAACTGGCCTGAAGCCCAATTGTTTAAACCAGAACTAATACACTTTTAGAATAGCATACATTGAGCCTTCAATCAGCAATTCCCAACTTAGAAGGATGTAAGCTAACTGTCCTGGCACAATAGTGCAGATCACAAACCTTCTTAATGTAAAACAACCGGTATGAAGCCCAAGTGCTTAAACCAAAAGATTTAGAATAACAGTTACAATTTAATCAGGCTACTACCAAGCAGTAATAAATGCAGCAGAATAAATAACACTGAGTACTTTTAAGAAGAGGCAAAAGCAAAATAAAGTAAGAGAAAACACAAATACAGTAAAAGCAGATGAATAAAGTGCAATTTTTTTTGTTAGTAAAGTGCAAGGAGAGAGGAAGGAAGAACCTAAATGGGTTGGCCTTCTCAAATCTTCTCTCTGTATTAAGTAGAGTGAACACTAGACTCAGGATATGATCTCACTGTATTCAGTTAAGTGAGCAAATGAGATGGACTCAGGAGGAGTGGTCAAATACAGACTTACAGGAGGGGCAGGCAATTCTAGAGCCACCAACACTAACACCAAAACAAGAACAGGGAGGGTGGGTAGTAGATAGAATAGACTACACCAGTGTTTTTCAACTGCCAGTTCATGGACCAGGTCCGGTCCAGCAGAAATTTCCTACCAGTCCATGAAAGACTAGGGCCTGTGCTGGCTAGGAGGAGGCTGCTGGCCAGTAGACTTATTTTTTAATTAAAAAAAGTTTTTTAAGGGCATTCAGTCACACAGGTATGACAGTGTGTGTGACCTGTTTTCATCTTCTGCTTCTGTGCGACCTGCTTCTCTGTGTGGAATTTGAATGCCAGAAGCCATTTGAAATGTGGACCATGAATGGATAAGTGAGAGGTAGGTGCATGTGGTGTGTGTGTGTGTGTGTGTGTGTGTGTGTGTGTGTGTGTGTGTGTGTGTGTGTGTGTGTGTGTGTGTGTGTAAAAAGAGGGAGGAAGATGTCTCTCAACTGTCCAGATTTTCAGAGAATGTCCAGATTTTCAGTCTGTTCCTCATAATATCTGTGTTTTTAGGGGGTTTTATTGTGGCAAATCCCTGAGGACAGAATTCATTAAATAATGACAGACATTTGAGTTTCAGACTTCATATCCTTCAGAAAATTCACAATAACACAATACCTTTTATTCTAGCAACTTTATAAGTTTGTGGAGTAATATTTAAAGTTTGTCCCTATTTTTTGGGCTTTGTTCCACCATTATTTTTGGCTTTGCACATATTTTTTGCGATAACAGGTTAAGAGATATGGTGTGTGTGTATGTGTGTTTGTGAGTGTGTGTGTGTGTGTGTGTGTGTGTGTGTGTGTGTGTGTGTGTGTGTGTGTGTGTGTGTGTGTGTAAGAGGGAGGTAGGTAGGTAGGTGCAGACCTCTCAACTGTCCCTGATTTTGACTGAAAGTTTTGCCCTGTCCCTCTTAATCCCACATAAAAGTGGTGACTTTTGGATAAAAGATAATGAATTACACTTAATAAATAATGACAATAATTAACAATTACAGACTTCTTTTAGTTTAGAAAACTGCATATTCTCTCATGTTCTGGTAGTTTGCCAATGTCTCAAGTTAATCTTCTTATTTTTTCTTTTGGTTGCTCCCATTAGGGGTCACCACAGCGAATCATCTGTTTCCATTTATTCCTGTCCTCTGCATCTTGCTCTGTCACATCAATCACCTGCATGTCCTCCCTCACCCCATCCATAAACCTTATTTTAGACCTTCCTCTTTTCCTCTTACCCGGCAGCTCCATCCTTAGCATCCTTTTCCCAATATACCCAGCATCCCTCCTCAGCACATGACCAAACCAACTCAATATTGCTTCTCTGGCTTTGTCTCCAAACTGTCCAACCTGAGCTGACCCTGTAATATACTCATTCCTAATCCTGTCCATCCTTGTCACACCCAGTGCAAATCTTAACATCTTTAACTCTGCCACATCCAACTCTGACTCCTGCCTTTTTGTCAATGCTACCATCTCCAATCCATATAACATAACTGGTCTCACTACTCTCTTGTAGACCTTCCCTTTCACTCTTATTGGTACCCGTCTGTCACAAATCACTCCTGACACTCTTCTCCACCCATTCCACCCTGCCTGTACTCTCTTCATAACCTCTCTTCCACATTCACCATTACTGTGAATTGTTGATCCCAAGTACTTAAACTCATCCACCTTCTCCAGCTCTACTCCCTGCATCCTCACCATTCCTCTACCCTCCCTCTCATTCACACAAATATATTCTGTCTCAGTCCTGCTGCCCTTCATTCCTCTCCTCTCTAGAGCATATCTCCACCTCTCCAGGGTATCCTAAACCTGGTCCTTACTCTCACTACAGATCACAATATCATCTGCAAACATCATAGTCCACAGGGCTTCCTGTCTGATCTCATCTGTCAACCTGTCCATCACCATTGCAAATAAGAAAGGGCTCAGCGCTGATCCTTGATGTAATCCCACCTTCACCTTAAATGAATCAGTCACTCCCACCACAGACCTCACCACTGACACTCTACCCTCGTACATATCCTGTACCATTCTTACATACTTCTCTGTCACTCCAGACTTCCTCATACAGTACCACAACTCCTCTCTAGGCACCCTGTCATATACTTTCTCTAAGTCCACAAAGACACAATGCAACTCCTTCTGACCTTCTCTGTACTCAACACTCTCAGAGCAAACGTTGCATCTGCAGTGCTCTTTCCTGGGATGAAACCATACTGCTGATCACTAATCTTCACCTAGCTTCCACTACTCATTCCCATAACTTCATGCTGTGACTGATCAATTTTATCCCTCTGTAGTTACTACAGCTCAGTACTTCACCCTTATTCTTAACAATCTGTACCAAAATGCTTTTTATCCACTCCTCAGGCATCCTCTCACTTTCCAAGATTCCATTAAACAATCTGGTTAAAAACTCCACTGCCTTTTCTCCTAAGCACCTCCATGCTTCCACTGGTATGTAATCTGGACCAACAGCCTTTCCATTTTCATAGCTGTCCTTACTTCCTACAATATGAAAAGTGTCCCTGATTATTTCTGGATTTGTCCCTAATTCTGTTGGGATTTGCCCCTTTTTGGTTAAGAGCTATGGGTAGGTGTGTGTGTGTGTGTGTGTGTGTGTGTGTGTGTGTGTGTGTGTGTGTGTGTGTGTGTGTGTGTGTGTGTGTGTAAGAGGCTGGAAGGTAGCGTACATCTCAACTGTCCAGATTTTTGTAGAATGTCCAAATTTTTCCCCATATTTTTGGTCTGTTCCTCATAAAAAGGACTGAAGTTTCAGACTTCATATCTTTTGGCATATAACACTCAAACAGTGATTGTTTTAATTGGTTCCTTATAAATAATAGTTTGTATTTCTGCCTTAGTGGTTTCCAAAATAATTCTCCTATTTACACCAGTCCCCAAGTGTAAAAAAGTTGAAAACCACTGCACTACACTAGTAAATTTTTAACACATTATATGATACTGATACTTACACTACAGTAATGAAAAATGAAATCTACATAGCATATAAGAAAATAGACTTGTTTTTAGAAGATTCTATTATGCAAGGTATTACTTCTCTAGACCTTACAATTTTTAGTGTTAAAAAAAACCTTGACACCTTCCCTATTTTGGATACCTAAAGTACACAAAAGCAAACTAAATCCACCTTACAGATTGATAGTCTCAGCTCAAGGTTCAAAAACATACCCATAAACGGTTTATATGACCGAACTTTGAATACATTTGTTAAATATATCCCTCACATTCTAAGAGATTCTTGGGAATCTAACAAAAATTGAATAAAATTTCTATCAGAAAATGACATTTTTTTAACATAAGATGTTATAGATTTATTCACCAGTATACACCACCAATGCTGATGAAACTTATAGACTTAGACTACAGATCCATTAGATTTTTAACTGATCTGATGGATATAGTATTATATAATAATTACATATATTTTGAAGGTGAATATTTTTAACAGCATATGGGTGTGGCAATGGGTACACCCTCTCCTCTTTCTATGCAAATTTAGTGACGTACATATGGGAGAAGAAATACATTTTAGACTCTACATGTAAATCTAACTTAGAAATTTATTTAAGATTCCTGGATGATATATTTGTCATCTGGAATCAAGAGGAAAACTTCTTATTTGAATTAACCAGACTTCTGACTTTTTGAAGTTTACCAAGTACTCAAACTGCGACAAAGTGAACTTTTTAGATGTTACTATAATGAGCAATAAATCCAGCCAAAGTTTTGAGTCTTCTGTTTATAGAAAGGAAACAGTTTCCAACAGCTGCCACCCCCACCATTGTGAGAAAGGCCAGATAGTAAGAGCAACGAGAATGTGTTCCAGTATAAAATTATATTAAGATGAATTTCACAAGATTACAGAGATGTTCATTGAAAGGGAATATTCCCCCAGCCTACTTCAAAAAATAGGAGGAGAATAAGTAACAAATGGTTGGGGAACAAAATATAGACCCCTATTCGGGGTAATGGAAGATGTTATGAATAACATTGGACAAAAGAATGACAATTCTGATTGTCTGACCCCAAATTTCAACAATTCCTTAGTAATTAAATATAATAATAACACCAAACAAGTAAGGGATACCATAGAAAATAATTGGAACATTCTTAAAATTGATATGGAAATATTCAGAATAGTTGGGGAAAAACCTCTTTTTATGTACAAAACAGAGAAAAACTTGAAATTAATATATGAGAATGAATTAAGAGGTTTTGCCAGTAGTTCAAATTTAGGTACTCATCCTTGTGGTAACTGTAGTCAATGCACCTACATATGTAAGGATGACAACATACAATTAGGAACAAGTATTGCCAAGGAGAAGTGTAACACCAAGGGTTTAATCTATATTGCAGTCGGTTCCAGCTGTAAAAGTTTCTATATAGGAAAAACATAGAGAAAGTTTAGAAAAAGGATCTATGAGCACACTTACAACATCAACAGGAAAACATTAATAATAGATTATATAAGCACACTTTAAAATGTAGTAAATACAGGAGGCTTAACTTTGGTATTTTTGAAGTACTGCAAAAGAACGACGGGGGACAATGGAAAACATTCTTTGAATTTAAATAACTATGGTGGCAATTGAAGTTAAATGCAACCACGCCGCCCTCCAGGGTTAAATGGTCACATATCTATTACCCCAGCCCTAAAACTGCATACATTAAAATTCTAACACTTTTTTTTTTAAATTAGCATTTATAAGGATGTAAACAATTTGATTTATATAGTTTTTAAATAGTTTGATGTGCTTCTTAACACATTGCTTGATTTTTATATACTTCCACATTTTTTTATTTTAATAGGTTCATTAGATTGAGTAAAAACATTTTATAGGGTGTGAATGATCCCATGACGCTTTCAGTTTCACAACTAATTATATTGAAACTGACTTTGTACTTGAAAACGAGGTTCTGATGATGTCCTGAACTTACATGACGAAAGCGCTAAACCTCTAATGTACTTGACTTGTTGTCTCTTACCGTGCTTTTTACAAGACCTTTGGGATTAAAAAGCATTTTGGATATTTTATACTAGTGGTTGGAAATATTCACTTGAGTGAAGACCTTATGGAATTGATTTTGGTTTGGGTGAATTAGCCAGGGACATATACTATGTGGGATTATTTTTTTGTGTTATTAGTTGTGTTAACATGCACAGACACATGCCGTTACTTTTTCTTGGTTATTACTTCCCATCCTAATCCAGAATTGCAAACTGTTTTCCAACATGTGTATCTTGAATGGACAAATTATTGGACTGAAACTAAACAGCTTATCACAAGTACTTTAATGCTCAGTTATCATCACATGCTACTGTGGTGGTGGTGCTGTGGTAGAGTTGTCGCCTCACAGTAAGACGTTGTCCTGTTTGATTCTCAGTTAAAGTGTCTTCTGTGTGGAGACATGCATGAATGGGCGTACCTTCATTGAAGGTTGTGCGTCAGGGCCGGCAACTCGGCATGTAAAAATCTAATGCCAATCATTAGCGGATCGGAGTTCCGCTGTGGCGACCCCTAACCGGTAAAAGCCAAAAGACACAACAACCAGGAAAGAATCATGATACCCCTAAATCAATGAGCAAATGTGCTATGTCAAATACACAAAGGTCATGACCAAATGCAGAGAAAGAACAAAATGTGCATATGGTGGCCAAGTATCAAACAAGACACTGAGTGGTATTCATAGTCACTGCACTTATGCGTAGTAAGAATTTGCACAGACTGTGGCTAAGTGCAGCTTTGTCATGATTCACAGAGGCTGTCTGCACTTAGCTGCAGTCATTGTAGACAGATTAAGAAAAACGTATGGAAATGAAACTATAATGAGATTTAAATGAGAAATGCCTTAAAGCTTGTGTGACAGTCTTATGTAAATAAAATCCTTTTCTGCTTCTTTTCTTTTTATGTGTGTCTGCACCATGCATAGATACATTATAAAAAGCAAAGTTGTGCCTTTTTTATCTACTTTACGATTAGTGAAGATGCCTGCTTTCACTGCCAGCCTAACTACTGGCCACTTGTCTCAGCTATGACAAAAACACAGATTCCAAAACGAGAAGGCACAGGTTATTTTGCTGACCAGGAAATTCTTGATAGACTCAGAGTGAAAATGAATATTGTAAGGGATTTAATGAGTTTCCATGGTCTACAGACAAGGACTGGGGGTGGATGCATGGTCCTCCTCTACCTGTGGACACCTGGGTATGCACAGCCTCACTGTACTTGCCACAAAAACTTTCCAGAGGCAAACTGGGGACATGATGACTATTTCTCAGCTACTGCATTGAGGAAACTTCAGCAGTTCCTCAACATACTACTGATCCACATGTGGATTAGTCCTCTTACCTGAGTATCACCTGAAAACCAAACCAGAACCATGAGTGCCTTCTATGGGATGTTATGCTTTCCAGGGGTGCTTGGTACAGTGGTCCAATTGGGACCATGAAGGAGCGGCATCAGAACAGGTTTGGCTACTATTCCATCAGCTTCTAGGTAGTGTGTGATGTATGGGGGTAGATCACCAATATGTCAGCCAGCATCCGTGTAGTAAGCACAATTCTCACATATGGCACACAAGCTCACTATACCACTTCTTCCTCAATGACAGGACACCCCACAGTCACCTTGTTGTTAAGTGCAAACTTTTGCTGTCATATTAATTTTTGTAGGTATAATTTAATAAATGGTTTGCTTAGTAGTAAACCCTCCTTATTTTGTTTTGTCTTCCCCATCCATTTTTTCTTTTGCAGAAGATGCATGCTACCCACTTGAACCCTAGTTGTTTACACCAGCCCATATCTCTAATGGAGCTGCTGGGCAATGTTTCACCACAACACCTCCCTATCCCAGATACAGACTGTCATTAAGAGAGAGTTTGGCCTGCTTAAAACAAAATTCACATTGCTTGGATGAGTCAGGTGGTGCTCTTCAGTATGACCCTGTTACTACATGCAGGATGTTTTCCATATGCTGCATTCTGTACAACATGATTATGTATCAGTCTGGTACTCAACTTCTCCAATATGGCAGTGGAGTTTCCATACTATTCCTTCAGCTAGTGATGACAGTGATAGTCATCACGCAATGGCAGTATCACAGGACCCCCATGAGGCAGGTTCATGCACAGGACAAAGATGTGCGGACAAAGACCAAGCATCTAGTCCCCCACTATGGGCCATGATATTAAGGTAGTTGTACCTTTACTTTAATATCACATAGATTAAACTTGATGTAAGCAGTGTAACCTGTGGGCTATGAGTGCTGCATGGCCTACAATCACTGTCCATCAGATGGTTTCGCTGTTATGCAAATACATTTTTGTTTTTTATGCTGAATTCATTGATTGCTGCATTTGCTTTGTTTGTCATAGTCCTGCTGTCATGCCTAGCTTATAACTGTTACTGTATAATTATTTTTAAAGTCAAAAGGCAAAAGGACAAGTCTAATGACTCATTCATGTATAAAGTTAAACAGAAGTACTATATTTTTTTATCAAACATTGATCAGGACTGTTTATTACCTGCCAGTATTTCAGATGCACTGAAAGTAATGAAGTAATGACATAATGAATATGTATTTTTGAATGTGCTGGACAAGTTGACACTGATGCACTGTGTTCCCTCAGGTGGTACTGCACATCTGATTAGGTAGTGCTTTGACAGACACCCATTTCTGTGTGTCATCAGAACTAGTAAATAGTCATCATTTGTGCAGTCCTGATGGTGAAGTGGCATCATTGCTAGATTCACTGGCAAGATTTCTAACAATATCAAATTCATGGCCATAGTTTTGCATCCCTGCCTTCACTACCCATATAACAGTCTTTCAAGTAACATTTTGCAGATCTGAAAGATAGCACCCCCCCCCCAAAAAAAAAAAAAAAGTTTTGGATTTTTCACATTCTGCATGGTGGCACCACAGTTTTATTCATGTTATTAATAATTTCATATTTTTCCTTGCCTGTGTCTTATCAGTGTGGTTTGCAATTATATATCATGTGTCATACACAATGTCTCCTAATGATAGTTTTGGCAATTTTACTATTGATTGTGAGTAAGTGTGCTGGCATGAGAGCCTGATGCTGTGTTACTGCGATGCTGTGACCTGCTGAAGGTAGGGGAATGTCTAGACACTGATCTAACAGGGATGCAGGACCAAAACCTCAACTGTGAGATTACACCATGTGTTAAGGAAATTTGATGAGTCCTCCCTGCCTTCTTTTGTGTTATGTTACTTGTAGTAATTGTTAGAATCATTTTGTGTATGGCCTACTTGTATCTCATATATGTGAACACTCCCCTGTCCATCTCCAGATGTGTGAAGTCTTTACTAGTGTGGCATGGAGGCAGACAGGGATGCTGCATGTGTCACCATATTATGGCACCTGAGGATTATCGTGGCATTGTTCCTGGCCTCAACCATTCCCATGTACTGATGAAATTCTTCATTTTATACCCTGCAGCACTCTAACTATCTCCACTTGACTCTCTGGCCAGAACACTGTCATGGCACATCTACGTAGCAGCCAAGGTCTTGCATGTCTGCTGTGCTAGCTATGATATATTGCATTCTCCAGGCACCCTTTGGACAGATGTTACAGCTGGTACTGCTAAATCTAAAATGGCAATGTCTTCCTGAATATGCTCTTACAGCTCACAATACACTGGTGCTGAACTACATGGTGCCCCCTTCAGGTTGCAATGTTATATCATAATTGAGTTGGTTTTGTTAGCCTAGGTCACTATTTATGGAGTTATATACCTGCTGTGGGGTAAGGGTTTCTGTGTGCCACTGTCCACAGGCTGTGTCATGCATATGAGAGTTATGGTATTATTATCAACAGCCAGTGTGCTGTCAACCACAGTCTGTTGTGCTGCTACAGTGCAAGTGTTTGGCTCTGGTGATAACCCTGTAAATGAATAAGTGATGACATGTTGAGACTTCTGACAACCAAATATATTTATGTATAAATAGAAGATGCAGACACTTACCATACAAACAATGTAAACATTCTTGTATGCCTAACACAGGTGGGCCACCTACTGAGGAAGTATGCAATGGTTTACAGTTACACATCTATCCTTGACAGTATATGACAGCATGAATTATTGCTACCACCTAAGCATAAACCTTTTTGTGTGCCACACTGTGACCATTGTGGTGGTCTGAAAGTACTAATGTCTACACCTCCTCTGAAGCTTCATGTGGCATCTTCCTCTGTGTCATACTCATCACCTGTTATGAATAGAAAGTGCTGTTCATTTGGGGTTAATAGTTGGATTGTGGAATGATCCCCACCCATGCTACTGCAGGCAACTGCAGTCTGCCTACCTTTTGTTCAAGCATATCCAATTAGTTCATTTGTTCTTTTCTTACACTGTGCTAATGTGAAGTTCCTTCATCTGACAGCACTGATGTGCTGATGCCACTATTTGATTGCATACTTTAGCTCCGTCTGCCTCCCTTGTCTTCTCTTTCCCAAACACACATTTGCCATATGTCCTGAGACCATCCATTAGGATGTGGCACTCCTCATTTGTGAAGTCATCTATGTCATGTCTTGATCACTGATACTGTAGTGTGTTGTAACCTGATAACATTAATGTATGGTAATAGATAAATCTAATTCATACAGGTCACCCATGCAGAAACAGTTTGGTGCTGGATATTTCAAAAGTGGAGTTGTGTGCTCTTTTAATTTTCTGCAGTGACTGTTTTCATCCAGAACTTGTATATATATTTTTGACATAACCATTCTAATTAATTTAATGGTGCGGCTCTATGTTCAGCTGCTAAATAACGTCACCTTAACACTTTCCCACTCCACTGATTTTAACTATTGCACAAAAATCATATTTAGCCTACCTGACCAATACAAATATGCTTCTGACAAGTTG
Organism: Protopterus annectens; assembly: GCF_019279795.1. Lineage (NCBI taxonomy): Eukaryota > Metazoa > Chordata > Ceratodontiformes > Protopteridae > Protopterus > Protopterus annectens. Next base: position 1,039,062,025 of record NC_056728.1, on the reverse strand, counting down.
ATGTCAATGAATTGTAGTAATCTTGATTCCTTGACAATTTCCAGATACTAAACTTTCCATGATTTATTTTAATTTGTTTGCACTTTAACCCAGTCTGTTGCTGACAAATGTGATTAATCTCAAGTAAAAATGTCACACTTAAGCTTACTGCCTGAAATCTAGGCTGATATGAATTTTCTATTCAAATAAAGCTAGGCTGAACTAAGCTCCATGAATCATATCATTGCGTGAGTGCATATGAGGTAGAACTGGTGGAAAAGAAATAAATATTGATAGAGTCATACCTGCAGGAAAATTAACAAGCTGCCTGTAATATAAAAATGTTTTAAGTATGCATTTATGAATAGATAAACTCAATACATGTCGCTATGTATGTATGTATGTATGTATCACTGACTACAATATTCACATTTATATATGCATACAGGCTGACTGATAAGAAGTATCAGTTTGTATAAACTGTATAACTTTTAAAAAATATTTTATTGATTTTAAAAGAATAAACAGATAAGTCACATTAAATTAATAAAAAAATAAATAATGTAAAATAGGTTAAGAAACAAAAATAAAACTAATCAACCAATAACTATTTACAAAGGGCACCTATTATATAAAAACATCTAATACGTTTCCAGTTAATGACAGTAAAACTATTCTTTGTTTAGCAGTTTTTTTTAGTTTCATCCAATGATTTGATAGTCATCAGTCCCAAATGACATACCTCATATTCATAAATAGAACCAAATATTTGGTTAAAGAAAAGTTATCCACTCGTAAAAATAAAAATAAGACTCAATAAGACTTAAGCGCTACACAATAAAAATATGGCTGCCCAAAAAGCTGAGATCTAGCTTACGGTCTATCTTAATATTCAAGTCTGACAATATCGACATACTATATTGTCGACAATCCGATATTGCCGACAAGCGGAACACCGGCGCAATACATTTTAAACGGCGCCTCTGCTGGGGGGGTTTACTTGCTTACTTGCAATGTAGTGGCATCCCGGAGTTATATGGTTTAAGTGGGGTGTGTGGCGTGCGGGGGGCTTGCCTGCCCACACTTTTTTTTTTTTTTTTTTTTTTTTTTTTTTTTTTTTTGGTTTAAGACTGTCATCACTAAACTTCGATCTTAAGTGATTCAAAGTTTTTAAACCTTGAGATTATAATATAGACAACCGCTAAACATCATCTACAACAATTTTAATCTTTCTGGACGAACTTAATTCTGTGGGAGAAAAAATCATGAGGAAAATTTCTAGAGAGAATTCTAAAGTTAAGAGTTAGTATTCTCTGTAGAAAGATAATAAAATGAGTTTTTTTCAATCATCATTTGTTTTATCATTAATATGTTTGTTTAAAATTAACCTATAGCTATATAAATAATATTCCTATTCCATAATTTATATTCCTATAGTTTAATTTATATAATATAATATAGTATATTATGTATTGATGAAAATATGTGATTAATAATTATGTTGTTTATTTATATGTATGTTTTATATATGCAATTCATAAGTAAATAATCAATAAAGGTGTATGGAAAAGAATATTTAATTCTCCTGATATATTATATATAAAGAGATTTGTCAGTTAATTTGAGAGAGTCATTTTATTTTGGTTAAGAATGAGTCTATTTTCCATAAATTGCAGTTTTGCACATGCAGCCACAAGTCGCTATCCAAATTAAACTGATTTAATATATGATGATGAGTGTAATATTACATTTATTTATCCATCAAAATGAAAATAAAAAATTAAATTACAAGTACCTAGGTACTCATAATCTATAGGTTAAATGTTGAGATATTCTTTTGAATGAACGTTATTGGAAAAATAAGAAAAACAGCATGCTTTGTATATTTCTATACTATACATAAATATTGGGCTAATTATTATAGTAATATAATAGTAAGGAATTAATATTTTTTATTTAGATTAAAAAAAAAGTAATTTTTAATAACCAAAATTGGAAAAAATAAACTAAAAAAAATAAATGGGGAATTTCATTTCAATTTATTTGATTTTGATAATATAGGATATAGGCCAAATCGATGATATAAGATGCTAAAGCAAAATGTTTTATATAATAAGATAAAATAGATCTAGAAGATCTGGCAGACCAATACAAAAATGTATAACTTTTCAAAATATTATGCACAGTGAATATGAATGCTGAATGACTATTGAATTAGTTTAGTAGTAGAGTAAAAAAGGGCTGCTTGCTTTTTTCTCTTTTCAAACTTTATAACTTCTTTAGAACTGTATTTGCAAATATACAAAATGAAACTAGCCAACTAGCCACCACACCTTAGGCACAGTGGGTACAGGGGGGCAAAGCAGCAATTGTATGAACTGAATGTATCTTGTTACATGTTGTACTGTTCTGTTCATTTTACCAAAAAGTTGAAATGGTATGCTAAACAAGCACTTGAAAATGTATTACCACAGAAAAACACAAGTATATTCTGTTCATCATAATGTATATATATATATATATATATATATATATATATATATATATTTTTTTTTTTTTTTTTTTTTTTTTGCAAGCATATGTATGTTCTTGTAAAAGTTAAAATACTATAAGAAATTATAAAAGACAATTTAGCAATAACAAAGCACCCCTATCCCCAGGAATTCTGGTGCTTCTCAAAGTAGCAAATCTCAGGAACAAAGCACATCCTGTAACAATATCTTGTATAAAGAAAATACAGACATTAGGAAACTAAATGTAAAATTGCCAGAATATAAGCAGAACATCTTTTGCTGCTAAAAGATTGTATTTATAAAGCAAGGCACAGTTATAGCATAGGTAAACACATATGTATTCCCTTTCTTCTTACTTGTATAGCTGAGGAAGAAATCTCCAGTAACAGCAATCAGAATCATTTCATTATAGAATATATTATGAAATATACCCAGTTAGATCATATATATATATTTATCGAATTATGAAAAAATACTGTCATTCATTATCTGTTCCAAATGCACAGCCCCCCCCCCCACAAAAAAATACACATCTTATAACTTGTGCTGAGCTGCTTTGAATATAACAGCAGTAACTCTTTCACCAAAGTCAATAGTTATATAATTTGGCAGCACTATTCAAGAATAAAGTATGTCACTTAAATTCCTGAAGGAAACCTGCCTAAGAATTTTTCTAAGATGCACTGTCAATAAAAAAGTGAAACAGCTATTTATGAGTCATTCTTTTGTACATTTTATGTGTGAGTGTGTGTTTACATGTGTGTGTGTGTGTGTGTGTGTGTGTGTGTGTGTGTGTGTGTGTGTGTGTGTGATATATATTTATTTATTGTTTACCATTTTTTTCTTTTTATTCATGGTTCATTTTCCAAAGGACCATGGATTCCAGGGGCAGACAAGCATTACATCTACCAGGTCATGAAACATTGACTATCTTCATCTGCCTACCCGGGAACATCCTGTCAGGGTCAGGTGGTTCTGTTGGTACCCAGGCACAGCATATGCTGGGAAACCTCAAAAGCAGTGAGTTTCAGGAGCTGTTAGAGGATGCAGCTGAGCAAGCAGTGAGAGATGCCTTCAACCTATGCAAGACTTCTTCCAGTAGGTTAGAGACTCGCTGAAATGGTCGACTCCATCTATCAAGCCACTGGAGGACTCCTCTTTCATGCCATCAGTTGAACCCACTGGAGTTCCATCAGCTAGTGAGAATATTTGGGTCCTCCAGACCAGGGTTTGACTTGATTCAACACCTTCTCACCCTCAACCTTTTGTGTCTATGTGCCATCTGTATGTCTTCCATCCCCACCCCTGCTACCCCACCATACTGTTCCTGTCTGCCTTGTCAATGTTTTATGTTGCACCCATTCCTTAACTCTTCCTTAAACTTTTCTCCTACGTTCTTCCCTTATTCCTTTCCATATCTCACTCGTATACTAAAACACTTCTCAAAAATGGGGTGTGTGATCTATGCTTGACAAAAATATAATACCCCTCCACCTCCTCTAACACAACCTTCTTGAGATCTTCCTTTTGTGCACACATTATCATCTCTCTCTCTCTCTCTCTCTCTCTCTGCCATTTCTGGCTGTCCAATCTTCCCATTTCCAATCTTATAAAGAACCAATCAAGGGGTCCACATAAGAATGACCATTCAGTACATAATACCTTATCTTTTTTATATTCACTTCTACATGTCTGAGCTAAGCATTGGCAATGTAATGGGCTTAAACAAGCCCATGCACACCTTCAAATTATGAAAACAGAAAAAAGTATTCATTGATTTGTACTTGAAACTTTACATTCACAAAAACCCACAGAAGTTTTAATCCAGTTTACAAACTTATAGATAACACAAAAACTTGTGGGCAGTCTGGGTCACCCTTTACTTTCACATATGCTTCACTGTGAACTAGTGCTGAGCATATTTGCATAAAGACAAAGTGGCACTCTTCACCATTTGCCTTTGTGCACATATGAACCCTAAGACTATAACTTCCACCTGTCAACATAGTGTCAGTGTCATTTAGTTATTATGCATAAACCATCTCAGAGATGCAAATACAGCTGATACCAGCTTCATTGCCTGGAGTCCTTGGCAAAAAATAGCTGCTACCTTATGTGAACTTGAAGGCAAAAACTGCCTTGTTACTGTCGGTTACTATCCCCATGACATCAAAATATTTCATGTAGCAGCTAAAATGAGCCAATAAATTATAGCAAGACTATGTTCTTGAGATATTTATCAATAAAATTAGTTACAAACAATAGTGCATAGTTCATGTCTAGTGAATTCCAACACCTTGTGGCAGATTACAGTTTCATACACATGCTATATCAAGTCCTCAGTATCCATAATCAAATAATAAAGCTGAATTTTAACACAGATTGATCCACATAAACCTCTAACTGCATATTGAGCTACTCTGCAAAGTGTCTCTAGAGTAAGTCCTTCAAAGCCAATGCTTAGAAAACAAATAAAACTTAAAGCAAGAGTGTTATGATACCAGAATGTATACAGTAATGACCATAAGATTCATGCAAAAATGTTTTATGGCCAATGTCATTCTACACATCAACATTTAAGCTTTCTCCTTAAAGTTAGAGTGGGAATAAAAACAGAATCACATTCTTACATGATGCAAACTGAAAATAGTGCTATAATTCAAAACAAGACACACAACATATTCAGTGCATTTGTGATGAGTGTCACTCTAAAGGCAGTATTCCAATAAACCAATGGAGTAAAATGAACCAAGGATAACCAGATCAATGTCTGGCAAGCTTGTTCCTATACTAATCTGTCTCTATCCAGTATCTGAAACAAGGGCAGAAATCAGAGATTGTTTCTACTTTGTGACAGACCAAATATCATCCAGTCTTCATAACAATGTTTGCAAATGAATGTCCCTGATCCAGTATAATCTGTTTTGCCTAATGACTGTAAAAATTCTGATCATGTTTTAACGTCTCAATGTTTTCTTTTTGCAGGTGCCCTGAGTGGTTCCTCCCACAGTACATATGGTCTGTGAGTATCAGGCAAAAGGGGACCTACTAGACTTTCTCAAACATACTACTCATAAATACAGTCAATGTGACACTCAAGTGCTGTAGTTGTGTTTTTATTCATATTTTACTTTATAGACCAGATTGAATATTTTTTCTTTCACAGATTTAGCCTGCAGTATTAAAACAGATGTAGTGAAAAGTGATATCTATATAAATATATATATATATATATATATATATATATATATATATATATATATATATATATATATATATATATATATATATATATATATATATATATATGTATATGGGATCCGGACACATGCTCGACTAGCATATGTCCGAAATCACAAAACATCGAACACACAGACATGAAAGCACTTGACATCAACAAGCGCTTCCGTGTATGTGTGCCTGTTTCATAGATCAGACTACAGTGTGGGTAAGGGAAAATCCCCCTTTCCCCACTGTAGTGCGATCTCAGAGTGAGAATAATAAAGTAGGGGGTGTGGGGGGTGCAGGGGGGAGAAGCCCCCCCTGCAGAAACGAAAAATTTTTTTTGAACTACACATACACGGAAGTGCTTTTCGATGTTAAGCGCTTTCATATATGTGTGTTCAGTGTTTTGCGATTCGGACATATGCTAGTCGAGCATGTGTCCTAGACCCATGTATACATATATATATATATATATATATATATATATATATATATATATATATATATATCTATATATATATATATATATATACATACATATAAATATGTATGTATAATACGTGTGTGTGTGTGTGTGTGTATATATATATATATATATATATATATATATATATATATATATACATACACACACACACACACACACATATATATATATATATATATATATATATATATATATATATATATATAGATATACATCTATACGGATTCCTATTACAAGAACGAAAGTTCACTACTTTGAACTTGTAATAGGAAGCCTCACTTCTGCGAAAGTTCACTTTAACGAAAGTGAACTTTTGCGTAAGTGCACTTCACTGAAACCCGCAGCACAGTGGAGGACATAAAAAACAAGCTATGTCCTCCACTATGGTGAGATAGTCACGGACCTTAGGGTTAGGGCACGGGTTAGGCTAAGTGGATAGCTAATAAAGCTATCCCCTTGCTCTAACCCATGCCCTAACCCTAAGGTTCATGACTATCGCACCATAGTGGAGGACATTGCTATGTCCTTCACTGCGCTGCAGTCGTCATGGACCTTAGGGTTAGGGCACGGGTCATGGTAAGGGGATAGGGCTATCCCCTTACTATGACCCATGCCCTAACCCTAAGGTCCATGAGTACTGCATGGAAGTTCAGTACAACACCCGTTCATTGTACTGAACTTCGTGTAAGCACACTTTCGATTAAGTGCACTTTCACTGCAGTCAGCATTCCATGCACTATTTCGAATTAGTGAAAATTCAATCTAGTGTATGGAACCCATATATATATATATATATATATATATATATATATATTTATATGGGTCTACTTCAGATGATCGAACTTTCAAATATTTGCCTTTCATATGGCCGAGACCATATGAACGAATGTTCAAAAGTTCGAACATCTGATAAAAAAGTAAAACAAAAAAAAAATTACTTGAATGTTTTTTAGCAGGGGGGAAAGGCCCCCTGCACCCCCCTCACTATTTAAATATACCAACTCCAAGATCGTACTACAGTGTGGAAAAGGGAAATCTTCCCATTCCATTCTGTATGGAGATCTCCGTCAAGAACGTTCGAACTTTTAAAATTTCGATCATATGGTCTTGGACATATGAAAGTTGAACTTTTGAAAGTTCGATCATATGAAGGGGACTCATCTACATATATATATATATATATATATATATATATATATATATATATATATATATATATATATATATATATATAGGTTCATAGGTTCATACTAGGCTATCTGCCCTAGGGCATTTATAAGCCTAGCCAGAATGTGTTTGGCTTTCGCCACGCATTTTAAATTTATTTTGCTATGCCCTTTTTCGACGTTAGTATACTGTGCCTCTGTCTAACAGTGACACAGAAGTGATACCTGGGGTAAACCTACGATCTCCCATCCACTCATCAAGATTCCTCTTGAAGAGAGTCAATGAGGGACTCTGCCTAACCTGGACTGGGATTTTATTCCAGAGTGAAGGGAGCCTCTGGGTTATGAATCTGTCCCTCCAGCATGTCCTATTTATTTCAGTGCTGAGGTTCAAGTCTCTCGAGCATGTAGCTTGATGGGATTTGGATTTTCTGAGGTGCAGCATGTCCATTAATTCCGGGTTGGACATGGCTTTATACGTCAGGCACAGATCGCCTCTGAACAGGTGGTATGCCACTGAGTAGAGCTGGAGTTTCTTTAACTGGGCAGCATATGGCATCTGTTTGAGCCCTTTGATCCTCTTGGTGAGGTACTTTTGGGGTCTTTCCAGTTGCTGCAGGTATCTGGTAAGGTACATCCCAAAGGGGCATTGTACTCAATTATGGGCCTGATGAGGGATGAGTAAAGAGGCACGATGACCTCCCTGATCTAGATGTGAATCCTTTCATGATTAGGTGGGCTATATAAAATGTTTTTCTAACCACTTTGGCCACGTGGTTGTCAAATGAGAGATTGCTATCAACTTGGGTCCCCAGGTCCCTAATTACTTATTCTGTACTTAATGGATTACCACCTATGTGGTAATTTGTGGGCACTTTGTTTTTGCCAAAGGGATGACTATACACTTTTGGCCTTTAGCTTGAGGCCATGGCTCTGGCACCAGTTGTCTGTTTCTATGAGGCCCTTTTGGAGGATGCTTGTGTCGGCTGGAGAGTCGATTATGGTGCCCAGTTTGCAGTCATCTGCGAACTTGGTCAGCCACAGTCCTTCCGTGTTGGCCTGTACCTCCGAGAAATATATACCGAACAAGAGAGGTCCCAGGACTGAGCCTTGTGGGACACCACTTGTAACTGGTTTGGAGTCTGACATGGCTCCAGCAATTCTAACCATGTGGGTTCTCTCCTTGAACCAGTTTGCAATCCATCTAGTGACATAGGGGTTTATATTTAAGCTGGTGAGCTTATCTATAATGCCCGAGTGGGGTATTGCATCGAAGGCTTTTGTGAGGTCCAGGCAGGCTGTGTGGACCACCTTCCCCTCGTCAATGGCCTTCGTGACTGTTTCAAAGCAATCAACCAGGTTTAAGAGGCAGGATCTGCCCTTAACAAAGCCAAACTGAGTAGGATCCAGTGTCTGTAGGTCCCTAATATCTTTATTTATGAGGTCCATGATGATCCTTTCCATAGCTTTGCAGACCAAGCTAGTCAGGCTTATGGGGCAATAGTTTCCAGGATCCATTGAGGCACCACCTTTATGGAGAGGGACCACTGTTACTGTACGCCACTCTTTGGGCACATATCCTGTAGTAAGGCTGAGATTGAACAGTAGTTTTATGTTTGGGTTTAGCTCTTCTTGGAGTTCATGTAGGACGCAGCCCGGGACACCGTCTGGTCCCATTGATGCTTTGTTTTTGCTTTGGAGAGGGCAGCTCTTACCTGAGCATCTGAGATGTCAGGGGCAGCACTCTGCTGGGATAGATATTTGCCCTTTTGGTGGGGGGGGGTTTGTGCTGAACCTTTCAGCTAGGATGTTGGCAATGTCTGTGGGATCAGTGTATTTTTTGTCATTTTGGACTAAGTCTGAGCATATCTGGGAATTACCACCCAGGTTCCTAACATAACTAAAGAAAGCCTTGTGATTATCCTTAGTGTCCTGTGCAATTTTTCTCTCGAAGCTGGCCTTAGACAATTTTATGAGTGCCCATAGTGTTTTGCTAATACTGATCAGTGATGCCTTCCCTTTTCGGGATTTTGCTCTATCATTCAGTAGCTTCCTCCTTCTTGAATAGTTTGTTTATGGCTGAGGTCCACCAGACAGGATGTCTGCCTTTGGAGGATTGGGTCTTGGTTTTATTTGGGATCGCATGATCCATGCATTCCTGAAGGTGTTCATAGAATGCATTTATAAAGGATTCTGCGGTCTGGGCTGTATTTTCCACAGGCCCAGGGGCTTTGAAGGATTCCACCTTGGTTTTGAGGAGTGTGAAATTTGCTTTAGAGAAGTTATTCACTGTGGTTTTCTGGGCAGGGGGTGGAATCGGGATGTGAATATCCAGTGAGATTAGTTTATGGTCTGATTTTACCAGTGAGAGATACACTTCTGGTCTGGAGCATAGAGTCCCCATGTTGGTGATGATCAGGTCCAGTATGTTTTCCCCTCTTGTGGGAGTGGTAACAAGTTGTTCCATAGCATTTGAGTTTATAAATTCTAGGAATCTTTGGGCTAGGGTGTTGGAGCTAGAGTAATGCTCCCAGTCTATGTTTGGGTAGTTGAAGTCGCCCAATATAATGGTGTTTGGAGAGACCTTCATATTTTCCAGTGTTCTCAGAAAGGCCGAGTGGGGTTCCTGAGTTTGGGAGGGTGGTCTGTAGCAGGCTATAAACTGGAAGGCAGTTTTACCCACTGTTAGTTGCACATGGATAGTCTCTGATGCTTTGTGCTTTGCCACCAACCTGGAGGTGTGGGTATCTTTGATGAATATCGATACTCCCCCTCCTTTTGTGGTTCGGTCCAAGTTTTGGGCCCGAAAAGCATGGTATGAGGTATAACCTGGTAGTGCTGGGGTGCTCTCGGGAGCCCTGAACCAGGTTTCTGTTACTGCACAGATATCGATGTTCTCCATGCTAAGGAGAGTTTCGAGTGCGTGCATCTTATGGTTTAGACTTCTGGCATTGAGTAGCATTACTCTTAGTTTCTTATCCCTTGTGATACCTATGGAGGTGGGTTTGTCTTTTGAGCCTTGCCTAAAAAAGGCACTATGGGGGTAGCAAGAGCCTTTGCCAATATCCGAAAGCCCAGGGGTGACAGATGCAAGCCGTCCCTAGAGAAGCATTGTGGCTTGTCGAGCATATCATCCCAAGCTGACAGGCATTGGATCCTCTTTGAATGACACCAGTACTTAAGCCAATTGTTGAAATTGATCATCTTGTCTTCATATTGTGGCATCATTCTTGGTGAGGGTAAGATGCTACTCAAGGTCAGGGTCATACCGGCCTGGGCTACATGCTCAGAGAGCTCCTTTATGTCTCTTTTCATGTAGTCCAGGGAGGTACATCTCAGATCATTCACACCAGCATGGACAATGACTGAGTCATATTTGTACTTGCCTTGGAGTGACCTGAGTGCTTGTGTTATGTGGCGGATCCTAGCGCCCGACAGGCTGCTCACCGTGACCCTCTCCTTGTTCAGCCTGGTGAGTGGGACGTCAGTGTGCCTGACGATAGAGTCACCTATTACAAGTGTATCAGGTGTGTTGTTTAGTCTTAAGGGCTGTGACTGTTCGGCACACTGGCTTTGTGAGATATGTGTTGCACGTGTTTTGTTTTGGGGTAGCGGTTGCTTGGGTGTCTGCTTTGGAGGTCTCTGCTGCTTAGGCAGATCTTTATTTAGAGCCTCCGAGTATATTTAGAGCCTCCGAGTATAGTTTGATTCTATATATCTATATATATATATATATATATATATATATATATATATATATATATATATATATATATATATATATATATATATATATATATATATATATAGAATCAAAGTACTGAAACCACCAAAGTGATAAGCATAAACCAAATACTTTAATAAAGCAAAATAGGTTCATAGGTAGGTACTAGGCTATCAGCCCTGGGGCCTATATAAGCCCAGCCAAAAAGGTACTCTGGCTTTTGCCACCCAAGAAAATTATTTTCCTGTGCCACTGTCAAGCAGAGCCACAGAGGTGATCCCCGGGGTGAATTTCCTATTTCCCATCCAATCATCATGATTTTTCTTGAAGAGTGCTAATGAGGAGCTTTGTTTGATATAGATAGGTAGTTTATTCTAGAGTATGGGAAGTCTCTGGGACAGGAATCTATCCCTCCGGCATGTTCTTTTTATTGTGATGACAAGGTTTAGGTCCCAATAGCGTGTAGCTCAGAGGGATTGGGATTTCTTTAAGTGGAGCATGTCCAACAGCTCTGGGTTTGACATAGCTTTGTATGTTAGGCAGAGATCACCTCTGAGCAGGCGATATGCGATGGAGTAAAGCTGGAGTTTTTTGAGACGGTCTGTGTAAGGCATCTGTTTGAGGCCGGTAATCCTCTTTGTGAGGTATTTCTGCAGCCTTTCCAGTTGTTGTAGATGTCTTGTGAAATACATACCAAAAGGGGTGACTCTATAATGGGTCTAATGAGTGATGAGTAGAGGGGACCAATGACCTCTTTTGTTCTGGATGAGAAACCTTTTGTGATGAGGTGTGCCACATAGAAGGATTTCCTGACTACTGTGGCAATGTAATTATCAAAGAAGAGACTACTATCCACCTGTGTCCCAAGGTCTCTTATCGCACTTTCGGTGTTAAGTATCCTACCGCCTATGTTGCAGTTCATGGGTACAGAGTTTTTACCAAAGGGGATGACAATGCACTTTTTGGCATTGAGCTTGAGGCCATGGCTTTGACACCAGGCATCTGTCTCAGTGAGGCCCTTTTGTAGGATGTCCACATCGTTAGGAGTTTTGATTATGGCTCCTAGTTTGCAGTCATATGTGAATTCGTTAGCCAAAGACCTTCTGTGTTAGTCTGTACTTCAGAGAAATAGATACCAAAGTGGAGAGGACCCAGGACCGAACCCTGTGGTACTCCACTTGTCACTGGTCTGAAGTCTGATTTGGAGTCTGCTACTTTCACAGTGTGGGTTCTGTCAGTGAGCCAGCTGGAAACCCATCTTGTGGCGTAGGGATTTAGACCTAGTTTAGTGAGTTTATCTATAATTCCAGAGTGAGGGATGGTGTCAAAAGCCTTGGCAAAATCTAGATAGGCTGTGTGAACCACCTTACCCTTGTCTACGGCTTTGGTGACTGTTTCGAAGAAGTCTATCAGGTTTAGGAGACATGATCTGCCTTTTACAAACCTGAACTGGGTGGGGTTCAGAGTTTGGAGATTACCAATGTCTTTGTTTATAAGTTCCATGATGATACGTTCCATGGTCTTGCAGACCAGGCTCGTCAGGCTAATGGGGTGGTAGTTCCCAGGGTCTGTGGTGGCTCCCCCCTTGTGGAGTGGGATAACCATCGCTGTGCGCCATTCAGCAGGCACAAAGCCTGAGGTGAGGCTATGATTGAACATGGTACTTAGGTGGGGTGCCAGTTCGTTCTGTAGTTCATGTAGAACGCAGCCTGGGATGTTGTCTGGTCCCATGGATGCTGTGTTCTTGGCTTTGGAGAGTGAGTTTTTTACCTGTGCAGCTGTGATTACAGGAACTTTGCATTCTTCCGGTATAGAGATGGGCTCTTTAGGGGGTGAGAGGAGGGTAAAGTTAGCACTGAACCTGTCTGCCAGGATGTTGGCAATATCAGTTGGGGCTGTATATTTAGTGCCATTGTGCTGTAACTCAGAGCAGATCTGAGTGTTGCCATTGAGATTCTTGACATAGCTACAGAATGCTGTGTGGTTGTCTTTAGAATGAGTGGCAATTTTATTTTCGTAACTAGCTTTGGAGGATTTTATCAGGGATTGCAGCTTCTTACTGAGGCTGACCAAGGAGCTCCTCCACTCATGGGATTTTACTCTCTTTTGCAACAGTTTCTTCCTTCTGTTGTACAGTTTGTTTATGGCAGGGGACCACCAGATTGGCTTCCTTTTTTTGGAGGATAGCATCTTGGTTCTGTTTGGGATAGCACGATCCATGCACTCATGTAAGTGCTTATAAAGTGCAATTGTGTAGGATTCACTAGTCGTAACTGTATTGTCCATCTGCATGGGTGTCATGAAGTTCACCACTTCTGTCTTAAAAAGGATGAAGTTGGCCTTGGAGAAATTATTTTACCATGGTTTCCTTAATGGGGTGGTGGGGGCAAGATGTGGATATCTAGGGTAATTAGCTTATGGTCGGATCGGACCAATGAGGCATTGACTTCAGTTGTGGAACACCGGTCACTCATGTTGGTAATGACTAGATCTAGGATACTGTTGCCCCCAGTGGCAAATAAATAGCTATTACACAAAAAAATAAGTGCTTTCGGGTATGAGCCCTGTTTCAAGTATTTGTTTTATGCTTATCGCTGTGGTGGTCTTGGTACTTTGCTTCTAACAATTTAGACACAAGTTCCTGTACCTACCTTTAGTGGCCGGGATCTCCGTTTGTTTTGGTTTTATTTATATAATGTTGCTACTTTAATGCAAATGTATGGCATCACTTTTTTAAGAAAGAGTATGGACCAGAATGCACTGTGAGTAATGAGCTGTGAACAGCTAGGAGTCACATTCTGACGTGTTACTACTGTTTATGCTGTATTGCCATGTTGCTTGTAATAGTTACCTATTTACTAAAACCTGTGCTGAATCCTAATGTTAGCAGCAGCAGTCTGTATTTTAAAGTAACACCTGACTATGCTATGCTAGACAATTTTACTATGTTTTTAAGCAATTTGTATTGTTTAGTTTGTTGTATACTTAATGCTACCACAATCATTTTCCCAATGTTGAATTAGGTTTTGAGAGTAGCAGTTTTGAACTATAAACCTGATTGTTAGTCCTGTTTCTTATTCTGCACTGTATTTGTCTGCACTTCACATTGCAGAAAGATATTTCCAGAGACATTTTAGGGAAATAAATGCTGTTGCTGTCACCAGTCATTATACACTCCACTACTTTAGTGAATTCCTTTCATGAAGTTCTTAGTGTGCACTTAGAGAGGTCTTTCTATTGACAATGACTACAATCTGAGCCATTGAAGGAAGGGATGCTATTAGTAAGCCATTATACTGATGATTAACTACTGAAGCAAACTGACCACACTTCATGAATTTGCTTTGTTTTGCTTTAGGTAGAATTAAGTTTAGATGTTGAATATTAGATCACTGTTGTAGTAGCCTAAGCTGTACAGGTTATATCATATGTTATATCACATATAGTTTAGAGTACAGTGATCTGTTAGAACAGCCATTGTTATGGTAAGTTTACTTACAGAACTGTACTGTTCATCATGAAGTTAAATGCTGGCTGTGAACATCAGTTTGAAAAAATGCACACAGTTACAGCATGCTGCTTCAAGATAGTTCAAACTAGCACCATCATTCACTTTTTTTCTCAAATAGTATATCACTTACATTGTTTATTCCTTCTATGTAGCAATGTATTTTCTCTTTTGAGAGCTACGTCAGTTTAAGGCCATTTAAACCATTTTCATTTCTATTTACAACAAGATACAAATTCCAGTAACTATTGCTATGCTTACTTCATATCAGAAGTTCACATGAAACTGCATGTTGTCATGTTACTTTCATTAATTACAAAGTTAGAGTGTACCCTCAGAGAGAATAAATAGTTTTCTTGCAGACGTTAACAATGCATTACAGGGTGCATAAGCAGTTAAGTATAAACTTACAAGGCACTGTCGGGGGATATTTTACAAATATTCTATCATTTCATTCAAGAAAAAAATCCAATGGAAGAACTAATGCCAATCTTAAAAGTGAAAACTTTAGACTAAAAAGAAACATTCCAATTTAAAGTTTGATATTTTTGAAGATAAAGGACAAATAAAATCAACACAGTAAAATAAAACTGAGATTATGTGAAGGTATGAGGATATAGTTCATGTGAAGTCACCTTACGGCAGAAAAAAATTAGAAAGCTGTTTGATATACACCCGATGATAACAAGGGACATAGTGCACATTGCATTGTCTCTTGACAAAAGCAGACCACATGCTTAGATTCTAGGTGTGGTACCACTAAAATCACTCACACAGTCTCTTGCATAAGACTTAGCATATGATAGGTACAAACCTATTTGCACATCAGAGTATTAAAGCTCACAGTCTGAGACTGAATATTCTCAAGGATTGTTTGCTATAGTTTTATACAGTAATTTGATTACAGAATACTGTTAAGGGCAGATTATTGTTAAGGAAATTGCAATAATGACCTCTCCAATTTCTATAACCAGAGCCAAGAGTTAGATAACACAAAATACTAAGCCCTTAAACCAGACTGTTATAATATTGCCATTATTTGTTAAATTATATTATTTCAATTGGTTGAAAATCAAGGGTAATTGCATATTCCATATCAGCTGAAATTCATAAAAGAGGTATGCAAGATATAGCAACCCTTCACAAAAAGTGCCTACATTCATGAGCATTACAGTGTATAGTAATCAGACTGCAATAATTTGTAATAAGTAACAATAAAAGAAAAACATAGGTGCTAATTATCTCAGTTCCATTAACATTCATCTTCATGATGCATATCCTGCAACTGCTGAACAAATCTCGTGATAATTATGCATCTCAGAATTATATAGTACACCCTTATGCCCATAGGCAAAAACAAGTAATTATGAGCAATCTGTTGATTAACATGTGTTAATGAACATACTGGCTCAGCTATCCCAACAGGCACTCTAGTATGAGTAGCAATGAATAGAGAGCATTGTTAGAATAATCAGGCAAGTCAGGCCTCATGTCCTGCAAGTTCAAAAAATAAATAAATAACCATGTAATTTTATAGACTAGCAGTTACCCTCCTGGAACCAAAACTGCTTTTTAATAACTGCCCACCTTGTAGAACTTGTCATGGCACATTAGAATTAAAGCATCTTAAACTATAACATGACTAGATGTGACATATAATTTGGCATGTAAGAACTGTACTGTAAATTCATTTATCTTACAGTAATTATTCTTACAAATTTTAAGTAGCATAAATCTAATGGAATACTAGAAAAAAAAATACATTTATTTAAAATGCTAGCTTATTTAAGGCTGTAAAAAATTGTTTGCCCAGATTAAAATTCAGAGAGACACAGAATATAAACATCAATAAACAAATATATGTATACATTTTCTAACTTTATCTAACCCTTGAATTGTCCCTGCTTATCTCCCTGGGCCTGTGCTTAATGAAATACATACTTTATTTATGATAGTAAGTGCCAAAATAGTTGCAGAAAATCTTTCTCTTGGCTATTTAACTACAGTTAACTGAAATAATGAACAGTGGATGGCTACCATTCATAATAAAGATATTTAATAATATATAAATATCTTTAGTGTGAATGGGTAGCCATCCACTGTTCATTATTTCAGTTAACTGTATTTAAATAGGCAATTGGCCCTAGATGTGAGTGCGTGCATGTGTGTGCCTTCTGTGGAAGGTTGGGTGCTGGGCTGGCAACTCGACACTGTAAAACTCCACTGCCAATCATGAACTGACAGGCGATCTGCTGTGGCAACCCCTAACTGGGAAAAGCCAAAGAAGAAGATATATTATTGGCAATGCCATACCAGGATCGTCCATACTGAAGCTGAGAAGGTGAGGTCCCTATACAACAATGAATCTGTACTGTAGAATGTCTCACCTTAGGGCTAGATATCCATTCAATATAATAAAGCAGAAAATCTGTCCCCCTAACAGCCATCACTTGGTTCATTCTCCTGTCTAGTGTGCTGTAGAGTGTTTTGTAATGCCATTTGTGTGTAGGTACTGTTTAGCAATGAGTGCTTGCTGTTTGTTATGGTTTTTTTCAGTAGGTCTTTCTTGTTGTTTGTTATGGGTTTTTTTCAGTAGGTCTGAGTGGTTTGAACAAAATACAGTGTGTATAATGAAGTTTTCAGTAGCCCCCTTGTTTTACACTGATTGTACTTAACACCCACCAAGAGGTGTTATGAGGCCAGACGTTGCACTGCCTCTTGCTGTAATGCTGTACCCTTCCTCTGCACTTTCCTGTTTTGATAAAGAAAGAACTGACAGGACCTGGGCTGGAACCAGTGAGTGGGTAGCAGAACTGACTACAGTACATGACCAAAAACAAACCTTATCGGTTAATGCTTTGCTATAGGAAAGCATTTCCGTAGAGATATCAGGCTAATAGGCCACTAAATCCAGCAATCTTTTTTCTTTTTTGGTGGGGAGGGGCTTCACTAGATTAACAAATGTTGACAAGATAGGACAGTGGCTACTGTAGACAGCATGTTAAAGTGATAGTTAGCCAGTTCATTCACTAGTCATTTAACGAAACATCATAGCTGCAAAGACTAGCCTTCTGCTATACTTAATCAAGTTGTCCTCCTCCTTCTGGTGGTGCAGTGTCTGAGGTAACCCTACAGAGTGAAGGGATAGCTGTTTATTGGCTTCATTTCAATACACTAAGATGCAGTATTCATTCTTCAGATGAGACCTGAGTAGGTAAGAGACATGCAACTATTACAAAACTAAAATTACAAAATCAAGGAAAATCGCTATGTATAACATGAGCAGATAGAGGAATTCAGGTACTCTGCTCACACTACATAGCAGCTTTACAATGGACGGTGTATCTGTTGCAATAATGCAGGCATATATATATATATATATATATATATATATATATATATATATATATATATATATATATATATATATATATATATATATATATATATATATATATATATATATACAACAAAACTGTACACCAGAAGAGAAAATAATATAAAAATGAATCTAATAAGAGCGAAAGCTTAATTAACTGTTTGGTGCCTGCGAGTTTTATTTACTTTATTTATTATTTTATTGTTTTAAATAGAAGAAATTTTATTTATATATATATATATATATATATATATATATATATATGTATAGATATATATATATATATATATATATATATATATATATATATATATATATATATATATATATATATACAGACATACAAAATTCAGAAACTGGATCAGCCATGTCTCAATGTTCAACATCCATCAATCATTAACAACAACAGAATAACAACATTGTGCATCATTCACTTTAATGATACACAAAACATGTAGTGCAGAACGACACTGAGGGCTGCTAACATTGTTTACTAATGTATGTATGAAAGATGGGATTCTTTAGGCACACTGCATTGAGAAACTCAGCATTCAGTGGGTTGTCTGTAGATCAACAAGTAGCAGCACTTGTTTTTGTTTCAAAAACAAAAAATCTGAAACCTTTCGGTTCTATTCTCACATTGAGTGTTTTTTTATTCACTTTTCTGTACACCGCAGATATTGTACTGCTTTTAACAATGCCAGCCTTAAGTGATATGGAGCCCTGTACAAAGGGCTCCATGCTGGCCCTTACTGCACAGTACTCCTCTTGCACCTCCTTAGTGCATCTCCCCTGTTTTGCCTTCATCCTGGCTCCACACAATTCAAAGAGACTAAGGCCAGGATTCAGTAAAGCTTACACAGAGCTAATCTCTATGTAAAAATAGTGGCACAGCTCGAACATGGAGTTCGAAGCCTGTATGATCCAGTAAACAAGGCTGGGGGTATGTGCGAGCCTCTCAGCACTATTGCAATATGGACACCATGGAATAATGCAAATCACCTCTTTTGCTTGCGAAAACCATGCAAATGAGGTGAATTTGCAATTCAGCAAGCAGACAGGCAGCCGTGTTGGAGACGTGTCCACAACAGAAATGTATTCAGTTATTAGCCATGTACATTTCTGCAAAAATCAAAACGGGGGAATGACAGTTCAAATAAAGCATTTATTATGATTATTAGGCATGCCAAAGGCCAAAACTATGGTCATTGGCATGCAAAAGTGTTTTAAAATTATAAAAATCTAATTTTTGGGGGGCTGAATTTCGGCCGTTTAAGAGGAGCACAGCGGCGAACATGTGATTGTGCAGAAAATAAAAAAAAAAGATGTCAAAAGTCAATTAAAAGTGAAAGATAAATGTTGCCATTATAATAGGCAGAATGCAGTCTCATAACAATAACAGGTAACAGTGGTAGCTAAGGACATATGCTCTGGTGTAGTGGTGTAACTAGGGACTAAGGCACTGGGTTATGTAAATGAGGTAAATTTATTGAATAGCAAAATGGGAGGCTGTGTCCGTGGATACCTAACCATGTAGCAGCTATAATGTGGTGGTATAAGCTGAAGAAGCAGCTGACATGAGAAGGGGGTGTCTCATGCTTGGTGTAAGTACATTAAAGCTCCGCAGCTCCTATTTGCGCTCAGCTAAGCACAGCTAAGCAAGGGGGTGTGTCTGATGCTGCTTAGCTGGTTCCAGAAATGATAAGCATGTTCATGTCTAGGGAGGGGCATTTTCTGCTCAGCAATGTTTACACTAGTTAAAACAGTTTGCATGGAGCGCATTGGGGCTTAAACACAGGGGAAATAGAGAAAAAAAAGGAAATAGCAGAATAAAGGAAATAAACTACAAATCACTAATACAGACTCTGCCACTCACAGTGGCCCATGCAAACCCCTCAATAATATAGCTGGCAGGGTGAATATATCATAGTCAGCAAATCACACAGGAAGCATCTGCAGCACACCAGTATAAAGTATGCAAACATCTTTCAGTCTGGTTTTCCCCACAAACTCTGCACTACTGGTGTACACACGGGAATTTTAACTGACAAAATGTTAGGGGCTGCTGCTGCTTTGCTACATCTGTATGTGCTACAGACTGATGGTGGTGATGAAAATAATGCTGACAACCGGCCCAGACAGAGGAGGAGAAGAGTGTTCAGACCCAGGGTAATCTTCCAGGGGCCACATGATCTGGAGATACTAGAGCACTACAGGGTGGACAGGGACATATTTCAGCAACTCACAGAGCTCTGCTGGCCTCACCTCAGACCCAGAGTCAACAGAGGGGAACCCATCCCAGTTGAAACCAAAGGTATGTGTAACCTTAAGAATACTAGCTACAGGTACTTTCCAAAGACCTAATGGGGACATCATGGGGGTCTCAAAGGCATCTGCATCCAGGGTACTCCACCAGTTCCTGGATGCCATGGGAACACATGCTGGTGAGCACATTTACTTCCCCAGCATCCCTGAGGAGAGGATCAGCAATATGCATCTCTTCCACTATGTAGCAGACTACCCAGAGGTAATGGGTGCCATAGACTGCACTCACATCCACATTAAAGCACCACCTAGTGAAGATGGTAGAGAGCATGTCAATCACAAGGGCTATGACTCCATCAACTGCCAGGTTGCATGCAATGCTCAGGGCATTATCATGAATGTGTGTGCTGGCAACCCTGGCAGCTATCACAACTCCCACATCTGGCATGCCTCACAGCTGTACCAGGCATTTGCCAGGGGGGACATCCCGTATGGCCATCTTGTGGGGGATGCTGGCTAAGCACTGGAACCTTGGATGATGATACCCATCAGAAATACACACACACCCACTGAAGAATAATGAGGCACACGCACAAACCTGGAACATTATAGAGCATGTGTTTGGGATGCTCAAGTCAAGGTTCTGCTGCCTTGACATATCTGGTGGAGCCTTGCAGTACTTTCCAGCCACATGTGTGCACATGTTCATAGTATGTGCCATGCTGCACAGTATGATCCTGCAGAAACAGCTGCAACAGGAACATCACAGGGAAGGGGCATGCAGACCCCCATCACTGCCAAAACCTCCACAGGCACAGGGGGACTCGGAAGAGTAACCCCCTGAGCCTTCCTCTGTAAGCAGACATAGGCATGCCCAGTATTTGCTGGCCTTGGCAAAGAGGCAATGCATAGCATATACAATGACAACATAGGGACCCAGGAACTGACACCTCTCTCCAACTCATATACACAGTAAAATGGATGCCACACACATCACACTTTCTGTACCTTACCATGTATAGGCTGTGTACTGTGTGCATCCGACAGAGTCAACCCTCAAGCACCATCCTCACAACTGCCGCAAGCACAAGGTAAGTCACACTTCTTAACAATAGATGAATGTAGTAGTACGTTTTGTTAGCATATCTCAGGTATATCTGCATGTATGCAAGGGAATGGTGTGGACTACCGGGATAGCAGCAGATAACTGACAGCTATGTGGGACAACAGGAAATGTCTGCCCAATACTGGCTTCCGCAGAGTATGCAGTAGTCCCCTAGCTGACAAAACTCACTGTAGTGTATGTGGGCAACAAAGAAACTGGGGGGATCATAGGTTACATATATGGATGTCAATGCTGGGGTGTCATACTCACCCCTCAGCCTCTCCCAGCAAGTCAGCCGTAGAAATCCATTAAGAAATGTCTGGCAAAGGCCCACAAATAGGGACAATATGATGAAATAGTCCTCTGACAGACTTACACAGTGATATCACAGCAGGTCTTGCAGTTTCATGAAGTCTCTGAAGGATAGGAAGTCTGAAACCATACCTCTCAACTGTACAAATTTTTGCAGAATGTCCAGATTTTTGGCTCATATTTTTGGTCTGTTCTTCATAAAATATGTGGTTTTCTGGGAAATCACTGGTATGTTCTGAGAAATTAAGTCACTAAACAATGATATACATCTGAGTTTCAGACTTCAAATCCTTCATAAAATGTAAGTTAAAACAAACCCTGTTACTCTAGCAACTTTCTAAGGTTATAAGAGCAATATTTAAAATATGTCCCTATTTTTGGGCCTTTGTCCTCCCATTCTGTCAGGCTTTGTCCAGATTTCTTTCATTAAAAAGTTGAGAGGTATGTCTGAAGCCCAGATGTCTGCCATTGCATCCTAACCTTCAGTCTTTAGTGATATTCCAGTATTCTCCAAAACAGGCACAACACTATGCTAAATGGAGTCAAAAAGTAAAGCCAACACCTGCATAGTCTGTGCAAAAGTGTACAGTTGACAAGTATGGCCCCCTCCGCAATACACCCGTGCCCCCATAGAAATGCAGTAACATGTATGTTTGTAGGGTAATAGGCAACAGAGCACACATTCCCAGGGCTGTCCCAATCAACTCGATAACCTGTTGCACGTCCACAATGGGTCGATGAGCTATGTATATACATGGTTAGTACTGTCAGGAAGTGGGCAGTACTTACACTTGGCTGTAGTTGTTTAGCGGCCTAGGTACAGTACTGTGGTTGATAGGGTCCATGTTCCAAGACTTTCTGTGCCAACTATTTTGCATATCAACTACACCTACAGTAGGACCTGTACACACTGTCCAAAAGTCAACATCTGTTAGTGCAGGAAAGATGGACAAGTCAGGGACAGGAAGCCACCCATATGGACAGTACACAGGACAGAGTAACCTACACAGTGCCTAGCATACCTGTTAACTGTACAGAATTTTGCAGAATGTCCAGAGTTTTGTATCATAAGTTTGCTGTTTGTCATGAAATTGTGGTTTTCTGGCAAATCATTTGCAAATCATGAAAAACTAAAGTCAGAAAATAATGAACAGATATTAGTTTCAGACTTCAAACCCTTTAGAAAAATGCATGCTAATGCAAACCCTGTCATTGTAGCATCTATCTACTTTTGTAAGGGCAATATTTAACAGCTGTCCCTCTTTTTGGCCCTTTGTCACCCAATTATTAACAGCTTTCCCCAGATTTCTGGCTCTAACAGGCTGACAGGTACAGTGTCTAGTAGGACAGCAGGTACCTGAAAGTTACTGTACTGCCAGGTTATGAATGGCTGTGTCAGCACTGACAACAAGTCACTGGCCACCATCTATACCCCTGGAATGACAGGCTGTCACAGAAGTACCACAGGTATGCCACATATATCTGTTCTGATTGTCCTAACATTGCATTTGCCTGTCAAACTATTTGTAAAACAAGAAAGTTTCATGTCAAAACACCAATGGCAGACAATGGAGAAGCAGATGTCATGCCCATAAGAAAAAGCAAGCAAATACCAAACTGGTCTCCCAACTGTCTATGTTTGGCAGTGCATTATTAACACCTTGCCCCCATATGTGGGCCTGTGTCTGACTATCATATATGGGCCTGTACAGATGTCAGTCTGTGACAGGTTGACAGTTAGGGGCAACATGTAGCCTCATAACATAGCAACACAAACCGTCTGAGGACCACAGCAGATGTAGTGGTGCAATGATGGACAACCTGCTAAATAGGTACACTCAGAGGTGTGAAGCTCATAACCCTGTGTGTGATGTTATGGCATCTAGTCTGCTCACACCACAAATACAAATACATAGCAGCCACTGTGGCCAAAGCCTGTGACTGGACTACAGAAGGACAAAGAAACACACATAAGGGGAAGGGGAACCACTGACCAGACAAATGGAAAATGTGCACACCAGAACAAATCATCCAGTAAAATAGGTACCCTTTAGGGTATGGAGTCATAAACATCACCCACAACTACACAACACACACCCACATAAGTGGAGGTCATAAACTAAACAAAAACACAAACAAAAGCCACCTCAGAGCCAAAAACACATGGGAATTCCACAAACCTACACAATACAGAACATGCATAGTCCACACACCAGTGTCTTGCAACCACTAAGGCCTTACCATCAACCCAACATATTACTCATAGGAGACTCCATCACGATACACACAGATGTGCTCTCACCAGGCTGGATAAGGAGAAAGTCATGATTACTTGTCTGTCAGCTGCCAGAATCTGCCATATCACACATGCACTCAGGTCACTCCACAACAGGTACTGTTATCACTCTGGCCTAGTCCATGGTGGTGTGAATGACATCAGATGTACGTCCCTGGAGTATAGGTAGACAAACATGGTTCAGCTTGCTGAATATGTGTCTCATGCAGGTATGTCCCTAAGCTTAAACAGCATTCTACCGTCACCTGGAATGATGGCTCATTGCAAACAGAAAATGATTGTCAGTAACAATTGGCTTACTTACTGGTGTCATCCCAGGGGGATCCTCTGCAAGGCAGCCTGGGAACATATGGCCGACAGACCACACTGCTTTGCTAGAGAAGGCCTGCATCTGTCTCACTTGGCCTTCAGGCTTCTGGCAAATCTCCTTGCCTCCCCCATAGTGCCTTTTAGGGAAAGTCATGGGGTCAATACTACCACCATATAACACTCAACAAAATGCAAGTAAAGGCCATGCTGCTAAATGCCTAAACAGGAAAATGTACTCATTGCAAGCATTTGTAACCCTGGCAGATGGTGACATTTGTGCACTCAGAGAAACGTGGGCCACAGCTGTGGGGAGCCACCCATCCTTACCTGATCACTCATCCTATTACACAGCCAGACCCCAAAATGTGAACAGCAAAGCAAAAGGAAGTGGAGTATAAAGATATATTAGACAGACACACACGTCCATGCTGGTCAAACAGTCTGGCACACATAAGACACTCAAGTGCAGTCAACTGATGACAAGACTCCTCTGCAAATCATAGGTAGCTACAGGCAAACATGTCTGACTCAGGATACCCACCCCACATAGCTGTCCCTCTACAAATCTAGCAAGAGTCAACCTGTTACCCTGATCCTGGCTGACTTATATTACCCAACCACTGACAGAAAGACCAACCATGCCAGAATAGAAATGTACAGAGATTCCCCCCATCTTATCAATGTTAAATCTTTAGGACAGCTACTTGATACCCCCCACAAGATGTGATACATATGTTGGACTTGGCAGTAACCAACATGATTAACCACTGCAGCACCCCTATGGTATCATCCTCCCTGGCAAGATCTGGAAAAAAAGCTGTCACGTTCGATATCACCAGCTCTCCTGAACTTCCCCTCCCCCCGGCCATGGTAAAATGAAAATGTCTCCTAAGCTGAGCACAACCACCAGAGAGGTGGTAGAATCAGGTGAACAGCCCCCATACCCCACTGGGGAACAGGCACCAATGTCCACATGTACATAAAAGTACTATACCAGCATATATATATATATATATATATATATATATATATATATATATATATATATATGGGTTCTATTCACTGACAATTCACTGAAACCCATGTTGACAGCTCATTTCATTGACAAACATTCTAGGTGGGGCACAGCCCCCACACCCCAACTATATATAACAACTCCACAGTCGCACAACAGTGGGGAGGGGGCAAACCAGGTTTTTGCCTTGAATACTTTTGTCAATGAAATGAGCTGTCAACAAATGGGTTTCAGTGAAATGGGCTGTCAGCTTAATAGAAGTAGTCCCATATATATATATATATATATATATATATATATATATATATATATATATATATATATATATATATATATATATACAGATGCATGGAATCAGGAATACCTGATAGGACAACATCATCATCCACAAGAGAGAGTAAACCAGTCTGCAAACATCTACAATAAAGGAACTATGTACCAAAAGGATGACATTGCTGTCCAGGACCGAGAAGGAACAGGTGCACAACTGGAAGTAATCACCCCTTAGCCTGAACAAACAAATAAGAGCACCACTGAAATCTTCTAAAGCCATCCCCAAGTCCAAATTGCCCACATCTAAGACAGACAATCATAAGGCTTTTCTCACAATT
The DNA here is from genome assembly GCF_019279795.1 of Protopterus annectens. NCBI lineage: Eukaryota > Metazoa > Chordata > Ceratodontiformes > Protopteridae > Protopterus > Protopterus annectens. The sequence goes on along the minus strand of NC_056728.1, from coordinate 1,039,036,131 downwards.
GTCTGCATTCCCAAAGGAAGCTCCCAGATCTGTGCAGAACTGGTGGCCAAGGACACCACATACACAAATGCTGTAGATATAGCCAATCTACTGGCTGACAGATTCAATGGAAATGTCTCCCCTCTGCACCCCCATCAGGAAAGCAGGACATCCCCAGTACCTGCCCACCCAACCCTTATCACTGGGGAGAAAGCCATCACTGCCCTCTCAAAGCCAAGGAGGCAGCAGACATGGGACCTGAATACTTCCTGGCCTGCAACCTACATGAACACAGTCATGAATAGGCAGCATCATTACACACCCCACACAACTAAAGCCCGAGTACCGCCTTTGTCACAGCCGAGTGGTAGACAGCCACTGTCATCCTTGTACACCAAGGTAGAGTGTTCACCTATCCGTGAAATTAAAGACCCATCAGCCTAACTAGCCTGATCTGCAAGGACCTCATTAAGAGGGGCATTGGCAAACACCAAATATATGACCCCACACAGTCTGCCTTCCTCAAGGGGGGGTATGTCAGTGAACTCTGGATGACTTCCCTGAGACAGCCAATAATGTCATGGATCAGGGAAAGATGTTGCACTCCGGCCACCTTGATTTGCCCAAAGCCTTACACACTATTCCCCACTTGGCCATAGTACATGAACTCTGTCAACTAGGGAGCAATCCATATGTTACCAGATGGGTAGCAAACTGGTTCATTGATAGAACCCACATGATTGTAATAGGGGTAGCCAACCCAAGCAGTACACCTGTAATGAGTGGCATATCACAGGGTTCGATCTGGGGACCTCTGATATATGGGATATAATTCCTTGGAGGTGCAGACCAAAAACACTGGCCTATGGCTGACCAAGTTGGCAGATGTCTGCAAGCTGGGAACAGTCATCAATACCCAAAGTGACTTCTGTCTGGCATACAAAGCAAGCCAGACCCTGCTGTGATGGGACTGTTGCACATCTGGAAGGCAAGGCCCTCTTGAACAACTTGTAGGCACACCATCGACCTGGTCTGCGATATTAATATGGCTTGGTGTGACAGATACATGTCCCACACACTCCCCCATCTGTGGACAACACTCCCTGTCCACATCAAGCCGAGTGCCGCAATACTCCTTGTGAAGTGCTCCCTATATAAGTGCATGGGAAACAGAAACTACAGTCCTGTGATTCCACCTGTGTTTCAGCTGGACAGGGGCTCTGGGTGTTGACATGTCGTAACATGGGCTACACTCTCGTCTGCGAGGGTTATAAGGGTTTCAGGCCCAATAGCCTAGTAACCTCATATCAACCTATTGACCTATAAACAAATGTCTGTCAGTGGTTCACCACATTACTCCGTATGGCTTTGCCACTGACATAGCTGGAAATCACAGTGCTATGTGAAATATACTGCACATATAATGGCTATCTCTGCTCAGTAGAATGTACTCTGTATCCACACCAGGATTTGGCTTTTCAATTAAGAAGAATATCACACAAGCAGGAGATCCCCAACCAGTATATGACTGAAGTGCTGGACTGTTTATACAGCTTCATCAGCCAATCATCTGTAGCCACACCTCTCGACCAGCTGGATTGGGCAGGAATGCCTATAGTATGGCTCAATATTTCAGTCTGTGCATCATACATCTTGTATATCCCGGGTAACTCACTGTGATGATCTGAGGATATCTGTCAGTAAGTAATGACACAATACATTTCAGTGTCAGATGGCATACATGTCAGAAGATATCTGCTAAAATAAACCCTGTTACTCTAACAACTTTTTACATTAATAAGAACAATATTTACAGTATCTCCCTATGTTTGAACCATTGTGCCCCCATTTTGGCAGGCTATTTCCAGATTTCTTGCACTAACAGGGTGACAGGTATGGCTGTAGCACATAAAACACCAGACCGGAGTACAACTATCTCTGGAATAGAGTCCCAGTCTTACTATAGAAGGTCATACTGGGCATGCTCATACACTTAGAGAATTACAGCCCATGTCTAAACCCACATCGGAGTATATAACTGTATAGTGCATAGATGTCTTTGCATACAGACAACTATGTACACCTTAACTGCCTTTACCCACACCCATTGGACAGGATTACCCTCAGCTAGCTGTAGTTGTTCTATATGTGATATATCTACATATGTTGCATGTGATACACAGACATATATATGGGCAACATATAGCAATACTTCAAGCATGCACACACACATAGACATGGGGAAGAGAGAGAGAGAGACAGACAGACAGTGATAGAGAGAGTGAAACACAGGGAAACACACACAGAGAGTGAGTCATAGACAGGAATACCTGAAAGGCATACAGTGATGTCCTGCTGCAGACAGCTGCATACGAGTTGTAAACAGTTGCATGTGCCAGCATGAAGGTAAGCCACACTGTGTAACAGTACTGAGGCAGGGAGTTGTAATATTACATCACCCACCTTTGTGTGCATTTGTGTTTGTAGGTTAAAGTATTATGAGACCTGTCACCCTCAGTACACATCCAAATGCCCTACTGTACAAGAGCTGCTGATGTCATTCACCTTAGAAGTACCTTTGGGCACTTGTCACCCCTATAAGCTCTGTGGTGCATGCAATAACTGTGTAACACTAAAGTACAAATGACTAGACAGGTATGGGTTCTATTCTCAGTCCTAGCAAATGTGTGTGTGTTTGTAGGTTAAAGATTTTTAGGCCAGTCCCACCCAGTACACTGCCCATTGCTCTACTGTACAAGGGCTGCTTATGTCATTCACCTTAGAAGTACCTCTGGAAATCCTCTGCCCTATAAGCTCATGACCCATGCAATAACTGCATAACACTGTAGTATGAATAACTACATTGATAGGGTTCTAATATCAGTTCTGGCAAATGTGTGTGTAAGTGTTTGCAAGTGTGTACATTTGGGGGTTAAAGTATTTTGAGGCCTTTCCCACCCAGGACACTTCCCATTGCCCTACTTTACAAGGGCTGCTGATGTCATTTACCTTAGAAGTACCTTTGTATAGTGTTCAGCCCTATAAGCTCTGTGGTGCATGCAATAACTACGTAACACTGTAGTGTAAATAACTAGATAGTTATGGGTTCTAATCTCAGTTCTGGCAAATGTGTGTGTGTGCTTGTGTGTATGTTGGAGGTTAAAATATTTTGAGGCCTTTCCTACCCAGTACATGCCCCGTTGCCCTACTTTACAAGGGCTGCTGATGTCATTCACCTTAGAAGTATCTTTGGACAGTCCTCAACCATATAAGCTCTGTGGCATGTGTAATAACTGTGTAATACTGTAGTATAAATAACTAGATAGGTAGGGGGTCTAAACTGAATACTGGCAACTGTGATACTGTGTGTGTGTGTGTGTGTGTGTGTGTGTGTGTGTGTGTGTGTGTGTGTGTGTGTGTGTGTGTGTGTGTGTGTGTGTGTGCATGTGTGCATGTGTGCGTGTGTGTGTGTGTGTGTGTGTGTGTGTGTGTGTGTGTGTGAACCATATCCTTTGTGTTTGGGTGAGAACCATATCCTATGGGGGGTGGTTTATACCATTCTGAGGTGTGTTCCATCCAGTACACTTCCCATTGCCCCCAGTACACTTCCCACTGCCCTACTTTACAAGGGCCACTGATGTTATTTGCCTTAGTTGTACATTTGGACAGTCGTCTACTATACAAGCTCCATGGCACATGCTGTAATTATGTAACAGTATAGTACAGATAACTAGACAGGCAGGGGTTCTGTTCTCAGTTCTGATAAATGTGTGTGTGCGTATAAGCATGTGTATGTTTGTGGTTTAAAGTATTTTGAGGCCTTTCCTACCCAGTGCACTTCCCAATGTCTACTTTACAAGGCCCACTGATGTCATTCACCTTAGAAATACCTGTATACACTTTTCAGCTCTATAAGCTCTGTGGTGCGTGCAATAACTGTGTAATACTATAATACAAATAATTAAATAGATAGGGGTTTTAATTCTAATACTGGCAACTATGGCACTATGTGTGTTTGCATGTGAAGCATATCCCCTGTAGCTGTTTTCTGTGTTGGTTAGACCATAATTAAGCCCTGTTGACCCCCTGCCCATGGCAACACTTTAGAGAGCCATTGAATGGCATTTGCCTTACATGCACCATGTTAAACTATACAGCCCATACCAGTCACCTGTACAAATGCATATGGAATATCCAGATACTTGCAACCTATACGTTTTCTGTGTCCCCTAACTACTACTTCTTCTTTCGGCTTTTCCCGGTTAGGGGTCACCACAGCGGATCACCTGTCCACTCATGATTGGCAGTGGAGTTTTTACGGTGTCAAGTTGCCAGCCTGGCTCCCAACCTTCCATAGAAGGCACACATATACATGCACTCATGCCTAGGAGCCAATTTAGAGTGCCCAATCCACCTACAGCATGTCTTTGGGATGTGGGAGGAAACCGGAGCACCCGGAGGAAACTCACGTGACCACAGGGAGGACATGCAGAATCCGCACAGAAGGCACCCCAGCCGAGGATCGAACTGGAGAACCTCTTGCTAGGAGGTGACAACGTTAACCTCTGCACCACCATGGCTGCCCTTTCTGTGTCCCCTAACAATGGAGATTTATGAAAAATCATTGCCAAATATGTCAAAGTTACTGTAGTGACAGACATGTCAGCATCAGACTTCATACCTGTCTGAAACATCATGCTGATACAAAGTCGGTTACTCTCTCACTTGTCCACATTTGTAGGAGTGACATATGAGACCAGTCACTATTTTGGGTGGTTTATCAAACCATCCATGAGGACATTCCCAAGATTACTTGTTGTAAGAGGTAGTAAGTTATGTCCCAGGCATATAACCTCTTTGGTGCATGTAATGTGTCTGTAGCACTATAGTACATACACATGGATACGTAGGGTTACTAATCTGTCTATTGGCAACTGTGTATGTGTTTCTGTATGCATATTCCCTGTGGCTGTCTTTACTGTGTGTATGCGATGGTTATACCATTTTGTGTGCCTCTTTCACCCTGTTAAGTCCCCCATTGTCAACCTAGTTTTAGCCCCTACAGATGTCATCCACCTTACAAGCAAAGTTACACAGTTTCTAACACAAAGGCACTGTGGTGCATGCAATAGTCATATCACTGTGTATTGTACATTATTTATTTTATTTATTTATTTTACATTTGTTAACCGGGCTAGTCCAGCTGGATACATGTCCATTTTCAGTGGAGGCCCGAGGAGAAAAGCTCCTCTACAATATTAAATTAATACTTTAAAAAATACTTTACAAATACTTTAAAAAATCAAATCAAATAAAAAGATATGATAGAATAAACATTCAATTTCAGCCTGCTACATTGAGTATGGGATTTAAAATACTTTGTTAGCTTGGACAGAAGATAAAAAATTACATACACAATTGCACTGCAAGAATAGCATAACTTTTAGTTATGTACTTACCATAACTTTAGATGTTTGGGATCCATCTCGCCTACATTCTGTACTGATGGGTTCAGAGCCGAGGATGCACGCTATACTATAGAGCGAAGTCTCTTATTGGCTGAGCTATTCTATATCCCAGGATGCACCACCACCAATTCCCCAGATCTTGTTTGTCCGCACACATGCACACACACATGCACTGCTGATATAACATTGCCAGATGTTTCAAGATGAAACGGTCGAACACGAACCGTCCGGTCTCTTCTGATCTCCAAGTCAGGGGGAAGGAGGGTGGGTATTAGGAATGTAGGCGAGATGGATCCCAAACATCTAAAGTTATGGTAAGTACATAACTAAAAGATGTTATGTGATCCTATCTCACCTACATTCTGTACTGATGGGACAGCGTCCCTAGCACCTGATTCCTGGGTGGCTAACTGGAAAACACTCCTGAAAACTGTGGAACCGAAGGAAGCTCGCCCCCGAGATGCCACATCCAATTTGTAATGAGAAATAAAGGTGTGAGGAGAGGACCAGGTAGCCGCAGCACAAATGTCACTAATGGCAAGCTTGGAATGAAAGGCTGTTGAAGTAGCCATAGCCCTTGTAGAATGAGCTTTCACAGTGGTTGTAAGCTGTCTATTAGAAAGAAAATAAATATGACTGATACAGTCTCTGATCCACTTGGCAATAGTGACCTTCGTGACGGCTTTGCCCAATTTATTGTCTGAAAAGGACACAAACAACTGATCTGTTTTCCGTGTTTGGTGCGTCCTATCTAAGTAGAAACGCAATTGTCTGTGAACATCCAAAGAGTGGAAGATATATTCTGCTCTGTCTGAGTAGTTGGGGAAGAAAACTGGAAGTTCCAAAGACTGTTGAAGACAGAAACTAGAACAAACTTTGGGAACAAAAGATGGATTAGGCCTAAGGGATACTCTATCTTTGTGAAAAACCAGGTACGGCGGTTTGACACATAGGGCTTGAAGTTCTGAAACTCTTCTGGCTGATGTAATTGCCACCAAAAAGGCAGTCTTCTAGGAAAGAAATTTCAAGTCAGAAGTTGCTGCTGGTTCGAAGGGGGAAGAGGTCAAAGCACCTAATATGAAATTAAGATCCCATGGTGGAGCAGGATGAGAAACTGGAGGACGTAGCAGCCCAGCACCTTTCATGAAGGCTTTACACAACTTATTGCTCATCAAAGGTGGGTCTATACTTTCATGAAAATTAGAAATAGCTGCTAATTGAACCTTAATGGTGGAGACCGAAGAACCTTGATTGAATAAGGAAGCTAAAAATTTCAAAACGTCAGCCACCGGGACAGTAATGGGATCTAATGCCCGGAGTTGGGCCCAAATGGCGAATCTCTTCCATTTACTATTATACATCTTCTTAGTCGAATTCTTGTGGGCCAAGGACAAGATATGTATAACTTCTGAGTCCAAAACCTGGTTCCTGACTATAGTCGGAAGTGGAGGAGCCAAGCTGTTAACTTCAGTGAGTGAAGGGACTGGTGAAGCTGTCCCGACTGGTGGATCAAGAGATCTGGAACCTGGTGCAGGAACCATGGACCGTCCAGTGCGCATTTCCGAAGAAATGGCAGCCAGACTTGACGAGGCCAGTATGGGGCAACTAAAATCATCTTGCACTGCAAGTGAATCGCTTTCTGGATCACCCTGGGAAGAAGGGGAACCGGTGGAAAGGCGTACAGTAAGCCGGTGGGCCAAGTTTGGACTAGGGCATCCTTGGGAAACCCCCCCAGAACCGGGGTGAGAGAAAAGAACTGTAGACATTTCGTGTTGAGGGGAGTTGCAAAAAGGTCGCAACAAGGAGTTCCCCATCTTCTGAAGATCTGAGATGCTAGTCTGTCGTTCAGAGACCACTCATGTGGGGAGAGAATGGTTCTGCTCAGTCTGTCGGCTATCACATTGGATCTCCCCGGAATGTGTGTTGCTACCAAGAAACGGTTGGTTGCAACAGCCCAATTCCATACTTTCATGGCCTCTCTGCAAAGAGGGTAGGACCTGGTCCCTCCCTGCTTGTTCAGGTACCAGACTACTGACATGTTGTCGGACTGAACGGCAATCATACCCTGGGGGAGGTAGCTGTGTAGTGCTTGAAGCGATAGAAGCACCGCCCTCATTTCCAGTATGTTGATGTGTAGGGAACTCTCGCCGGGGTGCCACTTGCCTTGGACTGACCTGCCCAGGTAATGTCCCCCCCACCCCATCTGGGAGGCGTCCGTAGTCAAAGTGGCCACTGGAGGAGGAGGAACGAAGGGTCGCCCCTGATCCAGGTTGGAGGAGAGAAGCCACCAATGGAGGTCCTGTTTGCATGTCTCCGTGATTATAATGTGGTGACTGAGAGGAAGTTCCTGATACGACCACTGGACCGACAGGAGCCACTGGAGAATCCTCATGTGCAATCTTGCTAAGGGGACCAGGAGAACGGTAGCCGACATGGAACCCAACAGTTGTAGGACCATCCTTGCTGGGGCTCGGCATTTGAGGAGCAACGCTCGGACTTGAGATTGTAATGTTTCTATTCTGTCCGTAGGAAGATAGACCCGCATTTGCTTTGAGTCTATCTCTACCCCAATAAACCGTATGTGCTGAGATGGCAGCAACACAGACTTTGCCCAATTGAAGGTGATTCCTAGGGAGGTGCCTAGAGATATAGTGGCTGCTAGGTTCTGTAATAGTAGATGCCTGGAGGTGGCAGTTAGGAGCCAGTCATCTAGATATGGAAACACCTGGAATCCTAGACTCCTCAGGTGAGCAGTCACCACCACCAAACATTTGGTGAACACCCTGGGGGCTGTGGTGAGACCAAAGGGCAGTGCGCAGAACTGGAAATGACTGTCTCCCAGGCTGAAGCACAAATGTCTCCTGGACGCCTGATCTACCAGAATGTGATAATAGGCGTCCTTGAGATCTATGGAGCACATCCAAACACCTTTCTCCAGTAGCGGGAGAATGGATTGTAAGGTGACCATCCAGAACTTGGACTTCTTGACTGATCGATTTAGGTTGCTGAGATCCAAAATGGGCCTCAAGTCCCCGGTCTTTTTTGGCACCAAAAAGAATTTTGAGTAAGTCCCTAATCCGGTCTGGTCTACGGGGACCAGTTGGATGACTCCTTTTTGAAGCAGCTTTGAAATTTCGATGGCTGCAATATCCCGTTGACTGGGTGGCGGGTCCGGGATTTTCCTGGATGGCGGGGGGGTGCGAAAAGGGGATGACATAACCTCCGGCGATGATTCGGAGCACCCATCGGTCCCGAGTGATACTCTCCCAGGCCTTTAGGTGCCTCAAAAAACGACCCCCGACTGGCTCCGGAGCTGCGCAGTTGGGCAATCCTTCAGGGATGCTGAAAAGTTGAAGAGCCATGAAAGGACTCGCAGTCTCCAGTGTTGCGGGGGCCTCTGCCGCCTCTGGAATGGCGTCTTCCTGAAAAATTTCCCCCTCCTCTGCCTCTAGAAGGAGGATCGTCCTGCTGTGAGGGGTAAGTCTTCTGAGATTTACGGAACCACATTTTCCCTCCTCTTTTAGCCTTGGGATATGGCCGAAAGGGAGAGGAAAACCGTGCTCCTACGGCAGTCAAAGTCTTACCCTCTTGTTCACAGCGGGTCAAGGTGTCCTTTACCTTGGGTCCAAACAAAGAGGACCCATCAAAGGGAGCGTCGGCAAAGGAAGACTTGAAGGCTTCCACAAAATGACACAGGCGGAGCCAGGCTTGTCTCCGTAGAGCAACACCCGTACCCACCGCTCTACTCGCCCCCTCGGCTGCATACGAAATGAGCCTCATGGACGAGTTCGATATCGACGATAGAGTAGCCAACTGAGAGCTAACCATCTGGGCCAACTGCTCAGGTAGGTTACCAGAGAGGGTATCTGAGAGTTCCTTGATCAGGTCCCTCTGAAGTCTAGTGAAGTGCGTCAGGTAATTCAGAGACCTTAAGGTAAAGGCCGCTGAAGTAAGGGTGCATTTCCCGTACCGGTCCATGCTCCTAGACTCTGCCACATCTTGCTGGGTAGCAGATGCCACCACCAGAGCATCTACAGCCACACCTTTGGTGAGAAATTCCTTTTCCGGGGGCGCTGACAAAAATTTGTTAGGGCGAGCAGGCACCGGTTCCACAGAATCTGGATGTTCCCACGCCTTCGAGATCAAATCTAGGAGCTCATCGAAGGGCGGAGACACCCAGGAGGCAGAGGGCTGAGCCCCGAAGGCCTTGAGGAACACCGACTCGTCAGAGGAAGGGGGTTTGGTCTGCCAGCCGCCTCGTTGTTTGAGGACTTCCAGGATGTCCACAAAGGAGACATCATCTGACGACGACTTGGGGGACCCTTCCGCATCATCAAGATCGGTGTCCGAGGTGAGAGACTCGTCAAGGGAGTCGACGTGCTTCCTCTTGCACTGTTTCTTTCTTGGGGGTTCCTCCGAAGACTCTTCAGAGGGACCTCCAGGAAGAGGGGGACCCCCAAAGGGGGTGACCTCAGGCCCCAGGGCTCCACTGTCTTGAGACAGGGGGACTACAAAGGAACCAGTCTCTGTGCCTAGGGAAGGTGCCGGGGAGACGGTGGAGTTAGCCAAAGAAGATTTGGCCAAAGCACTCCTCATGGCTCTAAAGGCCGGACCCCCAGAATCCTGGGAAGGTCCGACCCCCAAAGCCATAACAGCAGACGGCACTCCCGCAGCCGACGCACTGAGAGAGAGGCTCGGAACCGAAAACATCGGTCCCGGCCACCCCAGGGCCGACAAGAGGTCCGTATCAACTCCGACCCGAAGGCCGGGGTAGGAGTAAGGGTCGGAGCCGACCCGGAAACCTCCATCGGCTCCACCAGCACTGACTCCAACGGTGCCGAGGCTGTTGGAGGAGGAACCAAGGCTAAAGGGTGGACCATCGGCTCCAATGCCGACTGGGCTGGAGCCAAAACTAACTTTTGGAAGACTGGAGACTGAAACAGCCTTTGGAGCACCCTGTCAATGTCCGAATCCGACATCTTGGAAGACCGGGAGGAGATCGAACGGGTCCGAGTAGACTTCTCCACCATCTCCGAAGGACTGGGGGACCTGCTCCGAATTGTCTCGATCAGACTCCATTGTAATTTCCCTCTGTGCCGAAGAGGTCTTCGGCGCCGAAGGGGAAGAGTCTGAGCGAGCAACTCTCATCGGCTCCGAAATCAGCGGAGCCGATGAAGGTGACCCGCGTCTCAAAGCTCCAGCCACCGCCCGGCCAGAGGAGTCGAGGCTGGAGGCATCGAGGCAGACCGTTCCGCCCTCGGCTCCGAAGTCTGTGGAGCCGATGGAGAAGCCTGCCGAGATTTCTTGGTGGTCGGTTCCGACGGACTGGTCGGAGCCGACGATTTCTTTTTCTTTGAGGGGGGAGAAGAAGAGGAAGATAAGGCCTCTTCAAAAGTAGGTTTGATAAGCCCTTTTAGAATCAATTTGTTTTTCCTCTATTGGAGGACTCGAGAGGAAAAAGTGTGACACACGCTACAAGACTTCTGAAGGTGTTTGGGGCCTAAACAGTACACGCATAGGGAGTGATCGTCCGTTATTGACATCTTGTAGTTGCATCTGGTACATTTTTTAAACCCTGAGGGTCGGTGCTCTTTAGACATATTTGCCAACAGTTAGTAATCACAGGAAAAAATATATATGTCAATGTATCTAACCCAGTACAATGGGTTTCGAAATATTTCTCTTTACAGTTAAACAAGAGAAAGCCAACAAATAAATCACACGACAGGAGGGCCAAGAACCCTCTAACTAAAAACGGGTACTTGACCACCTCACGAAACTCACACAAGAAGGCTCATTCACGCGCGAGGGGAAGACCCCTCTAACTTAAACGGAAACCTTACCCTGAAAGACAAATTTACCACAAAAAATCAGTAAAACTCAATCATACACAGTGATAGCCATTAAAACAGCTTTTGGGTTAAATTTAAGAAAATTCCTGACAGAAAATTCTTAGAAAGAAAGCACTTAGCTCAGCCAAGTTCGAGACCACGTCTTTGCTTGTAAAGCAGCAAACGAGATCTGGGGAATTGGTGGTGGTGCATCCTGGGATATAGAATAGCTCAGCCAATAAGAGACTTCACTCTATAGTATAGCGTGCCGAGTCGGAGCCGAGGATCGGCTCCGAACCCATCAGTACAGAATGTAGGTGAGATAGGATCACATAACATCTTATTGTTATGAAGGGAAAAGGCACTCAGCTTGGAGAGGAGATTTAAATTGCAAGAGAAGGAAGTAAGAAGAAGGATGGGTGGTGGAGAAAGCAGATAATATGGGAAAAAAGAAAAGAAAAGGTTAGTCACGGTTATGGCAAGAGCATAGCCAGTGGTTGGAAAGGAAGAGTTTTAGGTTAGTTTTGAATAGTGGGAGAGATGTAAGGCAAGTAAGGTCATTTGGTAGTTGGTTCCATATTTTACCCACTGAGTTGGAGAATAAGGAATTACCTGCAAAGTTATTAGATAAAGAAGTATGGATCAGTATTTTGTTGGATGAGCGTAGATTCCTCAGATTATTATATGGCATAATGAGGGTGGAGAGCATTAGAGTATTGTCAGGGTGGTAAAGGGCTTTGTGGGCAATAGTGAGTTGGTTGAATGATATTAGGTGAGGTAGCTCTAGCCAGCCTAGTTTTTTTAGGTTTTGACAGTGATGAGTCCTATATGGAGAGTTTGTGGCAAATCTGGCAATACTGTTATAGGCTGTAGACAGTTTGTTAAGATTGTACTTAGAGAGCTTAGTATAGATGGGGGAGGCATATAATAGGGTAGAGATTAAGTGGGTTCTAGCTATAGTAGTTCTGGCTTCAGGAGTTAGGAAAGATTTGATTCTATACAGAGAACCTAGTTTTCTATTGGTAGATTTAATTGTAGCGTTTATATGGTTGTCAAATTTTAGTTGATTGTCGATTGTAATACCTAAGAGTTTGGTGGTATGGTCTGAAGAGATAAGGGTACCATTATTGGATGTAAGTATGAAACTAAGGGAGGGAGACATATGAGTGGGTGTTAAAAGTAGGAGTTTGGTTTTCTTAGGGTTGAGAAGGAGACAATGGTTAGAGAACCAATGCTCAATGGTTGTGAAGGTTTTTTGTGTGAGTGAGTGAAGTTCGGATTGTGTTGGGGCAGAGCAAATGACGGTGGTGTCATCTGCGTATTGAATGCAAGTTGATAGAGGAGTGGCTAGATGAAGGTCATTAATAAATATGGAAAACAGTAGAGGACCTAGGATAGACCCCTGTGGAACCCCTATAGCGGTAGGGAGGAGGTCTGAGAGATGGTTATGCCAGAGAACAGCCTGTTTTTGGTTGTCTAGGTAGGATGTGAACCAGTTTATTGCAGGATTGTCAAGAGAGATAGATTTTAAGTGATGGAGGAGCAGATGATGATTGACCATGTCAAATGCTTTGGACAGGTCAACAAAGAATGCTGAAGAAAGAAGATTTTTGTTGCGGTTAGTGTTGATTGAGTCAATGAAGGATAGTAAGGCTGTGGTAGTACTATGGAATGGCCGAAAACCATGTTGACAGTTAGCTAAGAGATTATGGTCTAATAAGTGATTTAGTACCTGCTTGTGGATACATTTCTCCATTATTTTTGCAAGAGGAGATAGCAATGCTATGGGGCGGAAGTTGGAATATTCAAAAGAGTCACCACCTTTAAAGAGAGGGATAATATGTGAAATTTTCCAGATAGAGGGAACCACACCTTCTTCTATGGTTCTATTAATAAGTATGGAGATGGGGTAGGCAATGGCTTTTGCACTTAGTTGAAGGTATTCAGCAGGTAGTTTGTCAGCTGAGGGGGTGGACGGTTTTAATTTCTGTAGCAAGGATGAGATATAAGAGGTGGGTATTGGTTTGAGGTGGAAAGTGGGTGGGGTAGGGCTGGAGGAAGGTAGTTTGGAGATATCAGGGCTTTGTTGGTTTGCTAGCTTAAGTATAGCCGAGGTAAAGAAAGTGTTAAAGGCATTGGCAGTTTGTAATGGGCAGTCAGGGGTAGAGCCTAGTGGATTTGGCGTGGTGACTTTGCCAGGGGAGGTTAGCATATTAATAGCAGTCCAAAATTTTTGAGGTTGATGAAGGGATGATTGTTGTAGTTTAGTATAAAAGTGCTTTTTGTCTTGTAGGATAGCTTTTTTTGTGATGTTTCTTTGTTGTCTGAATGCTAGCTGGTCAGTTGTGTTTTTAGTGGTTCGCCATTTAGCCCAGATTTTATTTCTACTGAGGATTAGTTTCCTAGTATCGTTAGAGAGCCATTGGGCTGTTTTAGATTTAATCCTTCTTGTACGCATTGGGGCATGGTGTTCAAGTATGGTCAGAAAAGTATTATTGAAGTGACTAACAGCTTCATCTATAGGGAGAGACTTAAGAGGTGTCCAGTTCATTTCCATAAGTTCATTTTGAAACAGATTGGCGTCAAAGAATTTTTTGCAACGAGATGTTCTGACTAAGGTAGGGATGGTAAAACTTGTTTTATGCCTGATAATATATGTAAGTAAGTGGTCGCTAAGGTCATCTGGGAGAGTACCTGTTGTATATTTTTGATGTGGACTATTTGTTAATATCCAGTCAAGTATGCTTTCCTTATTGTTAAGTTTGTTAATTCTTGTAGGTGAGTTAATGGTTTGAGAGAAGCCATATAGGTTTATAAGGGTGGAAGGATTGGTTTGCTCGCATAAGTTCCAGTCAATGTTAAAGTCTCCTAGGATTATTGTTTCTTGAGGGAGATTAAGGGAAAGCCAATTTAGTAGGTCTTCTAATATAGTAGGGTTTTTTCCTGGGGGAAGATATGTACAGACAATGTAAATTGTTTTATGAAGGTTTAGCTGCAGTTTTGAAATAATTATATCAGTATTATTGTCTGATGGTAGATTATATGTAGTTTTACTAAGTAGCAGTCCGCTTTTATAGAGAATTGCAGCTCCACCACCTTTTTTTTTTAAGCGATCTTGCCTGAGGATGTTATAGCCCGGGGGGGTAATTTCATTATCTTTTATTGAGGGTTTGAGCCATGTTTCTGTTAGGCAGAGGATGTCAAACTGTTGAACATCTAGAAGAGCATGAAATAGTGGTATTTTATTACAGATGCTATGTATGTTTAGATGAGCAATTGAGAGTGATTTGGGGGCTTTAGCGGACTGTGTTGGCTTTGTTTTGAAAAGGTGGCATTTAGTGGATGGTGGGGATGAGTTTGGGCCGGGATTGGGATGAATGTCGCCATCTAATAATGAGTGGATTAATATAGGGTTGAAATATTTAGGGGTTTTGCAGTAGTAGTCAGAATATTTTCTGATGATACGACTTGGGTATTTAAAGTGAGAGAGATGGTGATATTTGGCTTGAAGGTAGGAGGTATTGTAGATTGCATTGAGATAACTTACAGACAGAGCAAGGGGCGTTATTTGGGTCTGTTTGTGAGGGATAGTAGGAGAAAGAGGAAGGGGTTGTTCATAGGAGGTTAAGAGATAGGTAGATGTAAGAGTAGTTAGGAGAGTTAGAGGTAGTAAAGGTAGGTATTGTGAAGACATGCTTAAAAAGACTGTGATGAGTTATGAATGCAGGATTAAGGGAGTGTGGCTTTAAGAATAGGTAGGCAGGGGAGGGAGGAGTTATAGTAGAGGGGAGTGGAACAATTACAGGGTGTGGTAATAGGAGGAGGTGTGATTGGTTGAGAGGAGGAAGGGGAGTGACTATGAGGGTATAAATGTAGAGGTGCTAGGGGTGGGTGGGATTTGGGGGCAGGGTAGGGGAGTGGAGTGAGCCCGAAGGGCGAACGGAGCGGGAAGACATAAGAGAGTGGTATAGCAGTGTGAAAGAAAAACAATCTGTAAGGTGAGGAAGCAGCAGGTAGGCATGTAAAAGGTAAGAGTAAAAGTTGAGTATGAAGTTAATTTAACCTCAGAAAATACACAGGTTTGTAGAGATACAGTACAGTAGAAGGGTGGTTTGGCAGGGTTCAGAGAGAGTAAATAGCAAACTGGTTTAGAGAAATAGATTCGGGAACAGGACAAAAGTAAGGTATTGGAGAGTGTAGAAATAGTGAACCAAGAGTAGATAGGATAGTAGTAGGATGCCACCTAGTGGTCAAAGTCAGTGACCTATCAAAACTATGCAGGTGAGAAAGGGGTAATAGAGAAGGGGAGAGAGGAAAATAAAAGTATAGCCAGTTACAGTAATATATATGGGGTGGATAAAAGATAAGAGTCAGTACTAGTATAGTGGAGGGGACAGGGGCTAATTGGCTGCTGGCAGTCCTGAACAGGTAGCTAGACTAGTAGACCCGAGAGTTGTCCTATGGGCAAAACATGGTGGAATAAAGCATACATTCACAGTCAGTTTGGGATGGTATCACAGAAGAGTAGTGGGATTGGAGCTTAATGGGCTCAAGTTCTGGTTTTCCAGGAGGATAGAAGGCAGTTAGGTAGCTGCTCGCAGGGTCCACCCAGTCAAAATTTCACAGTCAGTTTGGGATGGTATCGCAGAAGAGTAGTGGGATTGGAGCTTAATGGGCTCAAGTTCTGGTTTTCCAGGAGGATAGAAGGCAGTTAGGTAGCTGCTCGCAGGGTCCACCCAGTCAAAATTTCACAGTCAGTTTGGGATGGTATCACAGAAGAGTAGTGGGATTGGAGCTTAATGGGCTCAAGTTCTGGTTTTCCAGAAGGATAGAAGGCAGTTAGGTAGCTGCTCGCAGGGTCCACCCAGTCAAAATTTCACAGTCAGTTTGGGATGGTATCGCAGAAGAGTAGTGGGATTGGAGCTTAATGGGCTCAAGTTCTGGTTTTCCAGGAGGATAGAAGGCAGTTAGGTAGCTGCTCGCAGGGCCCACCCAGTCAAAATTTCACAGTCAGTTTGGGATGGTATCGCAGAAGAGTAGTGGGATTGGAGCTTAATGGGCTCAAGTTCTGGTTTTCCAGGAGGATAGAAGGCAGTTAGGTAGCTGCTCGCAGGGTCCACCCAGTCAAAATTTCACAGTCAGTTTGGGATGGTATTGCAGAAGAGTAGTGGGATTGGAGCTTAATGGGCTCAAGTTCTGGTTTTCCAGGAGGATAGAAGGCAGTTAGGTAGCTGCTCGCAGGGTCCACCCAGTCAAAATTTCACAGTCAGTTTGGGATGGTATCGCAGAAGAGTAGTGGGATTGGAGCTTAATGGGCTCAAGTTCTGGTTTTCCAGGAGGATAGAAGGTAGTTAGGTAGCTGCTCGCAGGGTCCACCCAGTCAAAATTTCACAGTCAGTTTGGGATGGTATCGCAGAAGAGTAGTGGGATTGGAGCTTAATGGACTCAAGTTCTGGTTTTCCAGGAGGATAGAAGGCAGCTAGGTAGCTGCTCGCAGGGTCCACCTAGTCAAAATTTCACAGTCAGTTTGGGATGGTATCGCAGAAGAGTAGTGGGATTGGAGCTTAATGGGCTCAAGTTCTGGTTTTCCAGGAGGATAGAAGGCAGTAAGGTAGCTGCTCACAGGGTCCACCCAGTCAAAATTTCACAGTCAGTTTGGGATGGTATCGCAGAAGAGTAGTGGGATTGGAGCTTAATGGGCTCAAGTTCTGGTTTTCCAGGAGGATAGAAGGCAGTTAGGTAGCTGCTCGCAGGGTCCACCCAGTCAAAATTTCACAGACAGTTTGGGATGGTATCGCAGAAGAGTAGTGGGATTGGAGCTTAATGGGCTCAAGTTCTGGTTTTCCAGGAGGATAGAAGGCAGTTAGGTAGCTGCTCGCAGGGTCCACCCAGTCAAAATTTCACAGTCAGTTTGGGATGGTATCGCAGAAGAGTAGTGGGATTGGAGCTTAACGGGCTCAAGTTCTGGTTTTCCAGGAGGATAGAAGGCAGTTAGGTAGCTGCTCGCAGGGTCCACACAGTCAAAATTTCACAGTCAGTTTGGGATGGTATCGCAGAAGAGTAGTGGGATTGGAGCTTAATGGGCTCAAGTTCTGGTTTTCCAGGAGGATAGAAGGCAGTTAGGTAGCTGCTCGCAGGGTCCACCCAGTCAAAATTTCACAGTCAGTTTGGGATGGTACCGCAGAAGAGTAGTGGGATTGGAGCTTAATGGGCTCAAGTTCTGGTTTTCCAGGAGGATAGAAGGCAGTTAGGTAGCTGCTCGCAGGGTCCACCCAGTCAAAATTTCACAGTCAGTTTGGGATGGTATCGCAGAAGAGTAGTGGGATTGGAGCTTAATGGGCTCAAGTTCTGGTTTTCCAGGAGGATAGAAGGCAGTTAGGTAGCTGCACGCAGGGTACACCCAGTCAAAATTTCACAGTCAGTTTGGGATGGTATCGCAGAAGAGTAGTGGCATTGGAGCTTAATGGGCTCAAGTTCTGGTTTTCCAGGAGGATAGAAGGCAGTTAGGTAGCTGCTCGCAGGGTCCACCCAGTCAAAATTTCACAGTCAGTTTGGGATGGTATCGCAGAAGAGCAGTGGCATTGGAGCTTAATGGGCTCAAGTTCTGGTTTTCCAGGAGGATAGAAGGCAGTTAGGTAGCTGCTCGCAGGGTCCACCCAGTCAAAATTTCACAGTCAGTTTGGGATGGTATCGCAGAAGAGTAGTGGGATTGGAGCTTAATGGGCTCAAGTTCTGGTTTTCCAGGAGGGTAGAAGGCAGTTAGGTAGCTGCTCGCAGGGTCCACCCAGTCAAAATTTCACAGTCAGTTTGGGATGGTATCGCAGAAGAGTAGTGGGATTGGAGCTTAATGGGCTCAAGTTCTGGTTTTCCAGGAGGGTAGAAGGCAGTTAGGTAGCTGCTGCAGGGTCCACCCAGTCAAAATTTCACAGTCAGTTTGGGATGGTATCGCAGAAGAGTAGTGGGATTGGAGCTTAATGGGCTCAAGTTCTGGTTTTCCAGGAGGATAGAAGGCAGTTAGGTAGCTGCTCGCAGGGTCCACCTAGTCAAAATTTCACAGTCAGTTTGGGATGGTATCGCAGAAGAGTAGTGGGATTGGAGCTTAATGGGCTCAAGTTCTGGTTTTCCAGGAGGATAGAAGACAGTTAGGTAGCTGCTCGCAGGGTCCACCCAGTCAAAATTTCACAGTCAGTTTGGGATGGTATTGCAGAAGAGTAGTGGGATTGGAGCTTAATGGACTCAAGTTCTGGTTTTCCAGGAGGATAGAAGGCAGTTAGGTAGCTGCTCGCAGGGTCCACCCAGTCAAAATTTCACAGTCAGTTTGGGATGGTATCGCAGAAGAGTAGTGGGATTGGAGCTTAATGGGCTCAAGTTCTGGTTTTCCAGGAGGATAGAAGGCAGTTAAGTAGCTGCTCGCAGGGTCCACCCAGTCAAAATTTCACAGTCAGTTTGGGATGGTATTGCAGAAGAGTAGTGGGATTGGAGCTTAATGGGCTCAAGTTCTGGTTTTCCAGGAGGATAGAAGGCAGTTAGGTAGCTGCTCGCAGGGTCCACCCAGTCAAAATTTCACAGTCAGTTTGGGATGGTACCGCAGAAGAGTAGTGGGATTGGAGCTTAATGGGCTCAAGTTCTGGTTTTCCAGGAGGATAGAAGGCAGTTAGGTAGCTGCTCGCAGAGTCCACCCAGTCAAAATCAAGGCTTACGTCAGGAACCAGGTCTGGGACACGCAGCAGCCAAGCTGATTAAAGGAAAAGTAAAGATGATTAAAGGAAAAGTAAATAGATAAATAGATAGGTAGGTCATCTAATATGAGAAGTATCAACTCTGTGTGCATGCATGTCTCAAAGCATGTCTAACTGCTGAAACTCTGTTTTAATGATACAGTAAAGTGCTTTTCGTCACTCCCAATCAGAGTAACTTCTTCAGACTACTTACAATTAATTGATTAAAACCTTATATAATATGTTCAATTAACTAATTTGGCTTTATAAAAAACAATCAACATTTAAAACAATATAAACACTAGTGTTTTACACCTAAAAAAACATACGTAGCATGGAATGACAATTGATAAGAAGGCATTAAGAGGAAATAGGAGGAACCCGGCTAGACCTTCATATGCATGAGACGTGTTATAGTATATAAAACTAGTCTCTTTTATTATATTCTTCCTATTGTATTAATATTTTAAGAATTATTATTTTATAACTACTGTGGATGACATCTACCACAAGAGGGATAATGATGCATTCCTGGCATTCAGTTTGAGGCAATGCTTCTGGCACTAGTCATTGATTTGGGTAAGGGCCTCTTGGAGGATGGTCACATCACTAGGGGGATGTAGGACAGTGGCCAGCTTGCAGTCATCTGTAAACCTGGTCAGCCACAGGCCACTGGTTTTGTCTTGCACCTCAGAACAGTATAAGCCCTAACAGTAGATTCCCCCAGACAGATCCTTGGAGTACACCACTCTTTAAGTGTCTACTTCTAGAGGGGACTTCCACTACTTTGACTGAGTGGGTACTATCTTTGAGCCAGTTAGTTACCCATCTGGTAACATACAGGTTGATGCCTAGCTGTGTAAGCTTATGTATTATGGCCAACTGGGGATTATTGTCAGGGGCTTTGGCTAGGTGAAGGTAGGCAGTGTGCACTGTCTTCCCCTGGTCCATGTGTTTGTTGACAGCTTCAAATAAGTCGACCAGGTTTAATAGGTTTGATCCCCCTTTGACAATACCAAACTCTGTGGGCTCCAGCATTTTCAGGTTGCCGATGTCCCTGTTTATAAAGTCCTTGATAATGCCTTCACCAGTGTTGCAGATCAGAGTAGCTGGGCTGATGTGCATATGACTGTCTGGCTCAGTGGATGCTCCACCTTTGAGTAGAGGGATGACAGTGGCTGCCCTCCATGCAGATGGGATGACACTGGTGCTCAGGCTTTGGTTGACTTCCGTGTGTAATGGAGCTGAAAGCTTATGACTAAGTTCATGTAGGATGCAGCCAGGGATGTTATCAGGTCCCATGGAGACTTCAGTTTGTTGCCTTTGAGAGGGCATTACAGACCTGTTCCCTAACAATGAAGGGAGGGGGTGGGTGCTGTGCATGCCCTCCTATACTGATGGGTGGACATGGGGAGGTGATGTTTTCACTTCACTTGTCTGCAGCAGGTTGGCAATAGCTATGGCATGTGTGTATGTGGTGTTATTGACCACCAGTACAGAGTGGATTTGGCTGTTGCCTCTTGGATTGCAGACATATGTGAAGAAGGCCTTGTGATTGGTCCTGGTGGATGTGTCTGATTTGTACACATAGGTAGCCTTAGAGTAATTCACCTGTGACCTTATTTGCTTGCTCAGACAGAGGTGAGATTGCTTCCGATTTGGCACCTGCTCCTTCTTGGCCCTGTACAGCCAATATTTCCACCTATTGTGGGGTTTGTGTATTGCTGCTGTCCACTACGGATGTTTACTGTACCTTGGGGGAGGTGAGTTTTACAAGTCAGGTATTGCTGAGTCCACACAGCTATGTAGGTGCTTATGTAGACATTTATTGTAGTCTTGTACACAAAGTCATGACACAGTTGAACATTTTTCCACTTTCAACCTGGTAATTATAATCAATCTAGTAACCACTTCTGTTTTAAGTCAATACAACAACCTGTAGCTGTAGACATTTATGTCTGTTTGATGCAATAAAACTAAGATTCCACATTTGTAAAAGAAGTACAGCTTATTTACCTGATGTTTTGCAACACATGCCTGTATGTTTGAAGCTTCCAGCTACACCTATTAATACATACATGTGCACAGGTAATACTTGATATACATTTCTGTTCTTTGTCAGTATGGCACACTGTGTTTACACTCTTGCAGCTCAGTCATACCTCTCAACCTGTTAGACAAGACATCTGGACAAAGGCATACATAAATGGGGGTTAATGGCCCCAAAATAGTGACACTTTATAAATATTGCTGTAACACACTTAAGACAGTTGATAGCACAGTAGGTTTTGCATTCACAGGAATACTCTGAAGGATATGACATCTGACATTCAAATGTATGCTACGTATTATGTTATGACATCAGTCTTTACTGATTTGCCATTGATTTGCCAGACATAACACAACTCTATGAGAAAATTACTACAAATATAAGGCAAACATGTGGTCAGTGTGCATAACTCTGAACAGTTGAAAGGTATGAGCTCAGTATATCACATACAGTTCAACACACACTTCTGCTCCAGTTATTTACTATGCACATACCCTATATAGGTCTCTTACATTTGTAAGACAAGCATATGTATCATAGTAGTATTCATAAGTGACATATGCATATTTACAATATCCCAGGTAGCTGGCCTGGCAGTGTCACAGTCAGTATTGTACAACAGACACTCCAGTAGTAGTCATATGTGTGTTAGTTTAAGGGTGTGCACATACAACAAAGTATTAGTTTAAGGGTGTGCACATTTATGCAACCAGCTTATTGTACATTTTTTATTTTTTATATTTTTTCCCCCCTAACAGATTTGTTTGTTTTTCAATTGAATTGTACAGGTTATAGGTCACATTAAAGGTGGGAAAAGTTTTGAAATGATTTACTGTGGTCTCATTTTTTATATCACAAAAACCTGGCATTTTAACAGGGGTGTGTAAACATTTTATAGCCACTGTGTGTGTGTATAAATATATACATACATATATATATATATATATATATATATATATATATATATATATATATATATGTGTGTGTGTATATATAGCATTATATATATATATGTATATAACATTATATATATATATATATATATATGTGTGTGTGTGTGTGTGTGTGTGTGTGTGTGTGTGTGTGTGTGTATATATAACATTACATATATGTATATAGCATTACTAATTCCACAGGTTTTTTCCTAATGTTGAATGACCCTCCTGCATGACATATTTACTGAAGCATTACTAGTTTTTACATCTTATATGGAGTAGTGGTAGCTGCTGTGACTGGAGTGCACAGGGTTCTGGGTTTAAGACTTGCCAGGTATGTGTATGTTTCTCCTTATGTTAAATGACTGTAATGCATATTTTTGTAAAAGCATTACAAATTTCCACAGCTCAGATGGTGTAGTGGTATGTTGCTGTGATTGTAGTGCACAGGGTCCTGGGTTCAAGCCTTGGCAGGGTTGACTATTTTGCTGCTGGACAGAACAAGGGCTGATTGAGACAGAGTGATTAAAGCACTTTTAATCCATTGTAAGCAGGTTTTCATGGTTTTGCATGAAGAAAAGCAATGCTAAGAGACGGCTAAGTCCCCTTAGCTTCGTTTAGTGGCGCTTATTCCCACTTAAACCCATGCTAATTTTAAATAAAGAAAAGAAAAAAGGGTGATAGGAAAGTGGTGAAATGGGGGCAAACAGGGGGTAAAACATTAGAAAAAGCAGCTAGGGATGTGCAGGATGGGTGTAGGAAAGGACCATAGCTCTACATTTATTCTGCAGCAACAGCTGTGAATAATGTGGAAAATTTGGAATTCACAGTCTCACACCCCACAAGGAGGGATGTTGGCAACATATATTTTGTAGAGTAATTTGAGTTTAGATTGATTTATGTCACTGTACATGGGGGCGAAATGTAGAGCTATGTATGGGGCAATTATTTTTTTGCGGGACAGATGCCCTTTTGTTATTAAGGTAAGACTGGGATGTTGGGGAAGGGCTGTAGGTATGTTTGGGGTGGTAGGTTGGGTAGGATAGGTTGCATTTGCAGACAGACAAGACAAACAAGACAGCAGACAGGGGCAGTATATGACACATGAGGTGGGTAAATACCTTGGACAGGGAGGGTGCTTGTGAATCAGAGGTCCATGAGCCCCCAAATGGATGCAATGGGACCGAGGTCCCCACTCATGGGCAGTCACCACTGCACCTTCATGGCCCTGAAGGTGGCTGTGCTGGGGGCTGGACAACAGGGGCAGCCTGCCCCTCAAGGTGCACCAGGTGGCCCTCCACCTGGCTCAGCCGTCCATCCAACTTGGAGCAGATGACACTGCGCACCATACCTCGGAACTTGTGGCGGGTGACTGGCTCCTCTCATCCCCTGAGGCAGTTCCACCCGAAGGTGGTGCAGGACCAGCAGAGAAGGAAGTTCCAGGTTGGATCCCAGACATGCTGGGGCCCAGTGCCACGGCCAGATGAGATGGGACAGGCGGATCCACTGAGATCTGTCTTCCCAAACGTGCTATGGTGTTGAGGTTTTCCAAAATATATTGGTTAGTCATAAACAAAACATTTCAAAATTAGTTATAACAGCATGCACAGGTGTTCCAATTAACCCAAAACAACAGATTTGAAACAGCTGCATAGCAAACAGAACACATGCATAAATCGGACAACAGTAAGCATTGTAACAGCATGCCAGTTACCTTGACACCAACAGGCCACCAACAGTGGTATTTGAACAAGGTATGTTAATATGCAACCAATTAAATATATGAACAATAATAGAACACAAGTTCCAACATTAGGTTTTGAGAAAAACATACCTGTAGTATATGAATAATAATTAGTGATGAGGATAAGGGGTGGGGAGAGAGAAAAACGTCCATTAACAATTGTATAGGTTTCCATTTTTCGTAACAGTACTGCTCAATACTCTACAGATTGACTCTCACTTTACATCTACCCATGGCCCATAGCTTCTGTAGCACATACATACCTGTTAAACTGTCAACCTGGATTAGTATGGGACAGACTGACAACTATGGGTACGTTTACTAGAGAGGACTCGTACATGTCAAGGTTACATACTGACAAAGAAGGGGTGCCCTGCACTGCTGTTATGAGTGTGCTACTGGCATACTTCACCTGGATTCCTATATGTGTCCATGGTTATTGGCAGTAGTGACCACTAGCCATGACAGAGAAATGCTTGAGAGACATGTATCAGGAAGAGTGCATGGTGTATGTACCCATCCTGTTATCATTTGCAGGCATGGATTTGGACAGTGGAACAGTTGTACACTGTGTATTAGTATATCCTTCATACAGCTACTACAAACAGTTTTTTTTACCTGTAAGACCCATGGAGAAAATATATGTTACCACTATCTGACTGTTTCTACAAATATTCAAGATTTCTTGAGTGTATATATGTACACATCTCAGTACCACTCCCTGGATTCAAACTGTGTCTGGGTGTGCAAAAATGAGCAACAAAACTACTTCTCATAGCACTGAGCTACTGGGGAAATGCTGTATTTTGTTTGACTGATTTCTGCTTAATATTCTGTAGGTTAGTCAGGCTGACCTTGTAATCCTGAGACTCATGCATGACAGATAGTGTACTGTGTATTATTCCTTTGAAATAATACTATATGGAAATCAAAGGTTAACACAAGGCAATGCTGCAGGGGACACACTATAATACAATACACATTACTTTTTCAGGGTTCAAATCTTAGTGCATAACATATTTCATATTTCATTTACATCTTGTTTTACAGCTCCACAATCGACAGCTTTGCATAATAGCTGATTCTCAGAACAACCTCAGTTAATGCATGCTGTCAAAGCCATATTTGTCATGAAGAACCTGTACACATTCTATTTCTACAACAACATACCAGAGTAAACACAATAGTTTGTGGTATAAGTCTTTATTATAGTAATATGACACATTCCTTTACTACTGCATATCCTGTAGATCAATATTAGTCTGGCAAACTTAATTTATTCAGTAGACACAGAACACAGTATACCTACTGGCAGTAACCAATAAACTCCTTCTTATTTATTGCACTATATACTGCAAGATAGATCTGTACTCATCAGCCTGTCGGTGCAGCCTTGATAGTCTGTCGTCATGGGCCTCCACATTGCTAGCCCTCTCTGCTGCACCTGTAGGGGGAAAAAACAAACATTATGCATACCTGTCTCTCACATACTCAGGCTAGAATTTGGCACGGCTATGGATGAGATACTTACAAACTACTGGAGCATTCCATGCCCAAGCATCTTAGATTCACTGGGCCAAGAGTGTCCCCATCTTACATTTTAGGTCAGCATAATGATGCCATACCTGCTCACCATTTCAGGGGATTCCAGTAGCACTGGTGAGATCACATGCCAGATGGTCCTAGGACTCCACTTTGTACTGTGAGCCCTGGTACTGGCCCTGCAGCAGTCTGTCATCATGGTGTTCAACGAGGAGTCCAGCCATGACCCTGGACTCCAGAATGCCCCAGTGCTGCACCCAAAAGCATGCTCCCTCTCCAACACCAGACAGGGTTCCTACACAGATCAAACTACAACAGGTTCTGGCTGTATTCCCACCTGTATGGTTTAAATAAGGCCATATTCCTGCCCTTTGCCATCATTGGACTATTTTGTAAATGTTGAGCACAACTTAGTGGTGTAAAAATTCGCTTAGCTGAGCTGACTGCTGCTTAGAATTAATGTCTAAGCAATGCTCAAACCGGCTGAGCAGAGCTAAGCACTGCTAAGCACTGCTCACTTTTCATTTAAGAAAAAATATCAGAATTTTAAATTAATTAATCATTACTGACATATTAAGTGTATATGATTTACTTTACATGACATCACCCTATGTGGTTTCATTACATTACCTTGGGGTGTGACTATACTGCATGGGACAGTTGTGTATACATGGGTAATTTCACATGTTATATGCACTGATACTTTCATTCTGAACCAGCTACACTACCTTGGTTAACAAATATCAGTTACTATATAATTTAAAATAAAAAAAAAATTAACAATGCTTTCAGAAGTAAAAATGAAGGGTCTGTATTGGTACTCGAACCGTGAACTGCTGCATACAAAGCCAGAACTCTAGTCACTACACTATCTCACCATTAAGGATTTTAGCTATACATTTGTATTTAGCTCCTATGAGATGATTAAGCAATGCTGAGCAGAGAGCCATGAAGTGCAAACCCACTCAGCTATGCTTAAACTTAACTTAGAACGGCAAAAAAAATTAATACAAGCACTTTAATTACATGTATTAATACTAATTGTAATTCATATTTGGTAATGCACTACCTGCCATTCTATCAACTTTCTAAGTCTGCGTGGGCAAGATCAGAATTGGAGTCACTAAATAATGGCATGCATTTGAGTTTCAGACTTCTAATCCTTCCGAAAATGTTATGATTATACAAACCCTGTTCCTCAATCAACTTTCTAAGTTTCTGTGAACTGTACTTAAAATATGTCCCTATTTTTGCACCTTTGCCCCCCTCATTTGGTTGCCCTTTGTCTGGAGTTTGGCCACTAAGAGGTTTACAGGTATGGCTGTGTCTCTGAGGACACACTTGTACTGTAAGGCTGTATAACTCTCAACTGTACAGGTTTTCGCAGAATGTCCAGATTTTTGCCTCATATTTTTGGTGTGTTCCCCCTAAAATCTTTCCCTTTCTGGCAAACAGCTGAGACTTGAAGTCATTAAATAATGACAAGCATTTGAGTTTTAAGAGCCACATCCTTTGAAATATTTATGCTAATGAAAAAACTATTATTCCATTAACTGTTTGTTAGGGCAATATTTAAAATCTGTCCCTATTTGTCCCCCCCCCCTCATTTTAGGCTTTGTATAGATTTTTTGCTCTAAGAGGTTGAGAGGTATGAAGTGCTGTATGGCACTTTTACAATGCAGGGTGTGTGTGACAGTACCTGTCACACACCCCCTGCATTTATTTCAAGTTCTACTAACTCTTTCAGTGCCCACGGACACTGTTTTACTTTTGTTAGTTGCTTTCAGTGTCCGCAGACAGTGAAAGCACTTAGAAAGTGCCGTGTGGCACTTTGAGAGTGCAGGGGGTGTGTTGGATCTGCGAGCACTACTGCAACATGCCCTCTATACTCATTGAGT
This sequence comes from Protopterus annectens, assembly GCF_019279795.1. NCBI lineage: Eukaryota > Metazoa > Chordata > Ceratodontiformes > Protopteridae > Protopterus > Protopterus annectens. The sequence goes on along the minus strand of NC_056728.1, from coordinate 1,039,008,966 downwards.
GTTCATGTCTGCAGATCCATTATCAGTAGCGCGCCATCATGAATATGTAAGGTGTGCTGCTGTGACGGCTATGCGGATGCAGACACCATTCACTCCATGTAGGAATAACACTATTCCTACATAGAGTTTATTGAATCCTGGGGTATTTCTTTCTTGCTTTTTTTAAATTATGTCTTACTTCCTGGCTCCCCCCATGCTTTTAACATGGCCTAACTAACCAAAACTCCATGTGTGTTGCAGAATGTCCAGATGTTTGTGTCATATTTGTGGTCTGTTCCTTATCAAATTTGTGTTTTTCAGAATTTTTGTGGCTATTCATTGAGGACTGAATAAAGAAAATAATGACAGGCATTTGAGTTTCAGAAATGATTGTATTAAGCCAGGAATCCGGGTTCTTGCTGTGAGATGCATCCCGCAAGAAAGAAATTCAGTCTCATTTTTTTCTTTCCAAGAAAAAATAAGTTGCGTCTAAATCTTAATGTTTAAAGCCAACAAAATAGTAGTCCCCCAATAAACTCAGAAGACAAATATTTGCAAGGTGACATAACCCCTCCAAAAAAGATAGTTATATTCTTTGTATCCCCTCTGATGCAAGCTTGGAATGAAAATAAAAGCAGAAATACCTAGAGATATACATTATACAGCTGAGGGTTTGAGTAAAGAAACAAAAGCGCATGGATAAAGCCCACACTGAGGCAAGGGGTACATGCAGACTCCATGCAGAAGGCATCACAGACAAAACCTCAACTGGTGAATCAAGCATTTTTAAAAGGTAACACCACTAAGTGCAACAATGCCATTGTTCAGTTGCTAACACACACACACACACACACACACACACACACGCACAGACACACGCGCTGACCAGAATGCTACAGGCAGACAGCTTACTGAGTACAATGCTGACGTCTGATCATAGGGCCATAGATTAGTACTATTAGTACTCTGATTGTGATGGAAAGTGAAAAAAACATAAGGTCAACTTGTTACTTTTAGATACCCAGTAACCCCTCCACTACATGTACACAATTATTTTCATCACAGACAATCACCATATTCATCAAACAAAGCCACTTTATTGACTATGCACCTCAGATATCTGATTGTGTTACAGGTAGACACAGTAAATATTTCATCTGGCTTCACACAAATGCACACTACTTCTGCAAAACCCGAATAGTGACTATTAACAAATGGCAACAGTGACAAAATTGTTCAACTACAGGCAGTGCCATCTTAATGCATGGGCACACTGGGCAGTTGCCCGGGGGCCCCACGAGCATAGGGCCACCATGCTAATCTATGTATGTTGTGACTTGCTGTCAATAAATAAATACTACACTATACTAAATTATAAATATTTGAAGACTTATGAAAATTATGAAAGCATTGTACAGTAGAGCATCAATCATCCCAAACGTCAATTATCCAAATTCAGCCTTCCTAAAATGTCAATTATCTGAACACAACATTAGCCTTCCTAAGAGATGCATCTGTGTGTGTGTGTCACATGTTCTCCCTACCACATGAAATTTAATGTTCTGTTCCTTGCTGCCTTCCTGTCTTCACAGTTCCACTTCAACAACTAAGTGTCATCTGGATTTTGTGTGTGCGTCTTTGTGTGTGTGTGTGTGTGTGTGTGTGTGTGTGTGTGTGTGTGTGTGTGTGTGTGTGTGTGTGTGTGTGTGTGTGTGTGTAAAATGTCCCAATTTTATTTTTAATCCTGTGAGTGGTTGTGTAGGTAGGGGCCCTAGTGCCTGCTTTGCCCAGGAGCCAATAATTCTGTTAAGACGGCCCTGACTACAGACAATTAAACCCAATATTATTTTCTGTACACACTTTAGATATCAGAATGTAATAAAATAAAACAATAATTCTCCACTGTAATTTCAACCCCCAACATACATACATGCAGATGTGACCATTTATTTATTTATTTATTCATTCATTTATTTATTATTTATTTATTTATTTATATTTGTTTAGTGGGATAGTGCACTGATCAATATTGGCCAATTTCAGACTCAGCCCGGGTGAAATACAAAACATTTCACAAACAAAAAATACAGAAATGCAAGCAATAACAGTAGTTCAAACTAATTACATAGAAAAAATGTATGTATACATTCTAGTGAACAACCACAGTGCAATATACAATCAAGTACAGTCTAATGTACATATAATACATTTGTTTCTTTCTAAACTGGGACATGTAACCATCAATTTACAGCAACTAGTACGACTTACTGTAGACCTTAGATGTCTGACTATAATTAGTTGAATAAATGAATACACAAATAACTGTCACACAGGCATTTATCTTCTCAGCTCACAGTTGTCAGAATACAGTGTGCAACCTAATTCAACCCCCCCCCCCCAAAATGCACTTGAACCACTTAGCCCCATACCTCTCAACTGTCCAGATTTTCACAGAATGTCCAGATTTTTGCCTCATATTTTTGGTCTGTTACTTTTTGGATTTTGGTGGCTTATCAGTGAGGATTGAATTCACAAAATAATGACAGGCGTTTGAGTTTCAGACTTCATGCCCTTCAGAAAATGCATGGTAACACAAAACCTTTTATTCAAGCAACTATCCTAAGTTTGTAAGAGCAATATTTAAAGTTTGTCCCTATTTTGGGGGTTCTGTCCCACCATTACTTTTGGCTTTGTCCAGATTGTGTGTGCTAAGAGGTTGACAGCTATGCTTTACCTCAAGAATCAAGGAAAAAGCTAAAAACAATGATGGACAAAGTACCAAAATCAAGTGCAGCTAGTTCATTTACATACTTAGAAACTTTCTTGAATACCAAACTTTGGATTAGCATGCTTTTTGAGGACTAGTAATCTGAAACTCAGATGTCTGTTATCCTTATTTAGTAACTGCAGTCCTCACTGATTTGTCTAAAAAAACAAAAGCTTTATGAGAAACTGATGAAAATATGAGGCAACAAAGTAGAAGCATGCTGCAAAATCAGAGACAGCTGAGAGCATGTAGTCTCCATCCATGCATGAACACATACACATATACCTACACCCACACACACACCACCACCACCACCAATTATAGCCACTTGTATGACTCAAACTGAAGACCACAGATGTTTTATTATACTTGAATAAATAAATAGCTAAATAACTGCCACACATGTATATATTTTCAGCTTGCTACTTTGAGAATGTAGTGTGTGACCCACTACAGCCAGATACCTCAATATCATAGATCAAAAACAAAGGAGAAAGCTAAAAAATAATGAGGGACAAAAATCTATGGGAAAGCTAAAAAATAATGAGGGGCCAAAAAAATATAGTGGTTTTATATATTAAGAGATTTGCTAGAATAACAGGCTTTGTACCAGCATGTTTTCTCTAAGACTGAAACTCAAATGTCTGTTAGTATTTAGCAATTGTAATCCTTACTTATTTGCCAGAACACCACAAATTTTACAAGCACACAGACCAAAATATGAGGCAAAAATCAGGGACAGTGGACAGAGCTTCCATGACAACTTGTGTTTTAACACCTTTATTGAAGGTATGTAAAAAGGGTGGCAACGGTGGTGCAGCGGTTAGCATTGTTGCCTCACAGCAAGAGGTTCTCTGGTTTGATTCTCAGCTGCGGTGCCTTCTGTACAGAGTCTGCATGTCCTCCCTGTGGTCATGTCAGTTTCCTCCCAAAGACATGCAGCAGGTGGATTGGACACTCTAAATTAGCCCTAGGTGTGAGTGTGTGCCTTCTATGGAAGGTTGGGTGCCAGGCTGGCAACTCAACACCATGAAACTCCACTGCCAATCATGAGCAGACAGATATTCCACTGTGGCAACCCCTAACCAGGAAAAGAAAAAGACTGAAGGTATGTAAAAGAAAACAAATCATAGTAACATGTTCTCATGAATAAACATTTTACATCACATATACTCTTGTATAATTATTGTTCAGTCCCTGATTTTCCTTAAACCTCACACCTCCTCCAAAACATTATATTGCATGTATTGTGCACACAATTACAATTTTTTCAATGTAATTTGTTCCTATGCATTTCTAAGGATCCCACTTCCGGTTCTTTTATCTCTGTTACAACATTCAATAATTAAAATGCAATTAGTTTAGACTTTAATTTCCATTTTCTAGTAACTGCTTTTTGGCAGCCACCAGAGTTAATCTTAACAAGGTCTTAGTATGTCTAATTAATTCATATCCTGTATCCCACTCAGAAAACTAATTTCTTTATACCCATTTTCTGACAGAGTACTTTGTAGGGAATTTTTAGTCTGGCATAAAAGTATCTGTGCAAAATACCTTTCAACCTCTTAGAGCAAAACATCTGGACAAAGCCATAAATAATTGGGGGGAGGGGGGTGAAGGCCCAAAAAATAGGGACACTTTTTAAATATTGGCCTTACAAACTTAGAAAGTTGATAAAACAACATGTTTTGCATTAGTATGAATTTCCTGAAGGGTATGACGTCTGAAACTCAATTGTCGATCATCATTTTCTGAATTCAGCCTGGAATCATTTACCAACAATGTACCAGAAAAAAAACAATTTTATGTGAAGCAGACCAAAAATATGAGGCAAAACTCTGGATATTCTGTGAAAATCTGTACAGTTGAAATATATTGCAAATACTTCCAAGAAAAAATCCTAAATCTTCTAAACTGTGTTGTATATTTGGGAGCCATACATATCGCCTCCCATTGTTTCTTTGTAAATTGCTTAAACACTCTCTCTTCCCAATCTTTTCTATCCTTCTCTGATTGACTCCTATAGTTATCATGCAATATTTTATATGCTGTACTAATTATCTTTTTTTTTAAAACAGCTTCTGTTCTAGATTCAACTAAAAATGCAACCAGAGCAGGTCATTCACTTAGGATTCTTCTATCCCTCTCTCTTTGCCTATACTCTGATATCAATCCCTGATAGGGAAAGCAGTCTCTAGCCTGCAGTCCAAATGTCTTCTAGGCCTTTTCCCATTCTATTATCTTTTCCTCTCTAGTTATTTGCTCGAAATACATTGGGTCCTTTG
>NC_056728.1:1038648217-1038703435 GCF_019279795.1 Protopterus annectens | reverse complement strand
CCAAAGGATCTGCCTTTCCCTTGTTACCAAATGTGGAGCACACTATTGGCATTACTGGGCAAGTAGCCCTGTTTGGCTGTACTGATAGTGTGGTGACATCCCTGTGTTTACTGGGGGAATATGCAGCATCTGGTGTATTGTAGTATTTGCCCAAAGGATCTGTTCTCTCGCACTTGCAATTACACACACCCTAGTAGCGGAGCACACTATTGGCATTACTGGGCAAGTAGCCCTGTTTGGCTGTACTGATAGTGTGGTGACATCCCCTGTGTTTACTGGGGGAATATGCAGCATCTGGTGTATTGTAGTATTTGCCCAAAGGATCTGTTCTCTCGCACTTGCAATTACACACACCCTAGTAGCGGAGCACACTATTGGCATTACTGGGCAAGTAGCCCTGTTTGGCTGTACTGATAGTGTGGTGACATCCCCTGTGTTTACTGGGGGAATATGCAGCATCTGGTGTATTGTAGTATTTGCCCAAAGGATCTGTTCTCTCGCACTTGCAATTACACACACCCTAGTAGCGGAGCACACTATTGGCATTACTGGGCAAGTAGCCCTGTTTGGCTGTACTGATAGTGTGGTGACATCCCCTGTGTTTACTGGGGGAATATGCAGCATCTGGTGTATTGTAGTATTTGCCCAAAGGATCTGTTCTCTCGCACTTGCAATTACACACACCCTAGTAGCGGAGCACACTATTGGCATTACTGGGCAAGTAGCCCTGTTTGGCTGTACTGATAGTGTGGTGACATCCCCTGTGTTTACTGGGGGAATATGCAGCATCTGGTGTATTGTAGTATTTGCCCAAAGGATCTGTTCTCTCGCACTTGCAATTACACACACCCTAGTAGCGGAGCACACTATTGGCATTACTGGGCAAGTAGCCCTGTTTGGCTGTACTGATAGTGTGGTGACATCCCCTGTGTTTACTGGGGGAATATGCAGCATCTGGTGTATTGTAGTATTTGCCAAAGGATCTGTTCTCTCGCACTTGCAATTACACACACCCTAGTAGCGGAGCACACTATTGGCATTACTGGGCAAGTAGCCCTGTTTGGCTGTACTGATAGTGTGGTGACATCCCCTGTGTTTACTGGGGGAATATGCAGCATCTGGTGTATTGTAGTATTTGCCCAAAGGATCTGTTCTCTCGCACTTGCAATTACACACACCCTAGTAGCGGAGCACACTATTGGCATTACTGGGCAAGTAGCCCTGTTTGGCTGTACTGATAGTGTGGTGACATCCCCTGTGTTTACTGGGGGAATATGCAGCATCTGGTGTATTGTAGTATTTGCCCAAAGGATCTGTTCTCTCGCACTTGCAATTACACACACCCTAGTAGCGGAGCACACTATTGGCATTACTGGGCAAGTAGCCCTGTTTGGCTGTACTGATAGTGTGGTGACATCCCCTGTGTTTACTGGGGGAATATGCAGCATCTGGTGTATTGTAGTATTTGCCCAAAGGATCTGTTCTCTCACACTTGCAATTACACACACCCTAGTAGCAGAGCACACTATTGGCATTACTGGGCAAGTAGCCCTGTTTGGCTGTACTGATAGTGTGGTGACATCCCCTGTGTTTACTGGGGGAATATGCAGCATCTGGTGTATTGTAGTATTTGCCCAAAGGATCTGTTCTCTCGCACTTGCAATTACACACACCCTAGTAGCGGAGCACACTATTGGCATTACTGGGCAAGTAGCCCTGTTTGGCTGTACTGATAGTGTGGTGACATCCCCTGTGTTTACTGGGGGAATATGCAGCATCTGGTGTATTGTAGTATTTGCCCAAAGGATCTGTTCTCTCGCACTTGCAATTACACACACCCTATTACCCCCCCCCCCCCCACACACACACACACACACACACACACACACACACACACACACTTGCCATTTGCAGGATTCGTACCTCTACCTAACTATGTCACGACACGTGAAAGAGACACATTAGCGAAGCGCACTATTCAGATAACTAGGAAGTTCTTCTTCTTCGGCTGTACTTATAGGGTGCTGACATCATCAGTGTTCGGAAAGGGTAATGTGCATCATGTAGTGTGTTCTCCTGATTGCCAAAAAGCACATGTCTGTCATATAGAAATGCACACACACAAATTCTCCTCATTCAAACGCACACACTTGCCATTTGCAGATTTCCAACCCCTAACTAACTATGTTAGGACACTTGAGAAAGACGCATTAGCAGAGTGCGCTATTTGGATTACTGGGAGGTTTCCCTACTCCAGCTGTACTTATAGGGTGCTGACATCATCAGTGCTTTGATAGAGGAATGTGCATCCTGTAGAGTGTTTTCCCAGTTGCCAAAAGGGGCATTTCTCTCACACAGACTTGCACACACACTAATCCTCCTCCACACACACTGGGCAGTTGCAGGATTCAAACCCCTACCTAACTATGTTATGACAGTCGTGACAGATGCATTAGCAGAGCATGCTATTCACATTACTGGGAGGTTTCTTCTTCTCCTGCTGTACTTATAAGGTGCTGACATCATCCGTGCTTAGATAGGGGAATGTGCATCCTGTAGAGAGTTTTCCCAGTTGCCAAATGGGACATTCCCTTCACACAGACTTGCACACACACTAACCCCTCTCCCCACACACTGGGCAGTTGCAGGATTCAAACCCCTACCTAACTATGTTACGACTCTCACGACAGACACATTAGCGGAGCGCGCTATTCGCATTACTGGGAGGTTTTATTTCTCCTGCTGTACTTATAGGGTGCTGACATCATCAGTGCTTAGATAGGGGAATGTGCATCCTGTAGAGTGTTTTCCCAGTTGCCAAAAGGGACATCTCCCTCATACACTAACCCCCCTCCACACACACTAGGCCGTTTTCAGGATTTAAACCCCTACTTAGCTATGTGACAACACTCGTGACATACACATTAGCGGAGCACGCTATTCGCATTACTGGGAGGTTTCTCTTCTCTTGCTGTACTTATAGGGTGCTGACATCATCAGTGCTTAGATAGAGGAATGTGCATCCTGTGGAGTGTTTTCCCAGTTGCCAAAAGGGACACTTCCCTCACACAGACTTGCACACACATCAACCCCGCTCACCCACACACACACACACACACACACACACACACACACACACACACACACACACACACACACTATTTGCATGGTTCAAACTCCTACCTAACTATATTATGGCACTTGAGGGAGACGCATTAGCAGAGCGTGCTATCCGAATTACTGGGCATCTGTTCTGCACCTGCAGTATTTATAGGGTGCTGACATCTTTATTTCTACAGAGGTATGTACATCTAGTACTACCTGTCAGGTGGGGGATAGCATATATATGCATTTGCAGCCACCTACTTCAGGGTCAGATATGCACATTGCACTGGCAGGTTATGTTCTATACCATGCTTCGTGACCACAGGACCTGTAACACACAACACAACCAGTCCAGAACACCACTCCCACATCCAGGACACACACTTTGATCCCTGGGAACAGTGCCGGGATATGCAGGTGTTCACATACATCATTCCAGTTGTTAACATCAGGTACAGGCATATTGTGTGTGGGAACTACTCAGGCCTCTACAACTTTACCCTACAGCCACTACAATTTGTGGGTCCATGTGCTATGGCAGAACCACTCACCACAGCCACATGGGGAATACATATTGCACCTGTCCATCTGCAACATGGGTACTCACTGTTCCACACCAGTGGTAGACCACCATTGTTGATATCTGACCATACCCACCTTTTCCTGGACATCCATATCCCATCCCCATCCCCAGGCAAGGTTGTCACTGCAAACAAACTGTATTTAGCACAAGCAGACTCTACACTTGTGAAGACTGGGGTGGACGACTTCAAAGGACCCATGCTGGGGGACTATACTGGCCACTCTGCATAATCCTTGACAATTGCATTCTATGAGCATGTGTAAGGTTTGCATTGATCATGCTATCCCACATATACCCATGACTGCTCCACAACAGGACACCTGTCAGGTGTACACCAGCCATATATGAGCCATCCAACAGACAGAGTGAGCTAATACATTGCAGAGCTGTAGCCCACAGAGGGAGGACATCTGTGAACAGTACCGGCACGACACTTCAATCCCACATAATCATCACAACACAGTGTTGACAGTGGAATTGTCCAGACAATCCAGATAGGGCTCCCCTCAGTCTGTTATTGACACCCACTTACTGTTAAAGGTCCTCAGCAACCCTCTTCCAGCACACACCAACAACATGGATGTGGCTTAGCACATTCAAACCCTGGGATCTCCACTGTGCCCCTGCTTGACAGAGGCACAGCACACTAGCCTCACACGTTGCCTTATGTGACCTACTTTACAGTGGCACAGTAGCCTACTGTACTGGGGATGCAGATGCCAAGCACACTCTGGCTAAGCTGTCATTCCCTAGGGCAAACAGCCTAGTATTGACCTCTACACCCATATGTTTAATTGTCAGATGCACAATATTTGTTGCTGTTAGACTGTTTGCAGGTCTTTATTGCCATAGCATTCCCTGTTCCTATGAACAACTTGTGTATCTGTGGAAGATGTTTGAATATGAGGGCGATCCACTATATCACTTATGTCTCTGTAGTCATTTACTGTGTGCACTGGGCAGATTGCTGTGTTGTGGTTGGTTCCTGGAATGACACGCATAAATACCAGATATGTGTGGCCAACTGCTAAACGGACATATGGCCTAAGTGTGTGAGCATGCCCAGTTCAGCCTTTCTATGGCATGTTGTCTGACATATGCCTCATTTATCAAAGTGTGCGAGCATGCCCAGTGTGAGCTTTCCATATGTTGAACTCTGCAGTCCACCACATATTTGGGTGAGTGTGAACTTCAACAATATCTCACGTTTATGGTTGTGTGTTGGGTGTCATGTTGTGTACTTACTGGCCAACTGCTTCGTGTCTGACCACAACAGGGATTATACTGTGCCTGCAGGGATTGCATGGGATACTTTGCATACAGTTGTCAACATCCTTTCATAATGACCTAACACTGTAGTACCGTATAGTGTACTGGTTCAGTACTTTCACTGTGGTGGACAGTATCCTGGGCTTTAGTCCTATCACTGCTCGACATCTTCATAGTGAGCACAACAGACTGTGTAGGGGCCAGTTGTGCACATATGACCATGTTGCATTATGTTCAGATATGGACTACCTACACCAGGCTTGTCCAACATTGGTAGTGTATTCCACAACATAGGTGGACATTGGCAAACACTAGCGATGTTCCCTAGGCCATTTCTGATGCTTGTCAGAGAGTGTGTTTGTCCTTCGACACACATTGTAACTGGAGTTTGCCATGACATATGTCATGGTTAGTATACTGTGCCTCCGTTTACCTGTGACATAGCAGTGATACCCAGTGTAAACCTACCATCTCCCATCCACTCATCAGGATTCCTCTTGAGGGGTGTCGATAGGTGACTGTCTGGCTAACCTGTACTGGGAGTTTACTCAAGAGTGGGGGTGGCTTCTGTGTTATGGATCATTCAGTACAGCTTGTCCTATGTATGTCAGTGCTGGGGTTCAGGTCTCTCATGTGCATAGCTCACTGCCATTCAGATTGTACAAGGTGCAGCATGTTCATTGATTCCAGCTTGGACATGGCTTCATACATCAGGCACAGCTTGCCTCTGGGTGGGCAGTATGGCAGTGTGTGGAGCTGCAGTTTGTTTAATCAGGCAACACATGGCATCTGTTCATGCTCTTTGCTACTCCTGGTGAGGTACTGTTGTGGACTTTACAGTTGATGGAGGTGTCTGCTGAGGTACATCCCACAGGGCATATTGTAGTCAATTGTGACGCTGATGTCAGCCACAGTGACCTCACCTTATCTAGATCTGACAACCTTCATGATTGGGTGGATATATGGTATGTTTCTGTGAACACTACAGACACATGTTTGTCCAATGCAGGACATCTATCACCTTGTGTCCCCAGGTCTCTCATTACATGTTAGGTACGTAATGGGTTAACACCTGTTTGGTAATTGGTGGGCACTTACTGTATATCCACGGTGGTTGTCTATACACATTTCTGCAATTAGCTTGCTGACATGGCTATGGCACCAGTTGTCTGTTTCTATGTGGCCCTTTTGTGGGTTGCTTGTGTCACCTGGGGGTCAGATATGGTGGGCAGTTTGTACTCCTCTGCATACATGTTCAGTCACAGTCCTTCCATGTTGGCCTGTACCTATGGGACATATATATGGAACGGGGGAGGTCCCAGGACCAAGCCTTGTGGGATGCCACTTATATCTGCTTTGTAGTCTGACATGGATGCAGCATGTCTGACCATGTCAGTTCTGTCCTTGGTCTGGTTTGCAACCCCTCTACTGACATAGGGATTTATATTTAAGCTGGTGAACATATCCATACTGAACACGTAGGGTATTGTCTGGAAGCATTTGCACGGTCCAGCTATGCTGTGTGGACCACATTGCCCTCATTGATGACCTTAATGATTGTTTCAAATGGGTCAAACATGTTTACGGGCAGGATCTGCACTTACAACAGCCACACTGGGTAGGGTCCGGTGTCAGTAGGTCCCCAATAGCTTTATGTCTGCGGTACATGCTGATCCTTTCCATAGCTGTGCAGACCAAGCTTGTCAGGATCCTGGGGTGGTAGTTTGCAGTATCCATTCAGGCAACACCTTTGTTGTGAAGGACCACTGTTGTTGTACACTGCTCTTTGGATACATATCCTGTGGTAAGGCTGACACTGAGCAGTAGTGTGATTTGGCATTCCATTCTTTTTGGAGTCCATGTTGGCCTCAGCCCAGGACACCATCTCATACCTTTGCTGCTGTGTGTTTTGCTTTGTAGATGATGGCTGTTACCTCAGCATCTGCAATGTCAGGGGGCCAGCAGTCTGCTGGGATAGATATTTTGCATTCTGGGGGGGGGGGGGGTTTGCACTGCACCTGTCAGGTTGTATGTTGGCAATATGTGTGTGTGTTTGGTATGTTGTTTGTAATATCTGTGTGATTCGGAGCATATCTGTGAATTCCCAACATGGTTCCTACCATCAGCTGAGTAAGCCTTGTGATTATCCTTAGTGTCCTGTACAATTTGTATCTTCATAAGTTCATAGGTTCATACTAGGTTATCCACCCTAGGGCATTAGTAAGCCTAGCCAGAGTGTGTGTGTCTTACGCTGCTCCTTGCTATGTGAATATTATGGCCATTTATGATTTTCTTTACTGTGCCTCTGTCTGGACGTGACACAGTGAAGACCCCCAGTGTACATCTACGATCATCCATCCACTTGGCAATATTCCTGCTGAGGGGTGTCAGTGAGGGGCTCTGCCTAACATGGAGTGGGATCCTGTTCCAGGGTGTGGGGAGCCTCTGGGTTATGTATCTGTCCCTCCAGCACATCCTATTTCATTATGTGTTGAGGTTGACATCTGTCACTCTCACAGCTGCAATGGCTTTGATTTCCTGGGGTGGAGCATGTCCATTACTACTGTGTTGGACATGGCCTTGTACAACAGACATACAATGCCTCTGTGTAGGCAGTCTGTGACTGCATTCAGCTGGGGTGTCTACAGCCAGGCAGCATATGACATATATTTGACACCCTTTATCCTCTTGGTGAGGTACCTTTGAGGTCTTCCTAACCACTGCAGGTGTCAGGTACGGTACATCCCATATGAGTCATTGTACTAGATTATGGGTCTGATAAGAGAACAGTACAGGGGCACAGTGACCTCTGTTGATGTAGATGTGAATCCTTTCATGATACGGTGTCCAATATAGACAGTCTTCCTAGCCACATTGGCATCGTGAGTGTCACATGACAGGTTACTGTCGACTTGTGTCCCTAGGTCCCTGATTACTCCTTGCATACATAATGGTTTATCACCTATGTGGTAATTTGTGAGTACCTTGTTTGGTATTTGGTGGGACATTCATACTGTCCAGTGTCTTCAGGATGTCTGGGTGGGGTTCCTGTGTGTGAGAGTGTGGTCTGTCGCATGCTACAGACTGTACAGCAGTTTTGACTACAGTTAGGTGCACATGGGTGGTCTCCGCTGCTTCGTGCATTGTCAGTTACCTGCCCGTATGGGTGTCTGTGCTGCATATGGATACTCCCTCTCCTTTGATGTTTTGGTCCAGGTGTTGGGGCCATAATGCATGATATGAGGTATAACCTGGTAGTGCTGGTGTGCTGTCAGTAGGCTTGCAGCAGGCTTCTGTCACTGCACAGACATCGATGTTCTCCATACTGGGAAGTGCCTCAGGAGCATGCATATTGCAGTTTACACATCTGGCATTGATCAGCATTACCCTTATGTTTCTTACCACTTATGCTTTCAAGGGTGGTGGGTTAGTCTTTTCAGCCTTGCCTATGTACGGCTCTATGGAGGTGGCAAAGCCTTATCCAGTATCCAGATGCCCAGGGGTAACAGGTGCAAGCCATCCCTGGAACAGCAGCATGGCTTGTCATGCATGACATCTCAAGCAGAGAGACATTAGATCCTCTTGAACTGACAGCTGTAATTGTGCCACCTGTTAAAGCTGATCATTCTGTGTTTGTACTGTGGCATCATTCTTGGTGAGGGTTGGATGCTGCAAATGGCCAGTGTCATACCGGCCTGGAGTACATACTCAGAGAGCTCATCCATGTCTCTTTTCTTGTAGTCCAGGGAGGTACATCTCGGGTCATTCACACCAGCATGGACAATGAGTGCATCATATTTCTGCTTGCTTTGGGGTGACCTGCATACTTGTGTTATGTGGCATATTGTGGCAGCCTACAGGCAGCTTACTGTACCCTTTCCCTTGTTCAGTCTGGTGAGTGGGACAGCAGTGTGTCTGCCTATACAGACACCTATTACAACTGTATCAGGCATGTTGTTTCTCCTTCTGGCCTGTGACTGTTTGGCACACCAGCTTTGTGTACTATGTGTTGCATGTGCTATGTTTGGAGGTTGTGGTTGCTTGTGGTCTGCTTTGGAGGCCTCTGTTGGTGTGGTGTGTTTGTAATTAGGGCCTCCGGGAATGTTTTTCTGTGTTTATGTGTTTGGTTTACAGTTGTGATAGGTCTATGTGGGACTGGGTTTGTGGTGTATGTGGTTACCTTCTCCTCCTGACTAGTTTTGACAGTATTGAGTTGGGGGAGCTCAGCCTCCGGTTTGGATAAATGGTTGCATCTCTCACATATATTTGTATTTATTGGGGGGAGTTGAGGGTTGTCTGTGTACTTGGGGCAGGTGTAACATTGCCTCAGGATTCACAGATTCTACTTGTTGTGGCTGGCCTTAGTGGATTGTATGTGTGGACATATTTTATTGCCATACTACTGATCAGTGATTACTTCCCTTTTTATGTTTGCTCTATCATGTAGTAGCTTCCTCATTCTCTTGCATGGTTTAGTAATGGCTGGAGTCCAGCATGCCAGATGCCTGCGTGTATGGCATTGTGTCTTGTTGTTATTTGTGATTGCATAATCCAAGCATTCCTGGCTGTGTTCATGGAATGCATGAATAACAGGTTCTGCGGTGTGTCCCATATTCTGCACCTGCACAGGGCCTTTAGTGGATTCCACATTAGTTTGGAGGGGTGCAACTTATGCTTTACACATGTTTTTCACTGTGGTTTTCTGGCCAGGGACTGTGGTCAGGATGTGTATATCCGGTGTGATTACTCTATGGTCTGGTCTTACCAGTGAGGGATACACTTCTCATCTTGCCATCCAGTATGCATGTTGCTGATTATCACATCCAGTATGCTTACCCCTCTTGTGGGAGTGGTACGTTGTTCCTGGGCATTTTGGTTTATGGATTCTGGGAACTTTTCTCCTACTGTGTTGGTGCTAGTATAATGCTCCCAGTGTATGTCTGGGTATTTTCAGTCAACCAATATAATGTGGTTTTGGGGGGCTTGATATATTCATGTATTCCAACATAGGCCAGGTGCAGTTCCTGGTGTTAGGACAGTAGTCTGCAGCAGGCTATATACTGGGAGGCGGTTTTAGCCACTGGTACTTGACCATGGCTAATCCATGTTGCTTCTTGTTGTGGTACCAACATGGGGGTGTGGTTATCCTTGACAGTTATTGCTAGTCACCCTCCTTTTGTAGCTTGTTCCATGTTTTGAGGCTGTACAGCACAGTATGTGGTGTAACCTGGTAGTGTTAAGGTGCTGATGTGAGCCTTGACCCAGTTTTCTATTACAGGACAGATATCAACATTCTCCATACTGTGTGCGTTTACACTGCACGCATCTTGCTGTTTAGACTTCTGGCATTGGGTAGCATTACATCTAGGTTCCTATCCCTGTGGTACCTATGAAGGTGGGTTTGTGTTTTGAGACTTACCTATTCAGGGCACGCTGTGGGTACTGACAGCCTTTGCCAGTATCCATGGGGCCTGCACTGATAGGTGTACGCCACCCCTAGCAGGTGGTGCATCATGTCATGCTCAGTATGTCTTCCCAGGCTGAAACACATTGGCTCCCCTTTGACTAACTGCATTACTTCAGCCAATTATTGCAATTGATCATCCCATCGTCATTTTGTGGCTTCATGCTTGGTGAGGGTGGATGTTAGTCATGGTCCTCAAGTGTGCATATAGTACATGGTGTTACATTACTTAACACATGGCATTCATGCCTCAGATGGTGATGCAGGGCTGCCTCTGTCGGATGCACATATTACACTCCCTGTATATGTTTGTGGGCAGGTAATGTCATTTTAGGCATCCCTGTTATTATTTGAGTGAGTCAGAGAGGGGTATCATTCCCAGTGTTCCTACTGAGCCAGTGTATGTGCTATGCGTTGCCTCTTTGCCAAGACCAGGGCATACTGGGCACGCCTCCTTCTGCCTACTGAGGCAGGCTCAGGTTGTTCCTCCTCCGAGTCACGCTCTGCCTGTGATGGCCTTGGCAATGGTAGGGGGCAGTTTGGCCCAGCCCTATGCTGGTCCTGCTGCAGCTGTTTTCACAAGATCATATTATGTAGCATAGCACATACCATGACAATTTGGGTACATGTAGTTGGTGAGTACTGCAAGGCTCCACCAGATGTGTCCAGACACCGGAACCGTAACTTGAGCAGCCCAAACACACACTCTATTACATTACGTGTTTGTGCATGTGCCTCATTATGGCATTCCTGTTCAGGTGTGTGTGCATTTCTGATGGGTGTCATCAGCCATGGCTCCAGGGCATAACCTGCATTCCCCCACTAGGTGTCCGTGTGGGATGTCCCCATTGGCAAATGTCTGGTACAGCTGCGTCAAATGCCAGATGTGGGAATCATGGTAGCTCCCAGGGCAGCCAGCACACACATTCATTATTATGCCCTGGGCATCACACATGACCTGGCAGTTGATGGAGGGGAAGCCCTTGTGGTTAATGTAGGCCCTACCCCGCTCACCGGCTGGTGCTTTGATGCGTATGTGAGTGCAGTCTATTGCACCCACTACCTCAGGGTATTCCACTATTTGCTGGAAGAGACGCATATTGCTGGTCAATACCTCACGGGCATTGGGGAAATATACATGATCACCAACATGTGCTGACATGGCATCCAGGAACTGGTGCAGTACCCTGGAGTCTGATGCCTGTGATATCCCCATCATATCACCAGTTGGTCTCTGGAAGGTACCTGTTGCTAGTATTCTTAGGCCAACACATACCTTGGTTTCCACTGGGATGGGTTCCCCTCTGTTGGTTCTGTGTGTGAGGCGTGGCCTGCACAGCTCGACTATTTACTGCAGGAGCTCTCTGTCCACTCTATAGCGCTCTACTATCTCCAGCTCATGTAACCCGTGGTAGGTGACCCTGGGCCTGTACACTCTTCTCCATCTCCTCACTGTGGGTTGTCTGGCACCATCTGCATTGTCACCACCCTCAGCAAGTCGCCTATGTCTCATTATGACAGCTATGGCAGCCCCTAGCATTTCTGCTCTGAGTTCAGCTTTTTCAGTTTTCACTTCTAATAGCTTACTCCTGTCTTGCAGTGTCTCTTGAGAGAAACATCCTGCACTGCTGTTTGCAGAGTTTTAAGTGCTGGGCTGGGCTGCTATTCTGCCTGTGTAATTGCCTGCTTCTAATTGTTTTCACCTGCTAGCTCCAGCAGTATTCCCTGCTAGCTTCCTACTAATTCTGTTGCTTCCATTTTCCTTTCTGTTTCCTTAGGGGGGAGCAGCATGCATACCAGCAGAAACACACTCACAGTGGCTTACACGCGCGCACACATGCTTACACGGTTCGGGATCTGCCTATTTGGGTTAAAACGCGTGCACACCAGCGCAAACAGTGTTACAAATCTACCAACACACTCCCACATGCTCACTCTGCCTTACACGTGCACACACTGTCCTACTCGCGCTTCATGGCGCTCACACGTGCGCATGCACGCCCAGCAAGAAACTTTGGTGTAAGTAACAGTGTACATCTTCCATTTCTTGACTTTCCCATGCTTATCTTGTGGCACTCCTCTTTGCATGATCTGTGTCTGTCATCTGTCATGTAACACTGACCTCCAATGAACTGCATTACTTTCTACCATTCCCCCCTGTGATGTCACCTATCTCCTACTCTATTCCTCCCCCTTATGTATCTCTTACACTACTCAGACTGTGCTCATTTGCTATGTGACTGTGGGATTCAGTATCCTAACCCTCATTTATATCAGATTGCCTACTAATGCTTAGTTACATGTCTTAGACTCAGCTTCCCCCCTTAGCAACCACTACACGGTTGCCATGTTGTTTTTGGTCTGCTGGTCCCTCCATTGTCATTCCATGTATTGCATAAAACCCACATTTGTGGGTTTATAACCTTCATTTTTATGTTTTATACAGCGCAGCCCGTTTGCACGGGGCTGCGCTGCAAAAAAATTATATTTTATTAATATTTGCATCGGGTTACCTTGCCAATGGCCACATATTTGGCCATTGGCATGCTGTCTGACACATATGCACCCTTTATTTGGTGCTGACATGGCTCCATTGTGATTTTTGCAGAAACGTACTCAGTTATCAACTGAGTACATTTCTGCAGCTAAAACGGCTCTTACATGGGCTGCTTTCTGTTTCGTGGATCGCTACTCTACCTCATTTGCATGCCTTTCGGCTGCAAGTGAGGTATTTAGCATATCCACGCCCAGTCCATGTAAGAGACGTTTTAGCTGATCTCTTACACGGAGTTTCGGGCTGTTCCTGGATCGCGAAGCTTGCATGGAGTGTTACACGTCTCTTACACTCCGTGCAAGCCTTCGTGAATCCTGCCCATGGTTTTGAAGAAATTTGTGTCAGAAATCCATCGCAAGGAAACTTATTCAAACAGTTTCTTGCATTTTGGCAGTGCCCACCCCTACAAACAAAAAAGAGCAGTAGTTAAGGGGCAATTCGTGTGAGCTGCTCGTATGGTTTCCTGCTTTGACTCTTTTCTTAATGAGTGTGATGTTTTGAAAAACATGTTTCTTACGAGAGAGTATCCGATGGACTTGGTTAAGAAGTTAATGTCAGAAGTGATTAACAAAAGAGAAAGGGGGCTTTTTCAAGCTATTTTAAAAGCTGAGGTTACCCACTATTGTAATGACTTGAATGTTCATATTGAACAATATGCTATATCTGAAGGTGTGTCAGGCAATAACACTGTGACATTAAATAGGTCAGTGTCAACAAATGTTAATTTTCTTTCAGCCTTTATCAACACCTACAATTTAGCAAGTAATGATATTTTCAGGATTTTGGATAAAAATTGGGTAATTCTATCCTCATGTAATGAAGTCGGACAATGTATAGGTGAAAAACCTATTGTAGTCTATAGAAAAGCCCAGTCCTTGAAAAAATATGCTTGAAAATAACAACCAGATTCAAACTGCTGGCTATATGAAAAAGTGTGGATCTTGCAATTACTGTCAATATATAATGGAAGGTTTCAAATTTAATATGAACTGCATAAAGGTATTGTTGAAGAAAAAGTGTTGTTGTCACACAGAAAAGGTTGTTTATTGTGCCTTCTGTTGCAAATGTTCTTGTTTTTACATTGGAAGGACAGAAAGGAAACTAAGAATCATATTTATGAACATCTAAGAGATATCAAATTAAGGAAAGATACTAACGCTTTGGCAAAACACTGTAATGAATGGCCTGGTTGTTGTTGTTGTATCTTTCAGCTTTTCCCGGTTAGGGGTCACCACAGCGGAACTCCGGTCCGCTAATGATTGGCAGTAGATTTTTACATACCGAGTGGCCAGCCCTGACGCACAACCTTCAACGAAGGTACACCCATTCACGCATGTCTCCACACAGAAGACGCTTTAGCTGAGAATCGAACAGGACAACGTCTTACTGTGAGGCGACAATGCTACCGCAGCACTACCACCGCAGTTTTCATAGTTTTAAATTTACTGTAATTGACCATATGGAATCTAACCCAAGGGGAGGGCCATGGGCATTGTACGTTGAAAGGAATGAAGCCTTATGGCAATTGAGAACAAATGCAACTCAATGGCCGGGTCTAAATGAATCTATCTTAATTACTTGTTTTTTAAAACTAAAAGCTCTAGATAGGTAACCTTTATGAATTTGAACAGGTTAAATGTTTGGATATGAGAGTAATAATTCTGAATTTGATAGTTATATACATATATATGCATATTTTTTTAAGTTGAGAGTATATATATTCACTGGTTTATTTACATGATACGTGCATATGGTATTTATAGTATAGGTAGGCTTAAGTAGGTTTTTAAGTTATTTAATTATACACATTACCATATATTCATTTAACAGTGTCCACTATAAGTGTTTCTAGGATGAATTTATTTCCTGTGGCATTATTTTTTACAAAATTTTACAATATTTTTATAATATTTTTATAGTATTTATGATTATTTATTATCAATTCACAGTTTATCAGTTTATAGGATTTATATATACATATACTGACACATGTTTTGTATTGTATTCAATATTTTTATTTTCTATATATATTTATATATGCAATTTGACCCTGTCCTTGTTCACGTTTTTAAGCTTTCCTAACCTTTGTTAGCTTTGTTAGCTTTTTTAAGCTTAATAATGTTCCCTTCTAAGTCTGATAACATATTTTATGTGTCTTACATATTGCAAGTGATAGATGCTGTTACGGTTTACATACATTCTTTGGGGATTTATTTCTTCAAACAACGCACTTTATCTTTTTATGAATTATTCCTGAGTGCTGAAAGGTGATAGGTGTACCATTTGATTATCACCTAATTGTTATGCTTTAAAAGCACTGTTTTAATGGACAAGCTCTATCTTAATAAAGTCTCCAACACTGGAGATGAAAGTGCTTGATTTTATATTTATTTTGGCTTAATAAAATGTCCTTTAAGAATTCTATATTGTTTTGGATCGGTCTTCATTGCTATTGCATCTACACAATACCAAAGCTTTTTTGTTGTGGCTGTTTGGTTTGGTTTTACAAGTTATACACAGATATTTGACCTATGTCAATGACTATTTGTTAGAATTGTTAGGTGATAACTTCATTTTTTAAAGACTGAAGCCACACCCACTGGGAATTAAAGGTACACACTCAAAAGAGCTGTACTGGAGGGAATGAGTTAAGGTCAGTTCTGTACAAATCTAAACTTTTTCTTACTCTTGATTCCATGTAGACTCCTTTCCATGGCTGTATTCGGAAAGATTTTGAATACACAGGCAACACGAACATGGAGTCTACATGGGTGGTTTACAGCTTGTTGAATCATTCCACGGTGTTAGTTTGCTTCATTAGCATACAATTCAGCTACTTATGCTGTAATTAGTATTCCATTATTAGTTACCATGTTTGTGCATGAGTGCCCAATGCTATACAGACTTTACTTAATCTAAAACTATTCACGGCTGTGTGCGCATTGCAATGCAATGCATTGTTTATTTGTACTTGTTGTTGCTGATGTCTAGCAAATGTTAAATAGGCAGTTCATTTATAGTTAAAGTGCTGGGTAGAAATGTTCCCTAGAATTTAGTTTGTTGATATAAAGCAAGCTTTATGGCAACAATTAAACATTGTTTGCAGTAACCATTTTGACTATTACAAATCATTTTAAAACAAAGCATAGAATACAATGTGCTTTAAACTGATGTGACAGTTATACTGCACTTAGAACTGCAATGATTTTACAATATTTTACAATATTTAAGAAATAAAGTGCTGGTTACTTAAACGCTAACTCCTGTGGGATGAAGAGCAATTGCTCGGGATAAGGATGCTACCTCAGAAGGAAGTAAATTTCCTGAGGGGCTCTTATTAAGTGTAGAACCCATATTCTTTAACTTGAGGATATGTAGTAACAGGCTACAACTGGCTAGATAATGTGTTACAGAAAAGTAAAGAAAGATTACAATATGACTTTGACTGGATAAGCATAATGTTATGGGATCATCTGCATATTAATACAAGGGTTACCATGGCAGAAAGGCTCCCATTCTATTTACACAACTAGAAAAATATGAGAGAGTTGATTAATTTTACTGCAATCGTGCACCCTGTGTAGCAGAGTGAATTATCATTTAAGTTCAAGATGAAGGTAGTAACTAAGCTTTTCATGTGCTGAGTTTGGGTACCAATGTTGAAAAGTTGTTCTATAAGAATAAAACACCTTACGGGCCAAACAACTTTGAAAAATCAAAGAACAGAGCTGTCATCCATCTATTCCATATCTAGTCAATATGGACATTGTCATATTTAAGAAAGCAGTGCACTCTGCATGGTTAGGATTAAAGTAATTATACATGTTATTAAGATTGTCATTGCATAGTAGAAATGAGATAAGCTGCCTATAGACAACCTATTATGATATTTTTTATTGGTGGAATTAATGTGATGGATGTGAAATTTGATATTGTAGTTAATGATTCATCCTTCTGAAATGAAATAATCACCACCTGTTTTGATAGCTGTGTAGCAAACTCTTCACAAATACTGCAATGAAGACAATAGAAACTGGGTAAACTAACTTAAATGAATCCAGGTGATTAATTTTAGGTAGGGTATAATGCAAGGACATCAGGAGGCATATACACTGTATGCATTTAAGTATAGTTTATCTGGAGTGGGGGGTAGAATCTGGCAGTCATTAGGCAGCTCATGGAATCAGATTCTAAGTGGAACTCAGAGCAGTATGCATGTGTGTTCTAGTTCTGCTTTAAAAAAAAAAGAAAAAAAACTGTCCTTTTTTTCTCTGGACTGTTTTAAAAACAGTCCAGATTGAGAAGACAACAGGCATCAATGAAGATGCCCAGAAGTCATTGTGGTTTTAACCTCAAGAAATAAGAAAATGACTGATGAGACATGATGCGGCTGCTGATTAGTCTTGTTACTCTCCCATTCTCTTCCTGTGCTTTAGTTGTGAAGGACAGAGTGAGATAGTGGAGAGGGAGTGATCCGGTTAGAGTCTAAGTTAAGTTATAATTTACGTGAATTGCTAGTGGTATAAAATGGGGGGGAAGTGGTTTAGATGGTTATTCTGATGAAGTCTTGGACCAAAATGCACTGTGAAGTGTTCACCGTTATTTGTTACTTGTGTTAATAAAAGTTCCTGGGTCATAAACGGTAGTCCGAGTGCTTTTCTGGGTTATTGGTGACTGCTTTTGCACTCTGTCCATTTTTTCTGGTAGTCTAAGGTAAGTTCTCACCTTTTATTCTTGGCAAGGCCAGCCAGATACTTTCTGCCTTTTGTCCTGGCAGGGTCAGTCAAATACTAGTGGGCTGTGTGTTTGTGTTAATATTATAACATCGAAGTAGTAAAACGTCGAATGTTATAATATCAAACCCAAAACAGTGAACGCTGAAAATAGCAAAGCTGCAGAACATCAAATTCTTTCCTAGGGAAAGAATTCAGTGGGCTGTTTCTGCCGCTTCGCTATTTTCTCCACTGTGGTGCGAAGGTTACAGACCGGGTTAAGTTAAGTGTGCGAAAGGACCGGGTTAAGGTGAGTGTGGGAATGGAATAAATAGGGACCTTAGGGTTAGGGAGCGGGTAAGGTGTGTTTTTGATAGTTAGGGGCCATAGGGTTAGGGAGCAGGCAAGGTGAGTGTGCGATAGTTAGGGACCTTAGGGTTAGGGAGCAGGTAAGGTGAGTGTGCGATAGTTAGGGACCCTAGGGTTAGGGAGTGGGTAAGGTGAGTGTGCGATAGTTAGGGACCTTAGGGTTAGGGAGCGGGTAAGGTGAGTGTGCAATAGTTACAGACCTTAGGGTTAGGGAGCAGGTAAGGCGAATGTGCGATAGTTAGGGACCTTAGGGTTAGGGAGCGGGTAAGGTGAGTGTGCGATAGTTAGGGACCTTAGGGTTAGGGAGCGGGTAAAATGAGTGTGCGATAGTTTGGGACCTTAGGGTTAGGGAGTGGGTAAGGTGAGTGTGAGATAGTTACGGACCTTAGGGTTAGGGAGCAGGTAAGGTGAGTGTGCAATAGTTACGGACCTTAGGGTTAGGGTTTGGGTTAAGGTAAGTGGATAGATAGTAGTGTATGTATGGTTTAGTGTAGGGTTAGAAGTAGGATTTTAAGTGTATATGTCTGGATTACTTTTTTTGGTGTGCTTGTGTTGTGTGTGTGTTTCTCGGAACAGCAAATTTTTTCCATGGGAAAAAATTTGCTGTTCTGAGCTTTCGATTATATCACATTTCGACATTCCAAGTTCGAGCTTATGGTTTTCGATATTTTGGGATTTCGATAAAGTGATATACACCCATGTGTTTTAGGGGCTGTCGATGACTTTCTTTCTTTTTTTTATATTTTATCCTGGCAGGGTTAACCAGATTCTAGGGAGGCAATTTTTTGGGGGGACTGTTGATGATTTTCTTTTTTTAACACAATACACTGTCAGGGTCAACCAAATTCTAGCGGTTTGTGTGTTTTGCGAGCTGTTGCTGACTTTCATTTTTTTAAATAAATAAAATGAAATGTGTATTTAGCTGGCACACATAAGCTATAACTAATGCTTTTGTCAAAATGAAAGTAATGCAGGTATGCAAAACTAGTTGTTACTATTGTTTCTACTTTAATCCTGACAAGGTAAAAAGCAGCTACTTTAGTTAGGTAATGGGGGTTATTTGTGAATGAAATGAGTTGACTGGCCTTGCAGTTTACTGTTGTAATTGTGGCTTTACAAGATTAATTTGTACTTGGGTAAAGTCAGCTGACATACAAGCTTCTAACTACTGTTTCTGTGCAACAGAGTAAATTAATGCAATCATTGCTATTTTCATTGTTAATCCTGCCAGGGTCAAAGCAGACACTTTAGTTTGACAATTGATATGATGGCTGTTTGTGTGGATTAAATGTTTGGCACTTTAGCTTTGGTGTAATAATTCTGGCTTTGCAAGACTTATGTGTATTTGGGTGACACAAGATAGAATACAAATTCTAACTATTTGCATGCATCAGTTCAATAAAGTACCAAAAACATTATTACATTATTAACATAAAGGTAAAAAATAAAAAAAATAAACCGGACCACCAAGGTCAGTTGCTTCACTTTAATGTAGAACAAACAAACCAAATAACTAAGCACTTTTGCCAAGTATAAGCACTGGCTTCTTCAGAGTCATTTGGTCAATCAACAAACACATTTTTAAATAACAAGCGCCAATATCAAAAAACAATCAAATCTAGTGAACTTGTGACATCATACAGATATCATTCCCACTTAAAGGACCACACATTGAACTATATAATAGTAAAAGTTAATGCAGTACCTAAATCATGGTATAGGGTATATGTTTAAAACACTATGGTGACATAAAGATTAAAAGGCAGGACAAAATACTTTTAAGAACTTATAAAATGTAAAAAACATTTTCAATGTACATATATAACAAAACACACCCTAGCCTTTAAATCTTGTTAGCCCTAAGTTTTAAAACGGGCATTAGGGTAGTGCTGCCATTTAACCCAGGCAAGTTCAAGGCATTCAGCTTAACTAACATGTAAACACTGTCATGCCTAGATTGTGTACCCTAAATCTATGTATGTTTAAAAAAATGATTCTGTTTCTCCTTGTCTGGAATCAGTTGTTATCTTATTTTTTAAAATTGTTATCTTATTGTCTAAAATTGTTCTCTTGGAGCTTTTCTCCCCGGGCCACCACAGAAAATGGACTTGTATCCAGTTGGACTATCCCGGTCAACAAATGTAAAATAAAATAAATAAAAAATTCAGCCTGAGCTGCCATTGTAATTCCTTAACTTCTACTTCAGCACTGACATCCCCCCTCTTTCACTACTATACACTCTATCTACCACAAAAAATAAAAACTTTTTAAAATTCCCACAATTTTTACTGTGTAGGTAAAGTGCATTGTGCTCATTCTTGTTCTTCATACATCTCAGATGTTCCGAGATTCTATCACGCAGCCTGAGAATAGTTTTGCCAACGTAGAAACTATCACAGGCTGTACAGGTTGCCACATAAACAAGTTTGGTGCTGTTACAATTGCATTTCCCAGAGCATGAAATGGAAAATTTATAATCCTTTACACACAATTATGGGCCATCATTTATAAATCAACAATACCTACACATGCCACATTTTGTCATTAATGATGTTTTGGTAAATGCCATGGAAATCAAAGCTGAAATCTGCAAAAGTGAGAGAAAATAAAATAGAAGAAAAGAAATGTATTACCCTGATGTACCTTATAAAGTTTACTTACCTTTTTAGGGACTGGCTGCTGGGTAAATAAAAGAATACAGGGCATAAGTAAAATGTCCTGTGCAGATTGCCTTAAAGCACTATTCTTGTAATCTTGTATTCTGTCTCCTACAGACTGTTGAGGGGAGATCTTTGTCTGGCATACAGAGCATTGTCAGACCCCACTCTGATGGACTTCCTGAATATCCACAAAACAAACAGTAACATAATTACCCATTCTAAAGACTTAAACCTTGCCTGTGATATAAATAGGACCTGCTGAAGAGA
Source organism: Protopterus annectens (assembly GCF_019279795.1). Lineage (NCBI taxonomy): Eukaryota > Metazoa > Chordata > Ceratodontiformes > Protopteridae > Protopterus > Protopterus annectens. Next base: position 1,038,682,452 of record NC_056728.1, on the reverse strand, counting down.
GAGGTACGTATCCCAGAGACTACTGCATCTCTGGAACAGGCTCCCCATCCATGTGAAAACAGAGTTCCTCCTTAACCCAATTCAAGTGTACCTTGGACAATTGGATGGGGAACAAAAAAATTATCCCTGGCTTGGCACCTATGTCTCTAATAGACACAGGCAACCTGTAAATGTTTCATCTCCCAAGCCTCTGCTTTTCACTTATCAAGGGTACTGGAACTGGTCAGAGATCTGGGATGCATGACTGGGTTTAAATAGGCCCTTGTGGTCATTAGCCTACTAAACACCTATCAACTATGAACCTATGAACTATCATAGTAAGTACTGGCAGTAGTCAACACATCCATCCGGAGTGACAGTATAGTTGGAATGAAAGAGGAAAATGAGGAATATACATTTGTATAATATCATATCATAATATCTTCTCATTTCAGCAGGGAGCATCTATCTGTTCTCATAAAAATACCTCATTCATCCTGGCAATGGTGTGATGAAAAGAAAAATCCTGCAAGAGAGGATATGAATTAAAGTTTTCCTCACAATCCAAAAATCCAAGACATGGGCTTGGGAATCTGCAGGAAAATAAGTCCTATCTCTGTTCAAATCACAATCTACAGAGCCTGTTTCTTCAGGAATAATTTGACAGGGATGGCCATCTGTATAGACTTCTGCATATATAGATTCAGTGCCTGCAATACCCGTCTAGCAAAGCTAAGGATCTCATCTTTTCTTAAGATTAATAATTTTGTTTTTCTTCATAGGATTTCCAGCAGAAAAGGACTGCTTCAAGGGTGGGACATCTTCCAGGTCCATGGCCTCTTGCCATGATTACCCTGAGAATAATCTTCCTGAGTGTCCCCAGACCCAGAGAAGATGGTTGCCTTATGCTCATATTGGACACAAGAACAGCTGAAGAGGGTATGGCTGACATTTGGTTCATGCTGGCTGAAAGATCTGCAACAGAAGAAGCCAGAAAGGAAAGTGAGTGATCTGAGAACAGCCAATGGCCACTGTAGGTTCACCCAGTATTAGGTGAAGCATAGACTGACTCTGTAACAATGGCAAGGACTTATTGGCAAGTGATTTTTTTTCTAGGTGTAGTAGAGGGGCAAGCCAGACTGGATTGAGTGTCCTTGCTGTAACCAGAGACGAAGCACCAATAGCAATAAGTTTTGCTGGAAAGAGTTGGTTGGAAGGTAAACTGTCACTGAGTGTTCACAAGCAGTGCTCTTACACTCACAACACTTTTTCCAGTCCCTTAGGTGATAGAAATAAAAGATGGACAGAAATTCACACACACACACACACACACACACACACACACACACACACACACACACACACACGCACACACGCACACACGCACACACACGCACACATGCACACGCACACACACACACACACACACACACACACACACACACACACACACACACACACACACACACACACACACACACACATAGACATACACACACACACACACACACACACACACACACACACACACACCCTGACAGAATCAAAAGTTATTGATTTATTTATTTGGCATTTGTTTACCGGAAAAGTCTGACAGGGCCAAAAAGTGCCCATTTTTAGCAGAGTCGCAGGGAGAAAAGCTCCACAATCACAGTCTATCAAAAATCAGTTACAGATATTTTAAATCACAAAGTATCATGTAACACTACAAAACATAGGAATGAAAAAATGTAATGAGAAAAACATAGAAGATATGTTTCATAGTAGAGTGCAATGAAAAACAATAACATGAGTTGGAGAAAATATGTGATGAAAAACTCATTAGTCATATTTGTTACATAGATTAGTATGCGATAAATGAGGCTTGAGAAAATTCTAATAAGATATTTGAAAAGGTCTGCAGAGATGAAGTGGCTAAGGTAAGGTAGTGGGAAAAACAAAAGAAAAGAGTGGAGCAGGAGGTTGGAGAGGGTTGTGAGGTGTGACTTACATTGAAGGTGGTGAGTGTAGTGAGTTAATTCATCCACATTTGGCACAGGAGCAGGTCCATGATTTTTGTAAAGTATTCTTTTGAAGAGCATTTAAAAGTGGGTAGACTACAAATAGTTCTGGTAGTTAAAGGTAGGGACTTCCAGTTTTTTGCAAATGAGTACAAATATAGGCTTTGTCCAGGGGATGTATTTGTTTTTATTTATCTTGAGAAGTTATTTGTCTTCTGATCTGAGAATTCTATAGGTAAATATATCTTGATCAAAGGGGTAAGAAATGGGCCTATTAATGGTTTGTGTATGATTCTATGTATTGTTATAAGTTGAATGAAGTGGTGGGGGAGTTTCAGCCACCTAAGGATATGCAGAACTTTAAAGTGATGGGTAAAGATGATGGGGAATTAGTAGCAAACTTGGCAATTTTGTTGTAGCAGCTTTCAAGTTTTTTTCTTTTTCTTTTAAGGGATGATTAAAAATTGGTTAGAATTGGGGCTCCATAGAGTAGGGAGGGCTGAAGGGAAGTTTTAGATAGAGTAATTCTTGATGGATGTGCTCAGAAAAAAGTCTGTTTATAGAATGTCTGGTTTCTGATAGGCTTTCTTGATATTGCTTTGGACATGGAGGTCAACTGTAAGATTATCATCTATTATGATAATAATAGCTTGGTATGGTAAACTAATTCAAGTTCAGTGCCATTTGCCAAAATGATTTGAAAGATGGTTTGTTAAGAGTGTGCGTTTTTGGGATAATTACTAGTTGAGTTAAGTACAAACTTGCAGTGTTAAAGATTGCACTGTATTTCATTTTTCTGTCTATTTAATTGTTTCATTGAATATTGTGTCTATGTCTCTCTGTAGTTATTTATTTTTCTATTTAATTGTTTCATAGAATACTGCGGTCGCTCTCTGTCTCTGCAGTTAGTTTCTCACCCACATTCCCTGTTCTTGTTTTGGTATTAATCTTGGTAGCTTTGGAATTGCTCGCCCCCTCCTGTAAAATTTGTGTCTGAACACTCCTCCTGGGTCTATCTCATTTGCTCACTCAACCGAGTACAGTGAGGTCATATTTTGACTTCAGACACTCCTACCATTCCCATCTGTTCAGCTCTATCCCAGCTCTATTCCAGTCTAGTGTCACTAGCTCACTATATCTAATACAGAGAAAAGATTTGTGAAGGGCAAGCCACTTAGGTCTTTAATTTTGAATTATCTTCTGTTTCTCCTTTCTCCCTTTCCACTTTCAAAAAAAAAAAAACATTTCTAAGCTTCTTTCCTGCCTTTCCTGTAACTAGTCTAGTTCAGATACAGATTTGCTGTAACCAGGACTGTTTGTAGGCTTCTGAGTCCCCAATGCCTTTCTGTGTTGGAGGGAAGCCTTCTAGCTTATCAGTGGGAGTGGTAAGCACTAGGTAGCCTATCTACCACAAGAGTGGTTTCTAGCCCAGAAATTGTAGTTTATTGGCTGTTTGGGCAGTTTTTCCATCTCTTTCAACTTTCTGGTTTAAAAGCCCGTGTTTGCACTTGTTTCCCACCTTTCCAGTAACCAGTCGAGTTCTGATACAGATTTGCCGTATCCAGGACTGTTTGTAAGCTTCTGTGCCCCTCAAGCCTTTCTGTGTTGGAGGGAAGCATTCTAGCTTATCAGTGGGAGTGATAAGCACTAGGTAGCCTATCTACCACAAGATCCAGGTACAGATTCTTAGTTTTAGCACTTGAATTTGCTTATTCTTGCTCAGCACTTGTTCAGAACTTGTTAGCACTAAATAAGCTACAAATTACTACAACACTCAACCTTCCTCTTTACCTAGAGGAAAACAGTTTTTGTACTTACTTTCCTCACTTGCTTAGAGAAAAACAGCTCTTATACTCACTTTCCTCACTTGTCTAGAGGAAAGTAGTTTTTTATTCAAGCATGTCCAAGGGTCAGCTCCCAGTGTTCTTTCCTGTCTATCTGATGAATCTGGGCATCTTGTGGCAATGTAGCAATTGCCTCATGTACACAGACAACCCTCTCCTCCAATCACCCAATACAACAACCTGTGAGAGATGCACTTATCTAGCCAAACTGGAGGTAAAGCTCTCTCCAACCAAGACTGACCTTGACAGTCAAGAGGAGAAGGGAAACACTTGCACCACATCACACTCATCACATAGTCCCACTAAACCTACATCACCAAAATCCACACATAGAAACACAAAAAACATTCATGGAGGCTCTCAATAATAATCTGCTCAAGCAACAGAGACTTCCAAAGCAGAAACGCAAGCAACCTCCACCCCCCCCCCCCAACACAACCCAAATGACACATAGGCCACAGACTCAATATGCCACTCAACCACAGCTCATAAGGCAAAACAACGTACCTAACACACTAGTCATAGGTGACTCTGTAGTCAGGCACAGTTATGCCCCCCTCACCAGGCTAAACAAGGAGAAGGTTACTGTCAGCTGCCTGTCGGATGCCAGGATCTGCCACATAATCCACACACTCACTCCATAACAAGTACAAATATGACTCTGCCATTGTCCATGTTGGTGTGATTGACCTAAGACATACCTCCCTGGGCTACATGAAAAGAGTCATGGAAGAGCTCTCCGATCTTGTAGCCTAAGCAGGTATGACCCTAACCCTGAGTAGCATCTTGCCACCACCCAGAATGATACCGCAGTACAAGGACAAAATGATTGACTTCAACAATTGGCTAAGCTTCTGGTATCATTCTAAGGGGATCCAGTATCTGTCTGCCTGGGAGGACATGGTTGACAGACGACGATGCTTTGCCAGAGATGGCCTGCACCTGTCACCCCTGGGATTCCAGATACTGGCTAAGGCTCTTGATGCCCCTATAGTGCCTTTTTTAGGCAATGTTCAAATGACAAATTCACCACCATGACAGGAACAGACAAGCAAAAACTGAGGCTAATGCTACTCAATGCTAGAAGTCTAAATCTCAAAATGTACTCCCTTGAGGCACTCCTTAAAATGGAGAACATCAATATCTGTGCAGAGACCTGGTTCAAGGCTCCAGAGAGCACCCCTGCATTACCAAGTTATAACTCATACCACACTTTTCAGCCACCTAACCTGGACTGGAACACCAAAGGCAGAGGTGTGTCCATATTCATTAAGGATATCCACACCTCCAGGCTAGTTGCTCAGCATAATGCATCCGAGGTTATCCAAGTGCAACTAACTCTGGGCAAAACTGCAATCCAAATTGTAGCTTGCTACAGATCCCACACCATGCCCCAAAATTCCATCTCCTCTTTTCTTGATATACTGGAAAATATTAAGGTTCGGCAAAGCACCCTAATAATGGGAGATTTCAATTACCCTACCATTAACTGTGAAAACTACTCATGTACCAATTCCTTCACTCAATGCTTTCTGGAATTCATAAATTCCAATGCCCTAGATCAACTTATCCACACCCCCACCAGGGGAAACAATATCCTAGACCTAGTCATTACCAACATGAGTGACCAGTGTTCCACACCTGAAGTCATCTCCTCGTTGGTCAGATCCGACCATAAGCTAATCACCTTAGATATCCACATCCCGCCCCCACCCCCCATTAAGGAAATCATGGTAAAAAATGTCTCCAAAGCCAACTTCATGCTTCTTAAGACAGAAGTGGTGAACTTCATGACACCCATGCAGATGGACAATGTAGTTACGACTGCTGAATCCTACACAGATGCACTCTATAAGCACTTACACTAGTGCATGGATCATGCTATCCCAAACGGAACCAAGATGCTATCCTCTAAAAAAGGAAGCCAATCTGGTGGTCACCTGCCATAAACAAACTCTACAACAGAAGGAAGAAACTGTTGCAAAAGAGAGTAAAATCCCATGAGTAGAGGAGTTCCCTGGCCAGCCTCAGTAAGAAGTTGAGATCCCTTATAAGATCCTCCATAGCTAGCTACAAAAACAAAATCACTACTGATTCTAGGGACAACAACAAAGCATTTTGTAGCTATGTCAAGAATCTCAATGGCAACACCCAGATCTACTCGGAGTTACAGCACAACGGCATGAAAATTACAAAACCAACTGATATTATCAACATCCTGGCAGATATGTTCAGTGCTAACTTTACCCTGCCCTCACCCCCTAAAGGGCCCATATCTATACAGGAAGAATGCAGAGTCCCTGTAATCACAATTACACAGGTAAAAGCTGCACTCCCTAAAGCTAAAAACACAGCATCCATGGGACCGGACAACATCCCAGGCTGTGTTTTACACGAACTTCAGAACTAACTGGCTCCCCACCTAAGCACCATGTTCAATCATAGTCTCACATCAGGTTTTGTGCCCACTGAATGGTGCACAGTAACAGTTATCCTACTCCACAAAGGGGGAGTCACTACTGATCTCGGGAACTATCATCCTATTAGCCTGATGAGCCTGGTCTGTAACTCATAAACAAAGACATTGGTAACCTCCAAACTCTGCACCCCACCCAGTTTGGGTTTGTGAAAGGCAGGTCATGCCTCCTGAATCTGATTGACTTCTTTCAGGTAGTCACCAAAGCTGTAGACGAGGGTAAGGTGGTTCACATAGCCTATCTTGACCCCACAAAGGCTTTCGACACCATTCCCAATTCTGGAATTATAGCCATACTCACTAAACTAGGTATAAATCCCTTCGTCACAAGACTGGTTCCCAATTGGCTCACTGACAGAACCCAAACTGTAAAAGTTGCAGACTCCAAATCTGACTTCAAACCAGTGACAAGTGAAGTACCACAGGGTTCAATTCTGGGACCTCTCCTGTCTGGTATCTACTTCTCTGAAGTATAGGCTAACACAGAAGACCTTTGGCTAACAAAGTTCACAGATGACTGCAAACTAGGAGCCATAGTTGAGTCCCCAAATGATGTGGACATCCTACAAAAGGGCCTTACTGAGACAGATGACTGGTGTCAGAGTCATGGCCTCAAGCTCATTGCCAAAAAGTGCATTGTCATCCCCTTTGGTAAAAGCTCTGTACCCATGAATTACCACATAGGTGGCAGTCTACTTAATGCTGAATGTTTGATAAGAGACCTGAAGACCCAGGTGGACAGTAGTCTCTCCTTTGATAATCACATTGCCACAGTAGTCAAGAAATCCTTCTACGTGGCACACCTCATCACAAAAGGGTTCTCATCTAGGAAAAAAGAGGTAATTGTTCCTCTCTACTCGACACTCATTAGACCCCTTATAGAGTACAACACCCCTTTTGGAATGTACCTCACAAGATATCTGCAGCAGCTGTAAAGGCCACAGAAGTACCTCACAAAGAGGATTACTGGCCTCAAACAGATGCCCTACTCTGACTGTCTCAAAAAACTCCAGCTTTACTCCATAGCATATCGCCTACTCTGAGGTGATCTCTGCCTAATATATAAAGCTATGTCAAACCCAGAGCTATTGGACATGCTACACCTAAAGAAATCCCAATCCTTCCGAGCTACACGCTCTAGGGACCTAAACCTTGTCACCACAATAAACAGGACATGCTGGAGGGATAGATTCCTGTCCCAGAGACTTCCCATACTCTGGAACAAGCTACCCATCTATGTCAAACAAAGTTCCTCATTAGCACTCTTCAAAAAAAAATCTTGATAAGTGGATGGGAAATAGGAAATACACCCCGGGGATCACTTCTGTGGCTCTGCTCTACAGGGGAACAGGAAAATAACGTTCTTGGGTGGCATACGCCAGTGAACCTTTTTGGCTAGGCTTACTTAGGCCCTTGGGCCAATAGCCTATTACCTACCTATGAACCTATAAAGAGGAGGAGTTTATTTTTTGGGGGTTTGAGTAAGAGTTAGGCTGTTGTAAGTCAGGTTTCAATGGAGATGCAGCTTGTTGAGTGATTTCTTGGAGGTGAGTTAAGGTGGTAGAGTCATCTGCATATTTAATCAGGTTGCCTTCACAAGAAGATGACTGTAGGGTATTGATAAAAATATTAAATAGTAGAGGGCCAAGGATGGATCCTTGTGGGACTCCTGTGGAAGTAGAAAGGTATGCAGTGCTGGACCTTTGCCATTTTACAGCTTGTTGCTTGTTGGCAAGTTAGCTGGAGAACCATTGAATAGATTGAGATTATAGACACAGGGTGGGAAGTTGACTGAGGAGTTTAGTGTGTGAGACCATGTCAAAGTCTTTTGATAGAGTTAGAACTAAAGGTATAAGTTTATTAGAGTTGCAAGCTTTATTGACAGTGTCTGTAAATTATAGTAATGCAATGGAAGTGCCATGGTCCGGCCAAAATCCATACTCTGTATTGGTGTTTAGATATTTTGTAAGAGATAATGGAGAAACTGTTGATGTATACAGCTTTCATAGGTTCATACATGTGTACTAGGCTAATGGACCTGAAGCTTTTACAAACCTAGCCCATAGAAGTGTCCTGGCATTGTGCCGCCCGATGTTAGTTCTCAGTGCCTCTATCAAGTAGAGCCACTGGTGTGATCCCTGGGGTGAAATTTCTATTTCCCATCCACTCATCAAGATTTCTCTAGAAGAGGGCCAGTGAGGGGCTCTGCTTGACATGTATGGGAAGTCTATTCCAGAGCATGGGCAGTCTCTGGGTTATGAGCCTGTCCCTCAAGCATGTTCTGTTGATTGTGGTAATGAAGTTGAGGTCTCTGGAGCGTGTGGTGTGGAGGGACTGGGATTTCTTTAGATGTAGCATTTCTAACAGAGCTGGGTCAACCATGGCTTTGTAAGTCAAGCAGAGATTGCCTCTTAGCAGATGATATGAATCAGCGAATAGCTTGAGTTCTTTGAGTCTTTCCATGTAGGACATGTTTAAGGCCTAGGGTCCTCTTTGTGAGGTACTTTTGTGGCCCCTCCAGCTGTTGCAGGTGTCTAGAGAGGTGCATGCCAAATGGGGCATTATACTCAATGATTGGTCTAATGAGGGAAGAGTAGAGAGAGATGATGACCTCTTTCTTCCTGGATGCAAAACCCTTGGTAATGAGATGTGCCACATGGAAGGACTTTCTGACCACAGTGGCAATGTGGTAATTGAAGGAGAGGTTGCAGTCAAACTGTGTCCCCAGCCCCTTATAATGCCTTCAGTGTTCAGTGAGTTCTATTGATGTGGTAATTAGTGGGAACTGAGTTTTTCCCAAAGAGGATGACGATGCATTTTTTGGCATTAAGCTTAAGGCCATGGTTTCAACACCAGTCATTGGTCTCAGTGACGCCTTTCTCTGGGATGTCTGCATCACTTGGGGAGTTAATAATGGCTCCCAGCTTGCAGTCATCTGGAAACGTGGTCAGCCAGAGTCCTTCTGTGTTGGCCTGGACTTCTGAGAAGTAGATGCCAAACAGGGGAGGACCCAGGACCAATCCCTGTGGGTCTCCACTCATGACTGGTCAACGGTCTGACTTAGAGTCCGCTACTTTCACACTGAGGGTTCTATTTGTGAGCCAATTTGCAACCCACCTAGTGATATAGGGATGATGCCAAGTTTGGTGAGTTTATCAATAATTCCCGAGTGAGGAATGATATCAAAGGCCTTGGCCAGACCAAGGTAGGCTGTATGAACAGCCTTACTCTCATCCACAGCTCTGGTGACTGACTCAAAGAAGTCAACCAGGTTGAGCAGGCATGATTTACCTTTCACAAAATCAAATTGCGTGGGATCTAGAGTTTAGAGATTAGCTATATCCTTGTTAATTAGGCCCATGATGATGCGCTCCATAGCCTTACATATCAGACTCATCAGACTAATGGGGTGATAATTCCCAGGGTCTGTAGTCGCTCCCCCTGTATGGAGAGGGATGACTCTAGCAGTGGGCCATTCAGTAGGGACAAAGCCTGAGGTGAGGCAGTGAGTAAGCAGGGCACACAGATATGGTGCCATTCACTTTGTAGTTCACGTAGAACACAGCCAGGAATATTGTAGGGTCCTATGGAAGCTGTATTATTGGCCTTGGACAATGCAGGTTTAATCTGTGCTGCAGTAATGCTGGGTGTCTGGCATTCTTCCGGTATTGTGATTGGTTCTCTGGGGGGGGGGGGGCTAAAGTTGGCACTAATTCTGTCAGCCAGTATGTTGGCAAAATCTGTTGGCTTAGTATAGGAGGTACCATTGTGCAGTAACTCAGAGCAAACCTTGTACTGCCGTGGAGATTCTTGATATAACTATAGAAGACTTTGTGGTTGTTTTTAGTGTCTGCCGTAATTCTGCCTTAATAGCTGGCTTTAGATTTTAAAGATGAGAGACAGGATGGCTATGGGACAGAAATTTGTAATAACAGTGGAATTATTTCCTGTATGTATGGGGTAATATGTGACATTTTCCATGAGTTAGGGGCACAGGATTCTGTAACTGATCCATTAGTAAGAATTCTGATTTTGTATGCTATTACGTATATAGCTAGATTTTGGTATTTTTGAGGTAAGGTTTTCAGGTGTGGAAGAACAAGGTTTTAGTTTATGTAAAAGCTTTTTTTATGAAAGTTATAGATGGCAGGTACATTGCCACAAAGTGAGCATAAGCATTACATTGATGCATAATTTCCCACTTGTTCCTCATTAACCTTTTCTATCCCACAAAATTCAAAGTTTCAACACGTTGTATGGACTTTTTCACAAAATTAGACCTAAGTACAATAATAAACACTCTAAGATAAAAATAGCTGTCCCTGAAAAGAACTTCCAATGTTGTATAAAAAGCCTGGTTTCTTAAAAGAAAAATAGTGTTTTAGTAAAAAAGAAAACAGATAAATTGTTATTTTTTTTTAAAAAGACAATAATTTTGGTTTCCCTACACAACCTCAAAGAGAAAATTCCCAAGCAGCAGTAGCACACAGAAAAGAGGTTGAAAAACAAAATGCCAAATGTTTTTTTCCATAGGAAACCATTGCAAGTTCGATTTCTAATTGCCAGCCAGTAATAATTTACTTTCTAGGATGACTTATCCCTTCTTTGAGTAAGTGCGACTGTGGAATTGGTCTATATAAGTTCAAGGAGTGTCAGGAGCTTACTCCCCACATTCGGGAATACAGGTGGGCTTGTACCCCTGCAAGAAACAAGAAAAAGGGAGTTGTTCATCCTTTTGGATTTCAGGCATTTTATTTGTTCTGTTGTAGAGTTGACATTCTGAGAGTTGGTGTTTCACAGAAGAACCAATAATTTCTGAGTGGAGTGGTTCCCCAATGGAAACTTATCTGCCAGAAACAAGCTCTTAGCAGACTACTGCTCAACAGAAGTACAAGAGATGCTTCTTATCAAGACAGCAAGAAAACACTAAAGAAAGCTTCTGTATGACAGAAGATCCCCCTCTTGAGGGTTAACCAATCAGCAGTCAGAGTCAAGGATTGGGGTGTGTCCAGAGATTTTTTGAAACTGGACGGCTGTTGTTTCCTGGGTGGGAAACAACCCATATTGCCTAATGGCTACTGCAGCAATGGAAATGCTGAACATCTGTTAATACAAAACAGTCTTGTATAATAGCAAGAAGCCATTACCAAAAAGAAATTTAGGGATTTTCGTTTCTCTTTTTCTTTTTTCTTTCTTTTTTTTTTGCAACCTGCCATTTTGGCAAATGCCATGGAAATCAAAGCTGAAATTAAAAGAAATGGAAGATCACTATTGAACAACATAACTGTAGAAAAAACAGGGACTAACAAGAACACTGAATTAATCGACTAACTAATCAAGAATCAAATCAGAAATGTTTAGTGATGTTAAGTTTTTAAGCTTTCATTTAGGAGGATGCCCTCTCACATAAAATTAACACAGAAATCAATTCAGAATAGTTAAAAATGTAGATATTATAAAAAGACAGGTACAGGACTGTCAGTCCAACAATCTATAGGCCAATAGTCATCCAAGATATGGTGTCCAGTATGCAGTTCTGAAGATCGCACAGATGATACTGTGTAATCAGCCCTTTTGTGAGAGAATTACAGTATTACAGATTTAAGAGCAAACTTCCCTACAAGTTAAACAAAGTTACACTCTGAATAATTGGATGGGCTCCTATAAATTTACTTCAGGATTGACCTGTTTGCCATTGTTGATAGGGGGGGTACAGCATATGGGCAAAAAGTAAATGATCTTGTGACTCGGTTGGCTTGTATTTTCTATTATCCTATGATCCTACAACAATAGTTCCAATGTGGAATGTTAAACATCAGCAAATTTTCTAAAGAACAGGCAAGGCGATTTAAAAATCTGATCAAAGTCCACAAGCAAAATGTTCTTGTTTGTCAAATGGCATTAGCTCAGTGAAAGTATGTCATTGAACTAGGATTAGAACATGAATTTTCAGCTTCATATAAAAGTTACAGAACAATGACCTGGGATAACGTTGTCAGGAATAGGATCGCTCTGAATGTAAAACCAGACCTTCATTTTCATGTCATGACTGTAGTTGAATGGGCAGTCACAGTGTCATTAATGGGATTGCTACTGACAAGTGACTTGACAAATACATTTGTTATTCTAATGTGGTGTGGCATTGCAGTCATTGATAGGTATAGTCAACAGATGTGAACGTTTCTTTTAATTACTGTAACCATACTTGGAATAAAAGTGATTTTTTTTTCTGTTGTCATAATCCAGTCAAGCACAGAATAAATATTACCAATGCAGGGTTATTGGATTCCTTATTATATAGAGAGGTGAAAGCTGTGGCTGAATGGTTTGTATTTTATTTATTAAACACAGAACAATATTTATGTTTTAAGGAAGACTTTTTTTCAGATAGTCAAGTGGTTGAAAAAGCATTTCCATATTCAATATTTGGAAGTACAAAAAATATATCAGAATAATGCAGAAATGCACTAGCATTAACTGCACCAGTTAAATACTAATATTTCTAGCTAATTTCAGAACATGAAGCATGTACAATAGTTAGAGTCACTTAGCAGCACCAGATGATTTATTGCTAATATTTATATTTTAAATGCTGTTGTCCTCTTCTGTAATGAGAATTCAAATGAAAGACACGTAAATCTTCAAAAGGTAATCACATATCTGGACCCTGCCTGTGTTATCAAATACTCAAAATATATTTAGAAGTAAATAGGAATTTCCCACTGACTGCTCCATAATTTTTATCTAGTCTTCAAAAGGTATAAAAGTAGAAGAAAGTAGTCTAGCTTATCTTTCATTTCTGCAAAATGCTGTAAATAGTGGTAGTGTATGGATGTATGAATATATGTATGCATGTATGTGTGTATATATATATATATATATATATATATATATATATATATATATATATATATATATATATATATTTATATATATATATATATATATATACACACACACACACACACACACACACACACACACACACACACACACACACACACACACACGTGTGTGTATGCATAAACATATATAAACAGTGCAAAATATAAAATAGCATTCATTTTCAATGAAACCTGAAAACAAGCACATTATTTGATTGCATTCCTATTATAGGTTCATAGGTTCATAGGTTCATACTAGGCTATCTGCCCTAGGGCATTTATAAGCCTAGCCAGAATGTGTTTGGCTTTCGCCACCCATTTTAAATTCATTTTGCTATGCCCTTTTTCGAGGTTAGTATACTGTGCCTCTGTCTAACAGTGACACAGAAGTGATACCCAGGGTAAACCTACGATCTCCCATCCACTCATCAAGATTCCTCTTGAAGAGAGTCAATGAGGGACTCTGCCTAACCTGGACTGGGATTTTATTCCAGAGTGAAGGGAGCCTCTGGGTTATGAATCTGTCCCTCCAGCATGTCCTATTTATTTTAGTGCTGAGGTTCAAGTCTCTCGAGCATATAGCTCGATGGGATTTGGATTTTCTGAGGTGCAGCATGTCCATTAATTCCGGGTTGGACATGGCTTTATACATCAGGCACAGATCGCCTCTGAACAGGCGGTATGCCACTGAGTAGAGCTGGAGTTTCTTTAACTGGGCAGCATATGGCATCTGTTTGAGCCCTTTGATCCTCTTGGTGAGGTACTTTTGGGGTCTTTCCAGTTGCTGCAGGTGTCTGGTAAGGTACATCCCAAAAGGGGCATTGTACTCAATTATGGGCCTGATGAGGGATGAGTAAAGAGGCACGATGACCTCCCCTGATCTAGATGTGAATCCCTTCATGATTAGGTGGGCTATATAAAATGTTTTTCTAACCACTTTGGCCACTGGTTGTCAAATGAGAGATTGCTATCAACTTGGGTCTCCAGGTCCCTAATTACTTCTTCTGTACTTAATGGATTACCACCTATGTGGTAATTTGTGGGTACTTTGTTTTTGCCAAAGGGGATGACTATACACTTTTTGGCATTTAGCTTGAGGCCATGGCTCTGGCACCAGTTGTCTGTTTCTATGAGGCCCTTTTGGAGGATGCTTGTGTCGGCTGGAGAGTCGATTACGGTGCCCAGTTTGCAGTCATCTGCGAACTTGGTCAGCCACAGTCCTTATGAGTTTCTCGTTCCATTTTTACAGTTTCATAAATGCGAAAAATCTGTAACAGTTGTCTAGTGCTACAGCTCTGGTTGAACTGCTTCACACACCATGAACTAGGTTCCTGGCATTCCACAAGTAAATCCACAGACAGGCGTCTGGTTAGAGTTGTCACATAAATCCCCACTCTTTGTCTTGAAATATCTCTGTTGATGAAAGGCAAACATTTTTGCCTTCTTAGGGTACAAGCCTTGCTTTTATCGGCAGTTTGTCAGGTGATTCAGATAAAATGATGCTACTAAATGATTTATTTCCATAACGTGCTGTCAGCATGTACCACCATTAGTCTGATACCCTAATATATGTTGTGTGCACTGCACCTTTACACAACACTTCCAGCAGCTTATCTACCATGGTATATATACCCTTCATGCTGATTACAGCTTAACTCCATGTCTGCAATAACTGGGGCTTTAATCTTTTTTTTTTTTTTTTTTTGCAGTGTGTCCATCTCAGGATAGGCTGGGGAGTGATTAAAGTTTCTGAAAAATTAAAAGAAGCACCAACAGCTCACATATGTACATATGCTGCCAACTCCTTAACCCCCTCACCAGCAAGTATCTTTTTTTTTTTTTGTGAAGACTAGCAGGAGGAAGGGGTTTAAGAGAGCAGTACCACCCCCCCCCCATTTCCAATAAGTCACAGCAACAGGAACCTGAATGAGATTCTATACCATATCCAGAAAAACAGTGAGAATGTTACAACAGCAGCAGTTAAATTACAGTACCACCATAACGCTCTGACAACTACCCAAAACAGCAGGCAAGGCTTTCTTCATTATTATACCTTTTACTACAAGAAGTAGCTCACTATCATCCATGATCCTGTGTGTGTGTGTGTGTGTGTGTGTGTGTGTGTGTGTGTGTGTGTGTGTGTGTGTGTGTGTGTGTGTGTGTGTGTGTGTCAGTCTATAGTGTTGCAAATTCATGAACATGCCATGATCACCCTATTAATTATATCTAAATATCTTACAAATTTTTATGGCATTGATATGGGAGATTGCCAAGCCTTTTTATCAACTAAACCTCATCATCAACAGCAGTGCATTCTTGAATTCAAGGAACTAGTATCAGAAATGGATGCCTTCACAATGCGGCAATGGGTCAACAAATAATATGTTAACAAGTTTCTTGACAAGTGGTCAACAGTTGTAATCAATACTCCTACAGTAAAATAAATTGTACATACTCCTTCAGTAAAATAAATTGTACATACCAAACACTATACTCCAAATGGTCTATTTAGCCATTTATTTTTTATGTATATTTTAATGTTTTAAAGGTTTGGTTATCATTGAAGTCAATGGGCTTTTAGTTATCCACTGTTTCCATTTGTGAAAAGCACTGTTCATATTTCCTTTTACTACCTAGGACATTGTCCATTGGCTCCACTACCTTCTTCAAGTTGGCTCTTTTTTTCCATGCTGTTGACAGCCAAGCATCTCTGCATTAAATAAGTGCCTTATGGCATTTGTTCCTACCCAGGAACCCTAATAATTCCATTTGGTCAACCCATCCACGAGAGTCAGGTGATAAAGTGCAGGGCATCCTGTGATGAGTCATCCTCTTATCTTCTCAAGCTAACTGCAGTCTTCCAATGGCTGCCTTGTTGAGAAAAGGAGGTGGTACACATGCTCTTACACATACATGTCCTACTTCCCCACTTAACCTGAGATGTCTCTATCTGATTCAGAGTGAGCCAACATGGTTTCTTTAAGCAGGTAAGACACCAGCCATTGTTAGTGTCACCAGTTCTGCAAGCCAAACACCATCTCTCACCACCCTAAGTGATCGTTCACTAGGCACTTGAGCATATCCACCCCACCTAGTCCCTCAGACATCAGTGCTACTGAATGCATACAGGTCATCTGGGGTATAATCTGAGATTCATCCTTCTATGACGTAGGTCCAGGTTGCACTATCCACGTTTCTATGCATGTTTTATGAATGGCTTCTGTACTTTTTTCTTATTTCTTTTCCTTCCTTTTTTGATACAGTATTGTTTGCATAGCTTAGACTGATCAATAAATTGTTTTAGTCATGTTTTATACAAAAGTAACTTAAAAACCTCAGGAGAAGTTAAGAGAAGGTCTCTCTCACACATCTTGCAGGATGTTTCTTAAAATAAGATCATCTGAGGAAGCACAGCATCAAGGGAAGCCTGATAAATGTGTGGAAATGGTCAGTCAATTGACCAGGATTTAAATGACCGCATGCTTCATTTTTTTTTACTTCTGATTTAGTTTGGGTTTTTGGATCTTTTTTGATGGGTTGGAGATCTGGCATTTTATTTGTTTATTTATATATTTATTAATTTATTGTGATGTTTACCTTTTCAATGTTGTTGAGTGTTTTAATAATTGTTTAGTTATTAATACTATTTTTTTATTGTTATAATGGAGCTTAGCATTTCAGTCTTGCTGAGGTATGTTTAATGTTTGTGACCATATTTTGGTGCTTTTAAGACCAGGTAGGTACTTTCGTCTGGGTTGTACTGTAACAAGATCTTCATTTAAGATCTTCCCCAGGATTCATGAAGCTTGCGCCAGGCACACGCATAGCGTAGGCATTATAATGCCAAATATGGCCGCCGAGCGATTTAGGTACGATCTAATTCCACGTGCACTACCGGCGTACGCCAGATCTGCGCAGCCCCCAGCGTAGGTATGCAAATCACCCCATGTGCAGTGTTGCACCATGCAAATGAAGGTATATAGTGATTCATGAAGTGGTGCAGGCATAGCGTAAGCCCACGGAAATGTAAACCAAAAAAACACGGTTTACATTTTCCCAAACATAACATCGGAGCTATGGAAGAGGGCCAGACCCAGGTATCACAATGTGAACATATGCCAATGGTGAAATACACAGCCAATGGCATAAGAAAAGATGCACAACACGTAAATAATAACATTTAATGTCATGTCCACAGTAACGCACAGCAGAACCGCAAGGCATGTGTGCGGAAGCTGTAACATAAAGAAATAATATAAAAATGTCATAAAATCTCAACGTAATAGAAATCAGGTTTACAGCATAACACACAATGGTAGGCATGGAACACCACAACCAAGGTGCAAGGGTTGCTAAGGGCTTGCGATAGTGTTCGGCGCGGTAACTATGAATTAGTAGTCAATGCCATGCAAATGCGGCAGATAATACTGAATCACAAATGTCCCGCCGGAGGAAGGTTGTACCATACGGCGCAGCAGTATAACACCGAGGAGTGGCTCAGAGGAGATACATGACATCAGCAGAGGGGTGTGCCACTGTAGCACTAAGCACATTGGAGCATTGCAAATCTGGCCTGTCCATTGCTAAGCAAAGCTGCAGGATAGGGGTGGGGAGGATTCGTTTAGCTGAGAGCACACATGGTGGCCAAAAGCGCATGTGTACGAGGATGAAAACGTGCCCGAAACCCAGTAATCTGACACACGCGCCGCAAACAATAGCAGAAACAGGAAGGTCAGGGGAAGGAAAGGAAATGCGGAAGTAGGATAATTGGAGTACTAATGAGCAATCAACACCAATCAACCCATGAAGGCCAATCGACGGCAGCTGACAAGTCCGCTTGCAGAAACCTGCAAAACAGGATAGGGGAGGCATGTGAATGCAAAGAAAGGAGGGGAGGTATTGGATTGCAAAGATAGGAGACCTGACACAGCAGAGCAAAGCAAACTGACAGCAGACCGGCAGTAGCACACATAACGCAAGATACACCAGGTCCAGGAAAGCACAAATGAAAGTAGGCTGCAGGATGCACGCCAGAAAATGGTAGGTGCAATGCACAGAAATGTAAAGGGAAGGTCAAGAGGTAATCCACGACAGGCAAATGTAATTCAACACCAAAGGCACCACAATAGTAGTTCCGGCAGTAAAACACATAACATAACCTGTAGCTACGAACGTACATACACACCCCATGACATCATCGGTGTTCACAGCACAATAGTATAAAGTGTGTAAGCACCCAACACACACCTGTGTATTCCCAAACACCGTACCATAGGTGTAAACACACGGGGAACTTTTAAAATGTACATGTTGGGAGCTGCCATAGCTGTGATTCATCAGCATGTGTTAGAGACTGACGGTGTTGTGGAGGATGATACCGACAATCACCGCAGGCCTCGGAGGAGAAGGAGGATGTTCAGACCAAGGGTAACCTACCAGGGGCTACATGACCTGGAGATAGTAGAGCATTACAGGATGGACAGGGACATCTTACAGCAAATAGTGGAGCTGTGCCGGCCACACCTGAGAACCAGAAACAACAGAGGGGAACCCATACCAGTGGACACGAAGGTATGTGTAAGCCTGCAAATACTGGCCACAGGTACCTTTCAAAGGCCAACTGGAGATATAATGGGTATCTCACAGGCATCAGCATCCAGGGTACTACACCAGTTCCTGGATGCCATGTTACCACATGCCAATGAGCAGATATACTTCCCCAGAACTCAGGAGGAGTTGACCAGCAATATGCGTCACTTCCACCGTGTGGCACAATACCCGGAGGTACTGGGTGCGATAGACTGCACGCACATACACATCAAGTCATCACCTGGTGAGCAGGGTATGCGCTACATAAACCGCAAGGGATTCCACTCCATCAACTGCCAGGTTGTGTGCAATGCCCAGGGCATTATCATGGATGTGTGTGCTGGCAGCCCTGGAAGCTACCATGACTCCCATATCTGGCATGCCTCACAGCTGTATCAGGTATTTGTCAGGGGGGACATCCCACAATGCCATCTCGTGGGGGATGCTGGCTATGCACTGGAGCCGTGGATGATGACTCCCATCAGAAATGCACACACACCCATGCAAGAACGCCATAATGAGGCACACGCACAAGCCAGAATCATCATAGAGCGTGTGTTTGGGATGCTGAAATCACAGTTCCGGTGCTTGGATACATCTGGTGGAGCCTTGCAGTACACTCCAGGCACGTGTACCCACATCGTCATAGTATGTGCCATGCTACATAATATGATCCTGCGGAAGCAGCTGCAGCAGGGACAAAATGGTGAAGGCCCTCATAGCCCACTGCAGTTGCCAAGGCCAGTACAGGCACAGAGGGATTCAGACCATGAACACACTGTGCCAGCCCCAGTAGGCAGACAGAGGCGTGCCCAATATGCCTATGCCTTGGCAAAGAGGGAACGTATAGCACATACACTGACCGTGTAGGCCCCTACGGACTGACACCTCTCCACCTGCACACACAGTAAAATGGATGGCACACAAACATGACCACCTGTAAATTGTAATGTATAGGTGGCCCAATGTGTGACTCCTACATAGGCAGCCCTCAAACATTGTAAACACAACAGCCAGTGCAACACGGAATGCCAACACCTGAACAGTACATGAGTCTTACAGCATATGGTGGTGCTGTGTGCCTGTCACGTTCCCCCAGATATATATATATATATATATATATATATATATATATATATATATATATATATATATATATATATATATATATATATATATATATATATATATATAGATATATATATATATATATATATAGATATATATATGTACACATATGCATATATATAATACAGATAGAAAGGGCAATAGAGGGATATATGGTGATATAGATGGATTCAGCGATATCTGCAAATATGATAGATAGTTCAACGACATTCATAACATCTTGGAGGTACAAATAAATAGGATACCGCCAACCATGGAATGTGTAACATACCGACATGCGTAACCACGAGGCTGAAAGACCAATAGAACACAGTACCGGAACAGTACATCCGCGAGTAATAGTATGATGATATGAAGGGATGGTTAGTCACCGCTGACGGTGTCGCGGTCCACGTAGGTACTGTGTTCAACTGTGTCTGTGAGTGCCGTAGTCTGTGTAAGTGTGCGTTGAGGGTGCCGTGTGCGTTTCTGCGTGACTGTAATGTGCATGTGCCCGCAACATGTGTATGTTGGTGCCAAGTCAGAGGCAGACCAGTATGGTAGGTGTGGGTATAGCTAGCCGTAGGCATACGGTTACTACCTGTACCACAGTAGGAGGGACATCCCCACCCTGGGCAGGCGTGTACTGATATAAAACAGTACAAAGGGCAAATGCCCGAGATGGTAGGACATAAATATGTCCCATATATAATGTAACAGTCGTATTTAATAGTTATGCCTGTATGTAAGAAACTTAAATGTTACATGCAATATGATAAGTATCCAAAGTCACAACAATAGGTATGTAGTGAGGATAAAAGTATGTGCTACCTGTGTACTGACCGTGGCTATGTGTTGGCCTCTAAACACTGCTTTGTGTCCCGCAAGTGTCCAACAATGACCATATGATAAGGTGGCAACCCATGGCAAACAGGCTCTTTTAACAACACAACCACAATGACTGCAAATATCTGGGACAGAAATACAAGGGATAGCTGTCACCTACACATATCCCCTGATATATCGCTGCAATTACGGAGGTATACAAGTAGCAAGCTCACCTGCAGATGATATAGAAACCAATTAACAACGGCCCAACGTACAATCCCATAACATAAGTCTACTAACTGTTAGCTCTCTAATCAGGGACGGAGCCCACACACACATATATACAAATTATGTAGAAATGCAAGGCCCACAAACCGTATATGTTACGTACAACCACCGACATCCCCCACACTAGAAACTGAAGCAATACAAACTGTAATAGCAGCACAAACATCCAGTCAGTCAATTACATCTGCAGAACCCTCAACATACCGTGTGAGAGACACAATTAAAGGTGACATGCAATATTGCAGGCGTTGTATAATGGAACAAACAGCCATGTTACAGGTATTGATTGCAATACTCCGTTAACAGATGTCAGGATGACAGGTACACCAACATGTTGAACCAAATACTCTACTTGTCACACACAATCCACGAGGGACATGAATCCAAACTATACTTGTCTCCATGCATAGCAGTTGCAGTTACTCATAACAAAACACAATACAGACCGTCTCCCCGAAGGTAGGGCAAATAACCAACGCCCAAGTGGAGAATCAAATTATACCCCACTGTCGCCGCGTAATTGGTGAATGGAGTAGCTGCACAGCTGATATGCAAGTAATTAGTCACTCAGGAACACCAACTGGCGGGAAGAATCCACATGTTTCAGGTATCGACGTATATAAGGATGACTTGCCAGACATTCAAACTGTATGCTCACACCGAAAAACAGTTGAAACACTGTGAGAGAGATAGAAACGAAACGCCGTAAGGACAACAAGGTATGTAGAACACCCAATATGTAAGGTTATGTATAGCATGATCTGTATTAATTAGTTTTACTGTATGTATAGCCTGATTTGCATTAATTAAACGTGTCCGCAATGCATAAAGTGAGGAATGGTATTGATGTAGTGATGTCTTGCTGAGCATACTAACGCTTGTAGAATCTGTGCGTCCAGCAGTGGGACACAAGGTACACAGCACAGACACCAGAAGGGATGCTACATGAGGCCAGTAAACAGAACAATGCCATACAACCCGCCGTCAGTGGTAGGGTATGTCCAACAAGGACGTGCCATAGCAGGGGATAGTATATGTTGATATACTGTCACAGCACGCATGTGTATGGGTAAATAACGTTAATGACATATGTAAGGTGGTCCCGCTGAGCAAGTATGCTTTGCATTATGGGATACTATGTGAAATATGTGTAATGTATAGTATTATAGGTAGATATGACAGATATTCTACACAGCATAACAGGCATATCATGCATACCACAGGTACCGTCTATTGGTATGTACAATAACAGGATACATATGGCCTGTCGGTATGGGACATAGTAATAGCATGATAGCTAATCTAAATGGAAGGGCTACCAAGTAACCATGCACAAAGGACATGTAATAGCTGCACAGGTGCATAGTGGGGTACTATGCAGTCTGTCAAGTCCATGTGTAAGCACAACTACAGTGTTCACACTAGTGGCACCTCTCCAGGATAGTGTCCTGTGAAGAGCAGAGCCAGGTGTCACCTGCACCACTGCACAGTACAGCCACTGCAGTGATCCCAGACCTACATGTGTCTCCCAACCACCAAGGGAGGTATCACATGAACAGTGCTAATGAGTGTCCCTGCGTGATGTACAGAGGACTTATGTTCCACAGCATGGTGAGTGTCCTGTTTGGGAATGTAACCCAGAAGCACATCCCACTCATTGTGGCGTGTGTGCACATATCCATGAGCATGTTGCTCACAGTGGCATCTGCTTATCTTGCGTATGAGGAGTATATCCATGAATAATGTTGTGGACATGGGCCCTGTCTGATCAGCAGAGGTCACCCCTGAGTATGTAGTATGCAAATGTGTACAGATGTGGTGTCCGTAGTGCAGCCACATATTTAAACTGTCAGAGCTCAGTAAACGTCATGGCGTGTTAATGTTGTGGCATGTAAAGCTGTAGCTGTTGTGTAAGGTACACCCTAAATGGGGTGGTGTACCCTTGAATGTGTGTAGATGTCTTGAGTTCAGAGGTACAATGGGTGCCTATGTACCAGTTACACACCCAGTACAGATAGGTGTGGCCACGTAGGAGGATATCCACGCAACAGTGGCAATACGGTAACCACAGGAGTGGGTGCGACATATGTGTGTACTGCAAACATGTACAATGTGATATGTATGTAGGGGACTACCATCCATGTGATAGTCAGTGGGTGAATGGTGTAATGCAAAGGTGATGTGCATGCACCTTGTGTCATGCAGCTTGATGCCATGATAGTCATATTATGTATCTGTCACAGTGACACCCATATGGTTGGAGTCAGTATCAGCTGGTGGAGCAATCATGGCGCTTGGTATGTAGGGGTTCTAAAGCTAGGCAGGGAAAGTCCCCTGTGCCAGCCTGTTCCGCAGGGAAGCATATACTTAACATGAGGGGCCCTATGACTGAGGACTGTGGTATGCCAAAGTACCTGACATGTAGTAGGTACTATGGTATGCTGGCCTCACTGTGTGTCCTGTCCATGAGCCACATAGCATAACATCCTGAGACACAGGGTACGATGTGCAGGTGGATGTGTATGTTGTCAATACCAGAATGGGGAATGGTGCTGAAAGGCAATGAGAGGACAATGTAGGATGTGTGGACTCGTACTATCAGCAACTGCCCTGGTAACTGTATGAAAGGAGTCCACCATGTGTAGGGGCCATGCTCTGGCCTTAACAAGCCCAACCCGGATGGCAGCAGAGGACGGGAGACCAACAATGTCTCTGAGAATGACGTCCTTGACGATGTGCCCCATAGCCACGCAGAACAGTCCAGTCAGGTGTGTAGGACTATAGTCCCACTCGTGCAATGCGGTGCCACCTGTGTGTAGTGTGATAAATGCTGCTGTGTGCCATTCAGGGTCTACAATGTCTGAAACAAGGCTATTACTGAATATGGTGGCCTAGTGGGGAGACAAGTAATTCAGAGGTTGGTGGACATCACAGCCTGGGATGTTGGAAGTTGACATGGGGCCAGTGTCCCAGGACACATAGAGTGTAGGTCAGTACTGTGTAGGTGTGACCACAGGGACACCACAATGTTCATGTATGGATTGCGGCCCTGTAGTGAGTGAGAGGGTGTACTGTCAGCATTGAATCCATCCTCCAGCATGTTGCCAACAATACCTGGGTCTGCAATGTTCCTGAGTGACTGTTGTATGTGACAGCAGATGTGGGTGTTGCCATCGAATACTGACATACCACCATAATGCCTGGTGGTACACCCCGAATGTGTGGCAGTCATGTTTACATAGCTAGTCTTGGAGTATGTGATGAGGGACCCTGTGGCCCCACCATGGCTGACCAGTGAGCCACCCCACACATGGGAATGTACACCACTGTGCAACAGCCTACACCTGTTGTTGTACATCATATGTCCATGGAACATGACCACCAGAGTGGCGTCTGTTATCTGGTGTGTACCATCATGGCTCTGTGTGGAATAGCATGATCCATGCAGTTGTGTACATGCTAAGTAAGTGCACTGGGGTATGTGTCAGCATTTGTATGTGCATTGTCCATCTGCACGGGTGTCATGATGTTAACAACCGCTGTCAGCAAACATCTGTAGTAGGTGTAGTAGTACACATGTACTGTGTATGCTGTGATGGGTGTGTTGCCGGGATGTGGCTAACAAGGTAGATTAGCATATGTTTGGAATCCACCAATGAGGGGATAACCCCAGGTGTGTAACACCAGTCACATGGTGGTAGTGTTCATGCCAAGGGTAATGTAGGTCTTGGAGGTGGTGTGTATGTGTTGATCCAGCAGAGTGGAGGGTATGACTCATGGATGTGTTGGTACATGAGTGGCTATCCCAGTGAAGTGTGGGGTAGTGTCAGTCACACATCAGTAGTAGCTGAGGCCCACTGTCCACTATACCACCATAGAAGGTATGTTACCCGTGGGGTATGATGTTGACTCTGTCGATTGTTACAATGTGTATAGCGGTCCCGGACACAGTTAGTTGCACGTGGAGTACCTCTGATGCATTGTGCTAAGCAACTTGCCAGGATGTGTGCAAAACATAGTGGGATATGGGAACCCCTCACATGTGGGTGTGCCGGTCCAGGTATGTGCCTGGAAGGTATGGTCCGTCTATAACCTGTCATTGCAGGTGTGCTCTGCAGAGCCTACAGGCAGGTCCCAGTCACTGCAGAGATGTTGGAGTGGTGCATTATAAGGTGTGCCTTGCCTGCGCGCCACAGGGAAGATGCAAGCAATGTGTCACATGACCCCATGTCGCGCATGCCAGTTACCGCCCTGCCGGTGACAGTTATTGGAAACTGTGCAGGACAGGCAGTATAGCAGCAGCAAGAGCCTAGCATGTGAGCTGTACTCCCAGGGCTGACAGGTGCAAGTCATCTGTGCCACAGCATTGTGTTTGACCAGGACAGTCATAGCGACAGATACCACATGCCTGTGGAATGACAATAGGAGCATAGGCAACTGTTGAAGTGACACAGTCGGTCATTGTACAGTGGTATCGTGTCTGGACAAATGCAAAATGCTCCCCAGGGCTAGGCCCACACCCTCAGGGCTATAAGACTGGTGAGCTATTGCATGTCCCTGCACACGTAGTCTGTGAAGTGGCATCACAGGGCAGTCACACTAACATGGCGAATGACAGACATATCGCATCTGGTGAGGTGTGGCATGGGTGCATAGGTTAGGTTGCAGAAGCAGTTACCCGACAGCAAGATGTAAGCGACTAACGCCTTGTGTAGCCTGCTGTGTGGAACTGCAGTGTGACACCCTACAGAGTCAGCTATGACTGGTGTGTTGTGAATGTTATAACACACTATTGGCTGTATGTGGTGGGCACACATGAGTCTGTGGGCTATAAGCTGGTGATGTTGTCTTCCATGATGGGGGCTACCTCTGGTGCCTACAGTGAGTATGGAGACGTACTGCACAGGTTGTTCTCGTAGGTGTGGCCAGTGGTGTAGATTATGTGAGACTATGTGATGGGTGGGGTGTGTTGCGAATGTTACACATCCCCAAATGACTGTCAGGTGCAGTCAGGGTTGGTGACAGCATTACCCCCAGCCATAGCTGTCAGCCTCCTGTCCCCAAAATGAGGAACATTAGCCCTCATACAGTGTGACAAATGGGCGAAATGTGGAACACTTACAACTGGCTTACTAACAGCTTCAACTAGGAAGGGCATATGATGGCTAAAATAGGCTGGTCTTACATATAAAACAGATATTCCAATGAATTACTATGATTCTCATCTATCTAGCCATGGCTAGCAGGTAAACTATGTACAACAATGAATCCGTGAATGAGACCAAAACGCTGTCTCTAGCTATGTTTGTAGTACTAGTGAACCGGACCCGGATAAGCAAGGATAATTATTTATTTAGAACACATATGACAAATAAAAAAATTTTATTTGTCATATGTGTTCTAAATAAATAATTATCCTTGCTTATCCGGGTCCGGTTCACTAGTACTACAAACATAGCTAGAGACAGCATTTTGGTCTCATTCACGGATTCTCTTGTTGGTGTTCACAATTTTGGTGTATGTATAACAATGAATGTGTGACAGACCCTTCCAATGTGGAACCTTGAGGAACATGCACCTTTTAGAACCCCATATGAGGTAATGCTCCCGTAATGAGGTACACTTGAGAGCTATGGGCCCAGCACGGCTGCAGACGTGCATCCCCCACAGGCTGTAGTGCCGTATGTTGGGAAGTGAGCATTGAATGTGTACAAGAGACAATTGCTCTATTGCCACATGTACGACATATCCCTCATATAGACAGGCAGTAGCACTGGTACGTGACAGTTGGACATGCCTGCATATACAACCATGTCCCACAGGATATGTGCGTTACATGTGTACAACAGCTGTCGTACCTTAAGCAAGCTGGGAAGTGTAGGACAGCCAGTGTACCTGTGGGAAATGGTGTGGAATGGGCGCTATAGTAATCATTAGCTCATGACATGCTCACATGTTCTGAACAAGTGCCTAGCATGACCATACATACAGATAGGGTGTTGGATAATATCAACCCACAAGTGGTGATGACAGTCATTTAGGGTGGCACCGCACTATAACCCTGCTGAGTATGGTGTGCATGTCCATGAACCATTAGCACTGTAGATGTTAGCAGTACAGATGTACAAGATAGCACGGATATTTGATTACAAATACCTTTGCATGTCACAGGTGTGTTCCACCAGTGGCCTGTTGACAGACCCACTACAAAAGGTGCAAGAGTGACATGTGCACAGCACATCTGTGCCAGAAACAGTAGAACAGGGTTAATGTGTTGTACCCCACCCTCATTGTAGACCATACCACACACAAAAATGTTAGGCATCTGTGTATGTAAGGCTGTGAATGGCCATGACCTATCAGTTTAGCTGTGTCAGTGTTGTGAACAACATACAGAATTGGCTGTGTGTGTGAGGTGTGTGACATATGTGCACAGTCTGATGGATGATACCAGCAGTGTCACCACTAGGTAAACATCCCTGTACCCATAAACTGCTACCTAGGCTGTGGTCAACATTATGGACACTGTGTAAGGGATGGTGCTGTGCAGTGCACCCCCGACATGGTGACGTCTCCAGGCCCCTTAGGTAGTCATCTGAGGTACCCATGTCATGTCAGGGTGCCATCCATGAGCACGGAGATCAGTGGCCAGGCATATACAGCACTGTGGTGACCAATATTGGATCACATACCACCTGTAAGGGGTAATGGCTATGCATGGATGTGCGATAACAGCCTTCACAATCCACACCTGCACTATGCAGCATGCCGTCTACCTTGCAGAAGGACATTTGCTACACCATGATGATGGACATGCTACATGTCCATATCCTGATCTATATGACATATGTCATGGACAGCCACCATCCTAATACTAGGATCGCCACAGGCTGGACAGATCCCTGTGCCATATATGTGACATACTCCCACCATACCATGCAACCCTGTCCATCAAAGCTGCAGATGTCATCCCAGTCATACATGGTGTGATGGCCGCATGGTAGATGTACTATCAACTGACTGGATCAGTAATGTGGCACTGACGCAGCTTGCGGTGGCACAATGGCCATCTGTAACAGCATGGAAACCGCACATGCTATGGTTGATGACCATCCCTGTGAATGTCGTCTGACTATCCATTGTCCCATGTCTATCACATGTGTAATACAGGCGATCCGTGTCAGGATGTTGAACAGTTGTACAGTGCTGTGTAGATGTATATGGCAAAACACATGCATGTACAGGTGTCCATGCGTATGTGTGCATTGTCACTGCTCAAGTCCATTCCGCTGTGTCTGTGTTGATATGTGACATATACACAGCATCCAGGTCAACAGTAGTACCGTGGACACATCGAGGCATGTGCAGATAGGTAAGAACACAAGTGCAGGCAAATAGACATGCCCACAGCAAGACAGCATTTACATGGAGTATGAACACTGTAATGAGGTGACACACATATATGGTGATGATATCCAATGCATAATGGGTGTGACATGTGTGACACAAACACGCCAGTCATGTCAGTGTCATGGTGCTTTGCAAAGATAACTGTGCAGATGCAGTAGATGTCATAGAAATGTATGTGCAGCAGTATCTCTGTACATCTCTGAAACTGTGACCTGTCACCATCGTTATGTTTTACAGATAATGCCGTGCACACGCCTCCCAGCATACACCCGCCAGGAGGATGATGTCCTCATCCCACAGCTCCATGACAACTATGACTTGTTGTTCAGCCATGTGCCACAGCATGCCCAGCAGCGGGATGACCTGTGGCAGGATCTACGCAGGAGGGTGAACGATGTGGGTGGCCATAACCGCACCTACCAGCAGGTGCGCAGACACTGCACGGACCTGATACGACATGCAAAACAGCGTGCCACTGCAATCGCCAGGGAACAAGGTGGAACAGGTGGTGGGCCACCAACCCAGCCCCCACTCACACACACCGAGGAGCTACTGGCCAGTCTGGGGACACCCAGGGAACAGCATCCAGAAACACTAGCTGCCATTGTGGAGGTGGGTGTCTCCCAAACAATGAGCCTGGAGTTGCCTGGTAAGTCAGTAATGCACATATGGCTATTATATCCCATGTAGTTGCATGTGTCACTGTACATAATGTAAAGTAAAACAACATATGCCAGGTATGTGGACACACATGCTGCATACTACAGTATGCTACGTTGTGTATGCACACATGTGCATACTATATGCTATTACACAGGTGAATGTGTGCACATGCACAGTGCAACCTGTGGCTGTCATACAGTCATGGATAATGTTCATACTGGTGTGTCACCCCTATACAGGTACCTCTGGCGTGCCGCACAGACATGGGTCCGTTGCAGGTGAGACTGTCATCAGTATCAGGCATGTTACAGTGTAGATCTATTTGCCATGTGGCCAGTTAACACTTGCACACCTGATGTTTGTTCCAGTCACAATATGCAGGTCGCACCACCATGCATTCACACACACCACCCATGTGCAATATATTCACACGTAATGATACACAGACTTGAAACCACAGTACTTGTCATTGTGACATGTGTGGTCAGCTGTGCATACAACGGTGGAGGTGTTCTACAATGGAGGCATATGTAGTATGCATTGGAACAACATGTGTAGTACGCACACAGTACCACACAGTGAGCTGTGATATGGGCAGCCCACAAGTGTCACCATTGTGTCATATGCCCCTGCATCGGGTGCAAACATTGCGATGTACCACCTGACATGTCCCAGACATGTAGTGTTCTGTCTGCAATATTGTCACACTATCACATGACCTATACCCCACATACCAAACATACAACCCGTTGTCTGCATAGAACTGTGGAATGTGACATATCTGACATGTATGGGTGTATGCCATATGGGACCACACAGACATGTGGAGAAGATGCCCATCACACACAATTGGCCACCACATGTGCACACATGGCCATGGGGGATGGCCAGAGACATGTAGCCACACAGTACATGGGATGTGTATACACCCTGTTGCACATTGTCCACACATGGCCCAATTATAGCTTTAGTTGACCGATTATACAGTTGATGTGGTACAGTGGACAACCTAAAAGCCTGTGCACAGCTACTGGAGGTGTCACTGAAGTCTACCATATACGATCTGTCGAACATCATGACTGTGTTGCAGTTATGGCTATGCAATGTGTACATATTATGCATTCTACAGCAACATACATGCCTCATGTTGCCATGCAATGGCACAGTGTCTGTACTTCACACTGTATAGCAATGTAGACGGCTCACACTACCCTCCCGTGCTCATGCACATTTGCTAAACATGCTTTCTATCTGTAGGGCATACACACAACACTGCAATGTGAAGCCCATTATGATGCTGTACATGTGTCAGGACACCATTGTGTCAAACATGTATGCATGTTAAAGCACATGTCAGCAAATTACATGTCAAGGTCACGTCAGCCATGTGTACTGTTATTCTGTTCTGGGCCACATGGTGTATCACGGGGATGCATGCATACTACCATGATTGTGTGAACTGCATGCCTACTGATATGACACCTGCTTGCTGTAGTGTGCACCCCAGGGAGGTATGCTTACTAACACTATTAATGTCTGAGCTGCATGCCCTCTGCTCTATCGCAGGCATGCTGCATGCCATCTGACAAATCATATGCATGGTGTGTCTGTGTGTGTCTGTGTGTGTCTGTGTGTGTGTCTGTGTGTGTATCTGTGTGTGTATCTCTGTGTGTGTCTGTGTCTATTGTACTTTACAGTATTTCTTTGCATTCACAGGAGATGTAGGTGCGTTACCCTCCTGCGGTCCATCTGATGTTAGCGTCCCCACAGATACTAGCGGTGATGAACATATGCATGAGGTACAGGCAGGGTTGTCAGGGGCTGAATCTGTGCCAATGGTTACCATCCCAGCTATGTCCCCCTCTTCCCCACACACAGTTCTGCTGCCAACACATACCTCATCACTGGTGGACATAGTGGAAGGACAGTCAGCGTCTGTTGGTGTGGAACAGGAACATGTGGTGGCTACAGAAGGTGTGTCTACACACCATAGTGTCAGTGTAATGACTGCAGATGTGCCACACAAGCATGTGGCCAGTGCTGCCCGTAGGAGGACCTCTGGCAGACATACACCTGCAGGACAGAGCGCAGCAGCTGGTATTACCTGACGCATGTTCCAGACTGTAATGGCGGCACAGGCATGTGCTGAATGGCAGAACAGAGAAGGGCAGAGGCTGCAGAGGGCTGCTATCCATACCCTAAATGACAACATCCAGGCATTGGCAAATGCTCAACAGCAGATTGCTAATGTTCTGGATAGGCGACTAGGTGAAATGGCCAGAATCCTTGACCGAGGCATGGCAATCCGCGAGCGGGAGCTGTCTGTGCTGGAACACCTGGTAGGAGTGAGGCGTAGGCCACGTGGACGTAGGCCAGCAACACCACCTAGTGTAGGTCGATGTGAGCGTGCCACCTCACATGCCCGCTCCCATAGTGCCGGTAGCAGTAGCAGTGCAGCTGCTGCTGCGCTGTCAACACCAGGACACAGCAGGCCACGTGGACGTGGCCCTGGACGGTCTCAGCAGGGACACGTTTCCAGTGAACATGTGTCGTCGGACAGTAGCCACTCTGTACCTCCACCTGGTAGTGCCCGTGCAACCCCAGGCAGGCACAGGTCATGTGGCCGTGGACGGACACAGTGAGCTGTACAACCTGCACTGTACAATCTGTGGCTGTCAATTATACCCCGTGTAGGCATCACAAATGGCAGAACTGTGTACACACATACACGCACACAGCAAACACAACTGTAGGGCTCCACAACATCCACATGCATTCTGCACAGACATGTCCAGTCAGCTCACTGGCCCTTACACACACACATGATGTTATCCATTGGTGCAGCCTATGCCCCTGGCAAACATATCACCCTGTGCATATGATGAAGCCTGTGCCGCATCCCTCTCATCCACACCATCGGTGCAGGGTTATGCACATATATTCTGATGCACAGGGTGAACAGCATAGTGGGAGGTGTATGTAATACCTGTGTATGCATAGTGAGGGATGTGTATGTTGCAGTGGTTGTGTGCAGCCTATGCCCCTGGCAAACATATCACCCTGTGCATATGATGAAGCCTGTGCCGCATCCCTGTCATCCACACCATCGGTGCAGGGTTATGCACAAATATTCTGATGCACAGGGTGAACAGCATAGTGAGGGGTGTATGTAATACCTGTGTATGCATAGTGAGGGATGTGTATGTTGCAGTGGTTGTGTGTGAATACTGAGTTGTGTATGTGAAATAGGTTGTGTACTGTCGACATGCACCAGTCATACCATGTAGTGCAGATGCAGCATGCATTGTGATGTGTTCACGGTATGTGTCTCGGTTACATCTGTAGCACCATGTTGGTTGTGATACCCTGGTTCCCTCCTATGGTGTACTTGCATGTGCCTACAGGTAGCAGTGTTTGCAGTCCCCCACATGTAACTGTGGAGTACACACAGGCACGTCTGGCAATATCAGCATGCTACATGTATCCTCATCCTGACTGTTGCACACACAAACATGACACAGATGTCCACACATATACTGCACCTGACGCATGTGGTCGGTGCCACAGGCTACACTGGACAGAGACGTGGCATACATTGCAGGACACATTACAGGTATGGTGACATGGTGCAGGGGTTGTACACAGCGGCCTGGCCAATGATGATGTGAGGTGTCACTTGGTAGCTGGAGGCCACACTGTGCAGCAGTAGGACCCTGTAACAGTACGTGAACATGGCCGCATTCACGGGGTGTACACCACTATAACACACACCCCATAGTGTGCAGCTGGGGACCCTTGCCTGTGTGGTCATCACCCTCACAGTACTATGCACCCACATGACGTGTCACAGAGAAGGGACATGCACAGGTAGCCAGTATGGCTGGGACCTATGGCATCAACAGGGTTGTGCAATGCATCACCATTATGGGTTAGTCAACACGTGGGGCCAGTGATAATTTCCCACCGTATATTAGCATACACACTCACACCAAGCACCAGACATACAAACAGACACACACACACTGTGGTGACCACACATGTGTATACGGACAGCCGATGTGTGTGATGCACCTCACCGGCGAACGTCATGCTTCCCACACTGACGTATGTACATATCTCTACAATGGTGTACAGGGATGTGTAGCAACTGGGACATATTCCCTGCGATATGTGGCATCCCTGGTCTCACATTCGGACACACATGGCAGTGCTGGGAATGATACACCTGCCATATGATGACACGTTTGATGGACATGCAGCGGTATTGATTGCATTATGTGTACCAATGCTATATCTGGCAAATGTGCTGCTATATACACATGGGAGGTTGTAGGTGTTACAGGTGCCATATGACATATAGTTGTTAACACCTGTCCGCTGTGTATGCATTATGTCAGCACCGTCACGTAACAGCGACATAGCGTACAGTTAGCACATGGCATGATAGGATGGTGTGTGACACAACTGTGAGCCACCCCCTGCACACATACATCTAGACAGGTGGTTCACCGCATTATGTACACACATTCCTCCATACGTGCTGTTTGTATGTCACCGTATACAGTTGTCAGTGTTGGGTCTGCATTGTGTCTGCATGTCGTAGGTAGGTGCAACTATGTTATGGACATCGGCCACTGCACATGCATGTTTGCTGCATGCACAGTACAGATGTCACATGTGTCTCCTGTTGCCATGTTTGTATGCATTGCTATTGTTGGACGTGTGTTGACATACATAACACATGGACTGCGGTATGATATCACAGGTGTCACAGGCAACCAGTACAAGGGCATGTGTCCCGGTCAACACTGCTACCCCCTGTAGTGTGAGCATTCAACAGACATGGGCCCACCTTCAATTCGCGTGTGTAGCATTGATTAGGACAGTGTTATGCACGAGGTACATCAAAGGCAATGTATGTATGTGTTGTGTGTGCAGTCCATGCACACATCCACACAATCACATGTATGACATACCCAGACGTGTGTTCATTGGTGTACAGCAACAGTCAGGTGTCACAGCTGTGTAAGGGCCATGGTATGTCTTGAGCCGACCTATTCATGTATACTGGTATCATTGCAATGCGTAACACCTGTTGGATCCCTGTTGGTACGTGTGTACTCTGCACAGCTGGTGTACACCACTGTACAGCCCAGTGGTCATGTGT